>NC_052148.1:190379936-190679936 GCF_902713615.1 Scyliorhinus canicula
CTCATGTGGGGGTCGCATACCACCTGGACATTAATGGAGTATGTCCCCCTCCTGTTTGTGAACACTTCCTTGTCCACAGCAGGCGGGCGCATGGGGACGTGAACACAGTCGATTGACCCCTGAACCCTCGGTATCCCGGCCACACTGGCAAATCCACGGGCTCGTGAGTCTTGACTTGCTTGGTCCTCGGGAAAGATGATGTAGCGGTCCGCGATGGCATAGAGGGCGTCGGTCACATCCCGGATGCACCTGTGCACCGATGACTGGGAGATCCCGGAGACGTCCCCGCTCGGAGACTGGAAGGAGCCGGTAGCATAGAAGTTCAGAGCGACCGTCACCTTGATGGCTACCGGGATCGCGTGTTCTCCCCCCGTTCCACGTGGGGCGAGGTGCGACAGGAGTTGGCAGATATGTAAAACCGTCTGCCTACTCAGCCGGAGTCTTCTCCTGCAGGTGATGTCCGGCATTGTTAGGAAAGAGACCCGGACACGGTACACCCTCGGCTTTGGTCGTCGCCTCTGGCGCCGTGGCTGCACCCTCACTCTCTCCTCTTCCTCTTCCTCCTCCTCCTCCTCCTCCTCTCCCCCCCCATGCTGCTCGACGACTGGCAACTCCTCGGCCCTTCCCTCTGCTGCTGCAGCTGGCCCTGCAGCCACTGCGGGTTGTGGGTGTGGATGCTGCTGCATCTCCAAATCCAGTAGAGCGGCCCCAACCACTGCGCAGAACATAGCCGTTCTGTTCCCATACATCGTGCTAACCTACAGAAGGGTGGTGGGGGGCAGAGAAACGGGACATGTTAGACGGAGGTTAGTCGACACCTCGGCAGCCGCCAGCCATGGGATACCAGTGTGTCCCGGTGGCCTGGTCGCGCTGCTGACACGCGGTCAGCCTAACCCCTGGTCACTTTCTGCATCCAACGGCCAGTAAACTATGGCCTCCTCACGGGTGCGTCAGTGGCCTGTGGCCGGAAGCCACAGGGGAACCAGCGGCCGTGTCCTCGTCACCGGCACACCATGGCATGCTGGCAGACATTTTGTTACGGGGTTGGACGGCTCACTCTCTACCTAACCCCCCCCTCCGTCGCCCCCCACTGCCTCCCCCGTCGCCCCCACTGCCTCCCCCGTCGCCCCCACTGCCTCCTCCGTCTCCCCCACTGCCTCCCCCGTCTCCCCCACTGCCTCCCCCGTCGCCCCCACTGCCTCCCCCGTCGCCCCACACTCCCCCCGCTCTGGACCCCCTCCCGTTCTCAGGGATGCCTTCCCCGTTGTGGCCAGACTCGAGCGGTGCGCTGAGCGGTGCGCTGAGCGGTGCGCAGAGTGGTGCCCTGACCTCCTCCAAGCAGTCGTCAGCCAGGCCGACTGGTTGACGAATTTAAAAAGCAGGTGTGTTTCACGACGTCCAAACAGGGCGCCATGACGTCGGGACTTCGGCCCATCCGGGCCGGTGAATAGCGGGGGTGGCTATCAGTGGCGATTCTGGTCGTGTCAGGGGCGGGAAGGAGGCGTTTGTCGGGAATCGCGACTCCGACATTTTGCGGGGTTCGGAGAATAGCGGGAGGGTGTCGGAACAGCGTCGCCGTAAAAATTTCCGACGCCCGCTATTCTCCGAACCGTCGTGAGTCCAGAGAATCTCGCCCCTTATGTTCCACATTTAAACCATAAAGATTTTTCTCTTGAATTTATTCTCAGATTGCCCAGAGACCACTTGGTAATCATGGACCCTACCTTTGGACTCACCCAATCAAACCTCTTTATAATTTTAAACAAATGTTTCAGGTCTCCTCTCAGCCTTTTTTTTCCGAAGAAGTAGTCCCATCCTGTTCAGTATTTTTTGAAAGGTATAACCTCACAGTTTTGATCTCATCCTTGTCAATCTGTTTTGCATGTTCTCTCATGCCCCTCTGTGTGATGGTCACAATTAGGCAGAATGCATCAAGTGCAATCTAGCCAAGGTTCCATACAGTTAACATAACTTCACTGGGTTTGAATTCTATTCATTGAGAGCTCCAACCGTGTGCTTATTTTGGATTCTTTGGTCTTTTAACCTGTTTATTAACTTTTGGTACTTCGTGAATCTGTACCACTGGAATGTTTTTGCACCGTCATCTCATTTTTCAGACTCGTATTTTTCAAGGAATAGGTGACCTCTTTACTCCTAACATCTATATGCAGTCTGCACTCTTAGCTATAATGAAATTAAATTACTCTAAGGTAGGGGCCTCACGGTAGCATGGTGGTTAGCATCAATGCTTCACAGCTCCAGGGTCCCAGGTTCGATTCCCGGCTGGGTCACTGTCTGTGTGGAGTCTGCACGTCCTCCCCGTGTGTGCGTGGGTTTCCTCCGGGTGCTCCGGTTTCCTCCCACAGTCCAAAGATGTGCGGGTTAGGTGGATTGGCCATGCTAAATTGCCCGTAGTGTAAGGTTAATGGGGGGATTGTTGGGTTACGGGTATACGGGTTACGTGGGTTTAAGTAGGGTGATCATTGCTCGGCACAACATCGAGGGCCGAAGGGCCTGTTCTGTGCTGTACTGTTCTATGTTCTATCTCGATTCTGCACATCGATTTCTGCCTCCTAGTATTTATCACAATCCTCCTTAGTACTAATTATAGCTCTTCGTTGAGTCATCCTAAATTATAAAATTGTACTTCTGATTTTCAAGCAAAGATAATTGATGTAAATGGTGATTAACAGTCGTCCCAACACAGATCCTTTTGATTCCTTACCATCTTTTGTTTGTCTGAGAGATTATTAATTATTGTTTTCCAGGGTTCCAGGAAGCAGTGTCGTGGAGATCAATCATCAATTCCTGGAGACTCCAGGACATTCTTGGAGAGGTGACAACCCTACCTCCTTCTCAGGCAGACTCTCAGTATCAAGGATGACATGTTTCTGCTCTGGATCAATGGATTCTGCGAGACTCCATCATCTGGTGCTTTCAAAGGTCAGGTAGATGAGTGATTGTTCAGAGATTTCTACACTCTTTGCGTGTTCCTGACAAAGTCGCTCCACATGTGTTCGGTACCTCCCCGAAGAAAGCTTTTCCATTTTGGATGGACTCCCATGAGTCAGTGAGTATGTTTGACCTCTTCTGGGATGGTTTGAGGACATCCCTAAGGCACTTGTTCTGTCCTCTGCGAAGTCTACTACCATGACTGAGTTCCAGGTACAGCAGCTGCTTTGGGAGTCCGGCGTCAGGCACACGAATGATATATTCTGCCCAGTAGAGCTGGTTTGGATTGATTAGTGACTAAATGCTGGATATGTTGGCTTGGGAGAGAATGATGCTGTTGGACAACCTTTCAGGCCACCAGGTTTGGACAATCTTCTGGTGCCTCTTGAAGGTTGTCCAAGTCTTCAAAACTTCGAAGCATGGAAATTGCTGCTGCAGGTATTCCATGACCTTAGCCTTAGGTTTGAGATTCATCCCTCAAATGTTCTCTTTCTTAATTGGCCAAAGGCTGAGCTGCCACATAGAAATCATAGAATTTACAGTGCCGAAGGAGGCCATTCGGCCCATCGAGTCTGCATCGGTCCTTGGAAAGAGCACCCTACTTAAGCTCACAGCTCCAACCAATAACCAGTAACCCAATAACCCACCTAACCTTTTAGGACACTAAGGGCAATTTAGCGTGGCCCATGCCCCTAACCTGCACACCTTTGGACTGTGGGAGGAAACCAGAGCAACCGGAGGAAACCCACGCAGACACGGGGAGCACGTGCAGACTCCGCACAGTGGCCCAAGCCGGGAATCGAACCTGGGGCCTTGGAGCTGTGAAGCAACAGTGTTGCTACTCTCTTGTAAATTTTATCGTCTTCTTTTGGTGGGAAGATGGGATTCGAACCTTAACCACCCGAACACCACACTGCGTTCTTCCAATCCTAACTCAGTGACCATATCACTAAGCCAAAGCTTGTTCAGTGCCAGAGTGAAGCTAATGATGAGTTTTATGATCTATGTCTTCCTTCGCCAAGAGGAGACTCCCAAGATACACAAAGTGGCTCAAAGTTTACAGGATCTCTCCATGGGGTGGGGGTGGGTTATGGTGGTGTTGTCCTGTGGAAGCTGGTTGAAAATGGACCTTAGTTTGCCACATGATCAGTGAAAGACCCATTTTTT
Source organism: Scyliorhinus canicula (assembly GCF_902713615.1). Classification (NCBI taxonomy): domain Eukaryota; kingdom Metazoa; phylum Chordata; class Chondrichthyes; order Carcharhiniformes; family Scyliorhinidae; genus Scyliorhinus; species Scyliorhinus canicula. The sequence continues at coordinate 190,384,056 of NC_052148.1, forward strand.
CATATGCTTCAGAGAAGGAGCCGACATTAATGTGGAGTTCAATTGATGAGTGAGCGAACGCACAAATGTCATCTGAATACTGCAGCTCTATAACGGAGATTAGAGGGGGGTTGCTTTTGGATTGAACGTGGTGCAGGTTGAACAGTTTCCCATTATCTCCCTGTAGATTAGATCCCTGAGTGTGGGTAATTTGCTGGAGGTGAGGTCGAGCATAGCAGCAAGGAAGATGGAGAAGGAAATTGACCCAGTCTTGGTTGATTCTAGTCTTCACTAAGATAAGGTCTGCGGTGATTCTGCTGGTGAGGATCATAGTTTTGATAACGAGAGAGAAAATGCTGGAATATCTCAGCAAGTCTGGCAGCATCTGAAGCTCAACGCAAACTGGAGGAACAACATCTCGGGCGCGATTCTCCCAAAGGGAGACTGAGGGCGCAATTCTCCGCACTCACGACGGTGCGGAGAATAGCGGGCGGCGTAAATTTTTACGGCCACGCTGGTCTGACGCCCTCCCGCTATTCTCCCCCCCCCCCCCCACGCCTGCCTCCCGACACGAATTGCTGCCCGCCGTTTTTTTACGGCAAGCAGCGATTCTCAGCTGGCCGATGGGCCGAATTCCAAGCCCTTTACGACCGTTTTTATGAACGTCAAACACACCTGGTCTGACCGTTCGTAAAAACAGCCGTAAAGTCCCGATCTAGTGAACCATGGCACCGATTGGCACGGCAGTACCACGGCCGTGCCAAGGGTGCCATGGGCCCGCAATCGGTGCCCACCGATCGCAGGCAGCGGGTACTTACCCCGCGCACTCTTTATCCTTCCGCCGCCCCGCTGTATCCATTCGTGGGGCGGCTGAGGGGCATACCGGCCCGCGCATGCGCGGGTTTCACGCAAATGCGTGATGACGTCATCCGCTGCCTGAAAGAGGAGTTTTGTATCTCCTGCTCGATGGAAGAGGTTGGAAGAGAGAATAAGCCGGGTGAGAGGGGTCTTTAATTATGCTGCCCGCTTTCCCAAGGCAGCGAGAGGTGTATGTAGACAGAGTCAATGGATGGAAGATGGGTTCACGTGGTGGACTGGGCAGTGTTCACGACCCTCAAGTTTCTTACGGTCTTGGGCCGAGCAGTTGCTATATGAAGCTGTGATGCAGCCAGATAGGATGTTTTCTATGGTGCATCTGTAAAATTGGCAAGAGTCAGTGTGGACATTCTGAATTTCCTTAGCTCCTGAGGAAGTATAGATGCTGTTATGCTTTCTTGGTCTTGGCATCTGCGTGAGTGGACCTGGACAGGTTGTTGGTGAAGTGCATCCTTCAGAATTTGAAGCTGTGTACATCTCCATCTCGGCACCATTGATGCAGACAGGGGTGTGTACGATACTTCCTGAAGTCAATGACCAGCTCCTTAGTTTTGCTGACATTGAGGGAGAGATTGTTGTTGTTACACCAAGGAGAATATAACTTCATGATTGAGGTCAAAAAAGAGCATATACAATGGTTGGGTCTTTGGAACAGCATCACCTTGGGCTCATCCACCTTGTTCCAGATGTCTATTCTCTGGGGAACCAAGCCCAAAAAATGATAAAGTACAAATTCCTCTTCAACTGCGGCGCCATTGGTAAGCTACCTGTAAAATAACACATGAGGCTAGATGACTTGGTACCACCGTAGTCTGTGCTCCAAGAAGACTACCCTTAGCTATGAAGTCAATGAGCTGCATCAAATGACAAAACTCCCATAAACAACACCACAGAGTGGCTGCAGTAAAGAAAGATGGCATGGCCAGAATCTGCACTAACCCAGTCCACTTAAACAAGGCACTCAGACTTTATCATCCTATGAAGATAGCTGAACAGGTGATAACTGACGTACTGACATGCCCAATGCCAAGGATTTCAGCATCTTGTATCCAAAATGTGGTTCTGGCAAATCCTGCTGGATGAAGAATCCTTGAAACTTACTGCATTCATTTTTTTTAAATTTAGAGTGCCCAATTGATTTTTCTTCCAATTAAGGGGCAATTTAGCGTGGCCAATCCATCTACCCTGCACATCTTTGTGTTGTGAGGGTGAACAGGGGGAGAATGTGCAAACTCCACACCGACAGTGACCCAGAGCTGGGATCAAACCTGGGACCTCGGCCCCGTGAGGCAGCAATGCTAACCACTGCGCCACTGTTCTGCGTGCAGAAAGTTACTACATTCACGTCTCTGGAGGCTAATACTGTTTTCTCCACATGCCCTATGTGATCTCCACTGGCAGCGAAGTCTTCCAACGATGCATGTAACAACTCGTTGGGGACGAATCCTGCAAAATCATCGCTGATAACATCTTGGTTTGTGTTCATACAATGCCAAAACACAATTCCCATTTTTATCTTATCTTCGACAGAATTAGGACCATACAGTTAACGCTCAACTTTGCTAAATGCAGATTCAAGGTCAACCAGTTGCCCATGGGACACTTACTCGCATCTGATGGTGTGGCGTCACATCCAGCCAAAAGAACGGCAATGCCACAGATGTCTGTTCCTGAGGACAAGCCCAATTTGCAGCACTTCCTTGTTATGACAAATTATCTTTCTAAGTTCATTTCTTGCTACTGTGAGGTCACTGGATCCCTTCATTAGCTCCTCCCCCAGGATGTTGAATGGTATTGGCAGGAGCACCACACAAAAGTCGGTCTTCAACAGACTCAAACTGGCACTCTCAGCCCCACCAGTGCTACAATACTTCGACAAACCAGCACTTATACCCAGCGCAGACGTGCAGTCTGCATCTAGAATGGCAGAATAATAACTGCATCAAAGGCCCTCACTGGCAGAGACTCATTATGCCTAGCTCGAGAAGGAACTCCTCACTCTAATTTTTGTTTGTCAGAAATGACCTTACATATGGTTGCCCCGTAAGTGGTGAAACTGATCATCAACCACACATAACTATCACCAAAAAGCTTATTTGCACTGCATCTGCACGGCAATACATGATGCTCAAGCTACAATGCTATAACCTCAGTGTCATCAACAAACGCAGAAATTAGCAGTACTGTACCTGGTTGATATTCTTTCCGGAGCTTTCCTCCCACCACCAACCAGGCTGGTTTAGCACAGGGCTAAATAGCTGGCTTTTAATGCAGACCAAGGCAGGCCAGCAGCGCGGGTTCAATTCCCGTACCGGCCTCCCTGAACGGGTGCCGGAATGTGGCGACTAGGGGCTTTTCACAGTAACTTCATTGAAGCCTACTTGTGACAATAAGTGATTTTCAGCTCATTACATGAGGCAGACATCAACATCATGACCATAGAAATGTTTTCCTCTCATCAAATCAAGGAACTTAAAGACAGAATAGTGTCATAGAATCCCTACAGTGCAGAAGGAGGCCATTCAACCCATCATGTTTGCACCTTCAAAGTATGCAGATGTGCACTATGCAATGTATTCACGCCGCATCATGCCAAAGAGCCTCCTGAACCTCCCATGGTCACTCACTCTAGTTGGTTGTGTCACCGTGCATCTGACTTACTAATTTGAAACAAATGGTTTTGGAAGTACATTTCACAAATGATTTCAGACTACCATTCGGGACATCAGTAGCAGAAGCCAAGCTTATGTGCATTAAATATGTCACCACTGCTTGTTTATTCTGGCAAGTAATGACATGGATAACTGGAACATGTGGAACCGCTGGGGCGGCACAGTGGCACTGTTGCTTCACAACGCGAGGGACCCAGATTCACTTCTGGACTGTCTGTGTGGAGTTTGTACTTTCTCCCCGTGTCTGTGTGGGTTTCCTGCGGGTGCTCCAGTTTCCTCCCACAATCCAAAGATGTGCAGGTTAGGTGGATTGACCATGTATTAATGTCCAAAATTTGAGGCATTATTGGAATAGGGCAGGGCAGTCTGCTTGGCAGAGTGCTCTTTCAGAGAGTTGTGCAGACTTTATGGCCCAAATGCCGCCCTGATGCCTGCATGGTGTGGGGGTTGGCGGATGGGTAACCCGAACACTGAGTCGGGGGGGGGTAGAGATGGTTCCTCCTTCATATTCCCCTTGTCTGCCCGATGGCCATGGAAGAGGGGGGACATTTACTTTGACATCAGGGTGTCCTTTTCACTGTGGAGTAGGGCTTTCCATCTCTATCATGCTACCCGACCCCCCCCCCCCCCCCCCCCCCCCCCCCATGACGTTGAAAAACATGCCCCCTGTATTTTTCACAGAATCATGGAATTTACAGTGCAAAAGAAGAGCTCCCGGAGGAAACCCACGCAGACAAAGTGAAGAAGTGCAAACTCCACACAGGCAGTCACGCGAGGCTGGAATTGAACCCGGGACCCTGGAGCTGTGAGGTAGCAGTGCTAACCACTGTGACAAAGTATCTGTCATAAGACCCAGAGTGAAAACCTGGTTGTTTTGTCAGTTTTTAGTCAGAAAATATCTACAAAATTCAAAACCCTGCGCCATCTCTGCTCAAACTGTTTGCAACTATCAAATTGGAGAACTTACAGCTTGCTTTCCAAGAAAGGACCATTACACTTTTGTTTTATAATACAGTGCTGCAATTTTTGACCCAAAAAGGAGAATGCGAGGATGACTTCTGGGCAATCAAGGTGACCCTCTAGATGCCTACATCATTTGACTTCTGTTGCATCCAAAGACCCTGCTGAATAACAGTTACAGTGAGGTTCAAACTGCTACTAAAATAATTATAAAATACACCATTGGTTCCACGGGACTCCTGCAGGGGTTCCACAGTTGGTCTGGCCTCGGCGGGGGGTGGGGGTCGCAGAGAGGGGGATGGCTGAGAAGAGCCGTGCCTGGGTGATGCACGATCAATTGATGCACGATCAATTGTACATAGACTGGAGTTGGGTATAACTGTGGCTTTATTGCAGTAAGATGTGTGGCCTCCCACAGCAGCTGACAAAATGGCTGCTGAATGGAGGACACGCATATTTATACTCCGCCTACTGGGCGGAGCCAGCAGGCAGGGACTACCGGCGAACCTGTAGTACAGATCCTACCTTACATCACCTAATACAGGTGTAACAGTGGTTTACCACATTAGGGTTGAGGGGGCCCCAGAGAGATCGGGGGCTGGTGGGAGACCAGCTAAGTCAAGCCTAGAGAATTTTGCAATACAGCTGAGAAAAGAAAAGTATTCTTATAGTCTGCTGCATACTCCCCAACCTTGACCCATAAAGAAGTATCATCATCATGTCCTTGGAGGAGGAAGATCCCCAGCCAGCTCAAAGAGATCGCACAAGAACAAAGAACAAAGAACAAAGAAAATTACAGCACAGGAACAGGCCCTTCGGCCCTCCCAGCCTGCGCCGATCCAGATCCTTTATCTAAACCTGTCTCCTATTTTCCAAGGTCTACTTCGCTCTGTTGCCGCCCGTTCATATACCTGTCTAGATGCCTCTTAAATGATGCTATCGTACCCGCCTCTACCACCTCTGCTGGTAAAGCGTTCCAGGCACCCACCACCCTCTGCGTAAAAAACTTTCCACGCACATCTCCCTTAAACTTTCCCCCTCTCACCTTGAAATTGTGACCCCTTGTGACTGACACCCCCACTCTTGGAAAAAGCTTGTTGCTATCCACCCTGTCCATACCTCTCATAATTTTGTAAACCTCAATCAGGTCCCCCCTCAACCTCCGTCTTTCCAACGAAAACAATCCTAATCTACTCAACCTTTCTTCATAGCTAGCACCCTCCATACCAGGCAACATCCTGGTGAACCTCCTCTGCACCCTCTCCAAAGCATCCACTTCCTTCTGGTAATGTGGCGACCAAAACTGCACGCAGTCTAAAGAGGCAGTAGAAAACTCATTGTTCTGAGAGTCAGGTGGCAAACAGTAATAAGACTCTTTTCTTATCTTAAAACATTCGCATGGCATTAATAGTTCAATCAACATCTTCCCCCCACTCTCCATAAATATACCTTAATATATAATATGTCCGCATTAAATCTCATACAAACTCCAAAATATTCAATTTCTGTCGTCTACCTAATCGTGATGCCAAACCTCAGCAAGAATATTCTTTAAATATGCAAATATCATGCAGTCAACATTTTATTATTGATATATGTGGCACAGGTACATGTGCTTAATATGATTGTCCCAAGTTGGCTTACATTAACACTGCACTGAAGGTACTGTGAAAATCCCCTAGTCACCACATTCCGGCGTCTGTTCGGGTATACAGAGGGGAATTCAGAATGTCCAAATTACCTAACAGCACCTCTTTCGAGACTTGTAGGAGGAAACCGGAGCACCCGGTGGAAACCCTTGCAGACACGGAGAGAACGTGCGGACCCAAGCTGTGAATCGTAACTGAGACCCTGGAGCTGTTAAGCAACAGTACTACCCACTGTGCTACCGTGTCGCCCATTTGTATACTGTTTACATACATTGTGTTTCCCCAGGTGTCAGTTGGCTTCTTGAACCTTTCCTTTCCATTCATATAAGTGCTACCTCAATGGAAGTTGTGTGAAAAGTAACAGTCTCCGAATTGAAATAGCTCACAATTAGCTGACTTTTGAATAAGGCACAATTGCAGGCTGTCTGTCAACACTGTAACTGTGGGGATAGCCTCCCCCAGTACACATTTTAGCACATACAGACATCAGACATGGTTGGCATGAGGGTCCAGATTTAGGAGGTGACATCAACATCTGTGCCCATTCAAGCTACTGTCCAGATGGTTGACACTGCTTTATCATTCCTATTGATCAGTGTGATAACAGATCTGATGCCATCAATGAGATGAGAGGAACACTGCCACATATACATAGGCTGTCAACGAGAGAAAATCTTCCTTGTTGGAAGTCATCATCAATCACAATGCATGCTCCTTAAGGCAGGTGCCAACTTCTACACCCTGTAGCAGCACCAGACTGCCCAAAGATAGGCAAACTTAGGCAAGCTACCTCAATGCCGGGTGCTCACCCACATCATGTTACGCGGCGGCAGGTCCTATAAATAATTCTAGGGCCATCGCAATAAGGGATGGACAGGCTATCTTCCTTCAGTAAACAGCCCAACAGTAAAATCACATTCCTGTTAGTGTGTGCAGCATCAGGCCATTATTAGCTGATTGCTTTTTAATGGCCTCACTCACGAGGATATTCAGCATTGTAATTCCACACAAAACCATTAAAGAAGGATTTATGTAAAAAAGTGATGATCTGAAAGCTGAGGAGGTATTGGCATTCAGATGGTTAATGTTCGGGGTATGAGGGAAGACAGCAGTGTCGAAAAGAATTAAATGTGCTTTGAGCATGGTGGAATGCTTGCATTTCCCTACACAATAGGTTTTCGATCTCCACAAGCTGGGGGGGGGGGGGGGGGGGGGGGGATTCCTGTTACCAGGCAAGGTGAGATCAAGAGCAATACCGGGTGAACCTTGAGCACAGCTGTCAATCTCTCTTGCTTGGTAAGGAATGTGTGATTCAGGAAAGTAAGGAGAGATAAAGTACAGTATAGCCACTTTTCTGAATGATCTATTGTATTATTCAGTCATTAAGCATTACGCTCAGTTAAATTTTTTTTCAACTCCCGAGTTTTTTATCCAACCCAAGGTATGAGCTCCCCCAACCCCCATTTCATCTCATATCTGGAGTTTACGGGGATCCAAAATTATGTTTTTGCTTAAATTTGAAAAATAGTTGGGAGGTAATTAGTGCGAGGCTTGTTTTCATTTAACTTTCTGAACATAACATAGAACATACAGTGCAGAAGGAGGCCATTTGGCCCATCGAGTCTGCACCGACCCACTTAAGCCCTCACTTCCACCCTATCCCCGTGACCCAAAAAACTTTTTGGTCACTAAGGGCAATTTATCATGGCCAATCCACCTAATCTGCACGTCTTTGGACTGTGGGAGGAAACCGGAGCACCTGGAGGAAACCCACACAGACACAGGGAGAATGTGCAGACTCCGCACAGAAAGTGACCCAGCGGGGAATCAAACCTGGGACCCTGGCGCTGTGAAGGCACAGTGCTATCCAGTTCTGCTACCGCGCTGCCCTTGACTACAGATGTCTGCGTCTCCTGCTCACATTAGGATAGACATTTAAGTGAACCTGACAGATTCAATAGGTGCAGTTCTCTAAGAATCAAGGATTACCTTGATGTTCTGATTTATTTAAATTTGGCCTTCATCTCATAGAAATGGTTATTGATGGACAGCCAAAGCCTCATTTTTTAATGTTATCGAAAACCAGTTCAATTAGAATTATTCAAAATTAAGTCGTACATGTCTCAAGCAACAGATTAAATGCCACTGCTCCTATGAACAACACATACAATGGAGCACTCTTTGCCAATATTGTAACTGCTCGGTGTGGCTTTTCTTTCATCATTATATTCAAATTTTGGCAACGTACTGCTCCATATAGAATCAAATAAACTTGGTCCACCTTATTTATAATTGTTTCGCTGGAGCATACAGTGGAAACAATGCAAGATGATTTGCTTATTTAAACACCTCCCACAGTAGATTGTGGAATTCGACTGAGAAAGTAACTCAGGATCACAAGGTGATTTCTCCACCAGAATTCTTAGATTATCAGAAATACAGATTTACAGTGAACTCCACGTGGTGATTTAATTCACCACCTATTATTAATTCAGGAATTGTCGGAGTCGCTTCCTCAATTTCTCCGCAGTTTATTTAATTGGCCTTCATATATTATGTTAAAACTGGAGAATCAATGCTATTCAAGACAATTAATGCCATCCAGGGTGTGAAATATTAATGAGTGCCCCCTCGCATGCATTGTGGAGGAACATAAATCCCCGCCATTAGCATGAGTAATTGAAACTGTTCTTTTATAGTTACATAGCCAAAGTAATCCATTTTAAATGCTATATGAAATATTCATCATTTGCCTTTATGTAGTCCTTTCAAGAATATTTCAAAATTAAACAAATCTCAAAAGCACAACCCTATCGAATTTTAATGAAATCTCTGCCATGACAGAGTCGGCATCACTGATGCTTTGACTCAATAGTATTCAACAAATAAGATTGTAGAAGTCCAGAGGCCAAAATTAACATTGCACTGCCTGAAAGACAAGACACAGTTGGCCCCAAGAGAGTGTCACAACACTAGGTTACAGTATCCTCTGGAATACCAAATTTGCATTATTATTAGGCAGTAACTCTAAATTGAAATTGATATCAGAATCAGACCAATTGGGATAATCACATTTTGGATTAAAATCTGGGCTTTTGTGTATTTAAAGAGATAGATTTTTTTTTAAATTATGATGTGTGACTTGGAAGTGTTGGTGTTCCTGTTCATCTGCTGCCTTTGTACTTCCAGGTGGTGGAGGTTGGGGGCAGAAGTGCTATCAAAGATATGCAACAAAGACAAAGATTTCAAAAAAAAAATTTTTAGAGTACCCAATTCAATTTTTCCAATTAAGGGGCAATTTAGCGTGTTCAATCCACCTATCTTGCACATCTTTGGGTTGTGGGGGCAAAACCCACGCAAACACAGGGAGAACGTGCAAACTCCACACGGACAGTGACCCAGAGCCGGGATCGAACCTGGGACCTCGGAGCTGTGAGACTGCAGTGCTACCACTGCGCCACCATGCTGCCCTAACAAAGGCAAAGATGAACTGATCATTCAACCGCTATAGATTTGCAAAGGCTAAGTCATGTCTAACAAAACGAGTTGAATTTATTGAGGTGGTAGCTTACGAGGTAGGTAAAGGAGTGTTTAAGATTTATGCAAACTTTCAGAAGATAATGGCCGCGATTCTCTGGCCGTGTTGTGCTTGAGAGAGAGCACAACGCGGCTGGTGAATCCCGGGAGTGGCCTCCCATGGGCCTCCTGGCTACCTCCGCACCTCACGAGATTCACCCGCGTCCCATGAGGCGTCGGAATCGGAACTCCATCCAAAAGGGACGGGACCAAACAGAGCTTGCAGAAATAGGTCTTAAACCTACTTAAGGCCTACTTACCCGGAATACACTGACATCCCTCAATTCACCGGCCTCCCAAGGGAGTTTCATGCTGCAGTGGACAGGTCAGAAATGACCTCCCCCAGCATCGACTCTTGCTGGGTGTTAAATTCATAAAATCCCTATAGTGCAGAAGAAAGCCATTGGGCCAATCGAGTCTATACCTAACTTCCGAAGTATCACCCTACCTTGGCCAATACCCCTGCCCTATTCCCATAACCCCAATTAACCTGCATCCATGGACACCAAGGGGCAGTTTAGCTTGGCCAACCCACCTAACCTGCACAGCTTTGGACTGTGGGAGGAAACCCGAGCACCTGGAGGAAACCCATGCACACACAGGGAGTACGTGCAAACTCCACACAGACAGAAAGGCCGGAATTGACTCCGGGTCCCTGGCGCTGTGAGGCACCAATGCTAACCACTGTGGCACCGTGCCATCTAGGCCTTGATATGGAAGCCTGGATACATCTCTGACTCTTTCCCTGAAATTTAGGGGATCAATTTTTACTGATTCACCATCCAATTAGAAGAAAAGTCATATCAGTGGAAATAATTTTGAAACGACTTATGAAGCCCCCTTAAAACAATACAGATCCAATTTATAAAGTGACTGTCATTCTTGACTTTGGTTAAAATTTGGTAGAAAGATAAATGTCACTGAAAAATAAAAAGTCTGTTGTGTCATTATATTTATTTATCTCAGTAACAGTGATTCAAGCGTGAGGCAGCAAGACTCTGTATTGATTTATGTCTGACCTCCATTGCCAAGTTGCTGTAACAGTTTTAACTTGAGGTAAAGCTGCAGACGCTAAACTTTGTGTTGAAAATGTAATTTGAAAGTTCCTGCTTGAATTGCCTGGTCAGGAAGTTGAAAAACAAATCACGCTTGTGTAACTGCATGCTGTTAACTATGTGTTACTATAATAAACATGCTATGTGCAGAGTAATGACAGGATGAAAAATGTAATGCAAGTATCATTACCAATAATAAATAGCAAAAGAACAGAATGAAGCTGTGTGGCAAGTGTCAGTTCAAACTCGATCCAAAGGTGTACTCTTGCCAACGTCGAGATAGTAAAATGAGTTTCAACATAATTATATGCCGCATACCAGTTTTAATTTAAATTTTAAATTAGCTGCTGTCTATTACAGCACTTTGCAGCAAATTAATTGTGCTGCTCGCTGAGTGATTGCTTCTTCACCGCCATTAAGAGCAAGAACTGATCAATGTTTAACTAACAAACTGGCAGGTATAAATTATTTTTCTCACGCAGCAGAAAATGGGAAAGAATGATAAATTAAATGCAAACTGTGTAATGAGTAAGGCATGTCCAATATTGGAAAACCACAATATTAATGGAAGTAACACGGTGAAAAGAGAGATGCCAGCGATTCTCAAATATCTCCAGGGCTCGACTGTACATTCCCCAAGGTGATGATTACTGATTGTATAATAGATAGTGAAGTGTGGCTGATCACGGTCAGTAATGATTCCTGTGACTAATCACGGATTCCTGTAACTCCTACTGTCAATTTTCATAGACTGAGAACTGGTCAGCTAGGAAATGATTAAAATTCCAATGCTCCAAGCCTTATAAATCACACTGATTTTTTATTACCACAGTGCTGATCCAATTCTTTAACTGACACTATCTGTACAAAACCATAAAGGTTTTAGTCAATATGCAATTCTGACAGCCAGCATGACAATCGTAAACTGTTAACATTTACTGATACTACAATTTGAGATAATTATTATAAAATCATTTGTAAATAGTTACCAGAATTATAGCGATGATTGTAGTTGCAATGGCTGTAATTTCAGCAGGAATTTCAAATCTCCATGTTGAGCTGAATCCAGACATACTGGGGTTAAATTATAGCAGGTTATTATTCTACTCCATTCCCGGCCCTGTGCTTTTGATGGCCCTGTTTAATAGGCCAGCCAAGGTATCCAGTTGTAGCAGGGTTTACTTATTATGGGGTTGCCAGGATAATTCTGAAATCTCTAAGAAGGAAGATCAATCTCTAAGGTACTGCTGAAAATAACACAGGAGAAAAATCATAGGGGCATTAATTTTTTTGCACTTTTCATTTGGGTATTTTCATTTACTAATTCTAAAACATATTGGAGATAATGAAAAATGGTTTTATTAACAGTTAAGATAAATTTAATTGAGCAACATTGGCCCAAATAATATTTGTGCGGCAGGAAGGGAGACTGGGGGTGAGAGGTAGGGGAAGCGATGGTGGGCAGGATTTAAGGCCTAATTTAACAGCAGAACCTGTTTTAAATTTTATAAACAATTTTCCTGGTGGGAAATTAGCAAGTGAGCAGAGCAGACCTAAGTCTGATGTGGGGGTGAAGGGAGTTGGACATTGTGGGGATCCGATTGTGCATGAATAAACCACTTGGCAAGTCTGCCATTATCAGGGGTTCCATTGCATGGAAGTAAGCTTGATGAGATGGAAGGAATGGATGCACTCCTACTCTTCCTGGCTCACAATTAATGCTGTAAAAAACTTGATGGATCCAACCGTTGATACCTTCCTTCAGCTCAGCATTTCCTGATTACCAGAAACACAGTACTATAACATGGTAGCATTGTGGATAGCACAATCGCTTCACAGCTCCAGGGTCCCAGGTTTGATTCTGGCTTGGGTCACTCTCTGTGTGGAGTCTGCACATCCTCCCCGTGTGTGCGTGGGTTTCCTCCGGGTGCTCCGGTTTCCTCCCACAGTCCAAAGATGTGCAGGTTGGGTGGATTGGCCATGATAAATTGCCCTTCATGTCCAAAATTGCCCTTAGTGTTGGGTGGGGTTACTGGGTTATGGGGATAGGGTGGAGGTGTTGACCTTGGGTAGGGTGCTCTTTCCAAGAGCCGGTGCTGACTCGATGGGCCGAATGGCCTCCTTCAGCACTGTAAATTCTATGATCTATGATTAAGACTAATAATTAAGTTAGAGGCTGTCAACCAACCTGCCTCATGCTCCTGAGAGCCACTTTTCATTAAGTCCATGCTGAACGCATTCCCTCCATTCAACCTTTTTCCATTATTTCATGGGATGTGAACATCACTGGTTCGACCAGCATTTGTTCCCCATCCCTTCTTAAACCCTGAAGTCCTTGTGATGTAGGTAAACCTACAGTTCTTTGAGGGAGTGAGTGCCAGTACTTTGATCCAGCGACAGTGAAGAAACAGTGATATATTTCCAAGTCAGGATGGTATGAGGCTCAGAGGGAAACTTTGCAGGTGGTGGTGCTTCCATGGGTTTGCTTCAACTTATTCCTTGAAGTGGAAGGTGTTGTTGCGAGAGACTTGGTGAGTTGCGGCAGTGCATCTTTCAGATGACACACACTGCTGCCACTGTTCAGCAGTGGTTGAGGAAGTAAATATTTAAGGTGGAAGATTGGGTGCCGATCAAGGGGTGTTTGTCCTGGATGTTGTGGAGCTCCTTGAATGTTGATGGATGTCATGCACTCATCCAGGCAGTGGAGAGTATTCTATCACAGTCCTGACTTGTGCCATTTAGATTAAAGGCAGCCTTTGAGATGTCAAAATGTGAGTTATTCACCGCAGAATTCCCAGCCCCTAACCTACACTTGGAGCCACAGTATTTATATAGTTGGTCTAGTTAAGTGTCTTCTCAATGGTAAACCCTAGGACGTTGATGTTGAGGATCTCAGAGATGGTAAGGCCATTGAATGGTAATGAGATTTTGGATCAATTTACTTTTGTTGTACTTAGTCATTGCCTGGATGAATGGTGTGATACCAAGGAGCCCTAGCAAAATTGAAGTTAATGTGTATTAGGGGGAAAATTCGGCACCAGTTGGAGCTGTACAGAACTCATTTCCGGGTAAGTGTTCTCCAAGGCGACCTTCAGGACGCGCGACAATGCAGAATCGCTGAGCAGAAACTTATAGCCAAGTTCCGCACAGATGAATGGGGCCTCAACCGGGACCTGGGATTTATGTTGCATTACATTCACCCCCCACCATCTGGCCTGGGCTTGAAAAATCCTACCAACTGCCCTGGCTTGAGACAATTCACACCTCTTTAACCTGGGGTTACCCCTATCTCTGGATCTGTAAAGATTTAATTACCTGCAAATGCTCGCATTCTAAGCATTACCTGGCATCTTTGAATTTGTCTACCTCTATGTTTCTGGAACGTACCTCTTCATTCACCTGAGGAAGGAGCAGTGCTCTGAAAGCTAGTGTTTGAAGCAAACCTGTTGGACTTTAACCTGGTGTTGTAAGACTTCTTACTGCAGTCATTGGTGAACATCTCGACTTCTGACCTTATGATGGATCGATGGAAAGGAAGCTTTTGAAGATGGTTGACCCCAGGACATTATTATCCCGAGGTACTCCTTCCATAATATCCTGGGGCTGAGATTTTTTCTGTATCTCTTCAACCAGTGCAGAGTTTTCCCCTTCATTCACATCATCTTCAATTTTGCTAGGTCTCCTTGGTGCCACACCATTCCTCTGTCTTAGAGTTGGAAGTCCCTCCTTCATTTCTAACGCTTATATAACCTTCTCAATGTATTTGTTGAAACATTTTACAGAATGCATCCAGCTGTAGGTGTTTTGGATTATCATCAGAGCGGCATCTGTGGACAGGAGCTTGCCCAACAATACTAACTGATTGTCAAACAACTTAACAACTGCTGCTTTGATCCAGTAATTTGCCCACCAAGGGAGTATAAAGTGAGACGCAATGAATAAATACAAAGCTACAATTGGGCAGCACGGTAGCCTTGTGGATAGCACAATTGCTTCACAGCTCCAGGGTCCCAGGTTCGATTCCAGCTTGGGTCACTGTCTGTGTGGAGTCTGCACATCCTCCCCGTGTGTGCGTGGGTTTCCTCCGGGTGCTCCGGTTTCCTCCCACAGTCCAAAGATGTGCAGGTTAGGTGGATTGACCATGATAAATTGCCCTTAGTGTCCAAAATTTCCCTTAGTGTTGGGTGGGGTTACTGGGTTATGGGGATAAGGTGGAGGTGTTGACCTTGGGTAGGGTGCTCTTTCCAAGAGCCGGTGCAGACTTGATGGGCCGAATGGCCTCCTTCTGCACTGTAAATTCTATGAAATTGCTCCGGTTGTTGTTGAAAATTTCCCGTCACAGAAGATTAAACCAAATACATGCCTCTGCATTGTGTGCGCTCTATGCATTGGTTCCCATAAAAAAGGCTTTATCAAAATTCTAACAACAATGTTTATATTTGATGTAAAAGGGACAAAGGAATCCCATGCATTGAGTGCCTTACCACAAATTTCATGAGGAAATCAAATATATTCATTTGCTATTTTGGATGATTTGCAAGGTGATTATTTACATAGAATTTACAGTGCAGAAGGAGGCCATTCAGCCCATCGAGTCTGCACCAGCTCTTGGAAAGTGCACCCTACCCAAGGTCAACACCTCCACCCTATCCCCATAACCCAGTAACCCCACCCAACACTAAGGGCAATTTTGGACACTAAGGGCAATTTATCATGGCCAATCCACCTAACCTGCACATCTTTGGACTGTGGGAGGAAACCGGAGCACCCGGAGGAAACCCACGCACACACGGGGAGGATGTGCAGACTCCACACAGACAGTGACCCAAGCCAGAATCGAACCTGGGACCCTGGAGCTGTGAAGCGATTGTGCTATCCACAATGCTACCGTGCTGTGATAGAATTATTGGCAATCTTGCTTCTTTGCCTTTGTTGAAATTTTTTATTCTGTAGCAAAGAGGCATGAATGCCTCAATGACCTACTGTATTAGATCAGAGGTTTGCCTACTACCAATCACGTGCTGGGAAGATAAGCAGATAGCAATTGCAATTTACCTGGTTAGTAGCCAAGTAAAATTTAACTATCTTGCACTGGGTTCTAATTTAGAGCTACAGAAATACTGAAGTTCTGGACTCAAGATATGACAATATCCAGCATGGGTGAGACGTGCTTGGAGTTTCTCCATTAATGTTCATCGATTCCATTCAGAAGTTGCAAGAGTCCTGTTTTGGAAGGACACCCATACTCATGGAGCTGAGGCCAAGAGGATCATGGGGCAGGATTCTCTGAAAATGGGGCTATGTCCCCACGCCGGCAGGAAATACCAGCGCCAACAACTCCGGCATCAACGGCCCCCCCCCAAGGTGAGGAATTTTCACCTTTCAAGGAGGCTAGGATGCCGCCGGAGTCGCCCCGACTGCTCTAGCCGGCGCCAAAGGGGCGGTACCACTTCGCGCATGCGCGGAATGCCGGCGTGATCTCGCGCATGCTGTTCTTTTCACCGCGCCGGCCCCCGGGCAATATTGCGGAGCCCTACAGGGGCCCGGCGCGGAGGAAGGAAGGCTGCCATGGAAACAGCCTGCCCGCAGGATTGGTAGACCTTGATCGCGGGGCAGGCCACCGTGGGGGGCTCCCCCATGGGGTCAGATCCTCCCGCGCCCCCCCCCAGGACCGCCCCCACATACTCACATGCCAGGTCCCGCCGTGCATGAGGTGAGTAATTCATGCCGGCGGGACTGGCCAAACTGCTCGGCCACTCGGGGCCCAGAGAATCGCTGGTGGGGGGGTTGGGGGGGGGGGGGGGGGAGGAGGAGGGGGGAGGTGGCCGCTGTCAACGGTCCCCGACTGGCATGGCGAGAATCCCGGCGGTGGAGAATAGGGCAGCCAGCATTGAGATGGCGTGGCGGGATTTGCGCCTTCCCCCAGGGATTCTCCGACCCAGTCGGGGGTCGGTGAATCCCGGCCAAGATGTCTCAGCAAAACATTTGGCTCCTCCAGTCTGCTCCACCATTCAATAAGATCGTGGCTGATCGTGGTTCATCTGATTGTGGCCTCAACCCCACATTCTTCCTACTCCAGATAACCTTTGACTTTCTTGAAGCCAGAATCAAAACTAGTTTCACTGAATTTACCTTTCACCTTGCAGGAGAGAACTGCATCAAAGCTGATGGGAAAATTGACTGGTGTCACTGGTAGCCTTGGCTGCTGAATTGGAGGTAGGCACTCAATGACCCCCAACTCTCAATGTCGTATGTCTGAGATTGCAACACTGTATAGCAGTATACAAGGTGATCTAGTAGATTTACTTGGGGATCATATGAACATGGGGAGGCTTTGGGAAGGCATTGTGCAGGCAGTCAGCCTCTTAAAAGCTCAACCAACAATAACTAGCAGCAAGTTATAAGAGGTTTGTTTGGATTGCACGAAACGGCAAATGTTGTAACTTCATGGGAAACCAAAGGAATAATGTACATGGCAGAAATTGGTCAGTTAGCGTCTATTGATCATTGAAGTTATAGCTATACACTAGGAGAACCTCCATGAGTACTTTTTGCGAACCACAATGGAACTCAACATGAGTGTGTTGTTGAGTAGACTCTTTGGACATTCCTTCACAGTTTTGTTTTACGATGCAACAGGAGGAACATGCATGATTTTTTTTATTGGCATACATCATTCTCATGTGGGAAACTGTTGACCGTTAATAGGCCTATACTCGCTGGAGTTTCGAAGAATGAGGGGAGATGAAATTGAAGTATACAAGATGCTAAGAGGTATGAATAAAGTAGACGTGGGACAGATGATTCCTCTTGAGGGGCATTCTAAAATGAGAGGTCATAATCTTGGAATAAGAGGTAGCAAATTTAAAACAGATTTGAGGAGAAACTACTTCTCCCAAAAGGTTGTAAATCTATGGAACTTGCTACCCCAGAGTGCGTTGGAGCAGTGAGTAAATTTAAGGAGGAGTTAGAATGGGTTGAAGTGTTATGGAAAACAGGCAGGACCGTGGAGTTGAGGCCAGGATGGAATCAGCCATGATCAAAATGAAGGGTAGGTTTGGGAGGTTAAATTGCCTACTCCCGCTCCTAGTTCATGTGTTTTAGGGGGGAGATTCTCTGGCGGATTTTGCAATCCAGCTCTTGGTCTGTAACATTGGAGGTAACAGATGAGGAACATATCAGCCATGATATAGGACAGAGGTCAGAGGTAGGTTTTTTACGCAAAGTGTGGTGAGGCTGTGGAATGCCCTACCTGCAACAGTAGTGAACTCGCCAACATTGAGGGCATTTAAAAGTTTATTGGATAAGCATATGGATGATAATGGCATAGTGTAGGTTAGATGGCCTTTAGTTTTTGACTTCCCATGTCGGTGCAACATCATGGGCCGAAGGGCCTGTACTGCGCTGTATCGTTCTATGTTCTATGTTCTATGATAGAATAGCAGAGCAGACTTGATGGGCTGAATGGCCTAATTCAGAATCTATATCTTATGAACTTAAAATATACTGTAAGCCTCTATAAAGATCACAAAGATGGCATACAAAAATGTTTCTTTATAAGTGACATTCACGTAGAAGAATATGCAGCTCAATAACACCTGGTTTGCTGCAGCAACAATCAACTGTGGCCTTATGAAGAAATCAGAGGTTATGCATCGGTGAAGCCCAAGAAGGTGCCGCAGCAATTCAATCATAAACGTTGGTTATATTGAATAAAGTTTTTGCTGCTGTCAACTGGCTCCATGACCTGGGTAGTATGTTGCCAAATAATGCACTGATACACAACGAAGTGCGTTATTATATCAGAAATGTTACCTCGACAATGTCTGTAATCAGTGTGGGTTCACACTCACAATCGTGTTGGAAGTGTAAAAAGCTGTTGCCATCACAATCCTTTAGAAGGATGTCAATGCTGGATGCTAACATCATCATATTATGCAGCTCAACAAATTCTCACTCCAATACCTGAGATCCATCATATGGATCAAATGGCAGGCTGGAATTCTGAAGCGCAACAGCCTCAAGCATGCCAATCTCAGCGATTAAGGTCAGGTATGTTGTCCTTATGTAAGAGTTAGAATGTCAGAACATTTTAATATTGAGAGGGTCGATAGATGCTGCTGTGCCAGCCAATGAGTTGCAGGCAGGACTGAGCAGGATCAAGAACAAACAGTGGATCAGATTTGCACTCCTGAAGGGAAGCCAAGAGTCGGGAAGTTTTCCAGCTCACCACACCAGCAATTTTGGAAATGGGAGTGGAACTTCTGCATCTTGTTTCCAGCGCCATTCTGGGTAAGCTGTGGAGTCTCCTCGAAAATCTAGGCCATATGTATATTACAGCAAACTATGCCTATTTACTCAGAAAAAGACAAAGTAAACAATGTTTATTTATTAAACAAACAGCAACACAAACAAAGTATTAGTACAGAATTATTTTTTTATGAAGTCATCAAACAGTAGCAAATAGAATTCATAACCGAATTTGCTGTAAATCACCACATGAAAGCAGGGTGACTTCTCTTGTGAAATGCAGTGAGTTGAGGATAGTTACACAAATTTCTTCTATTTCAGTTCTCTGTCTGAAGGCAGGTCTCACCAACAGCACCACAACCTCTACCACAGGTACGACAAGCGGGAAGAACCCAAATCCAAACCAGCTGGAATGGAGAACCCATCCCAATTTGATCCACATGGCCATCACAGCCAATTGAGTCCTAAGGAGTCAACTTGCACTTTTACATGCATAAAGCAATCCAAAGATGTGCAGGTTAGGTGGATTGGCCCTGCTAAATTGCCCCTTAGTGTCCAAAAGGTTAGGTCGGCTTACTGGGTAACGGGGATAGGGTGGAGGAACGGGCCTAAGTAGGCTGTTCTTTCTAGTATAGACCCAAAGGGCCGAATGGGCTCTTTCTGCACTGTAAATTCTATGATTCTATGAATTCCGAGCTAAGAATCGCGATGGTAGTAGTTCCAATTTTCTTTCCATCTCATGGCTGGCCAAGGATCTCTCCCACTCCTGCTGCCTGCTATTGGTACATAAAAGCAAATTACTGCGGATGCTGGAATCTGAAACGAAAGGGAAAATGCTGGAAAATCTCAGCAAGTCTGGCAGCATCTGTAGGGAGAGAAAGGAGCTAACGTTTTGAGTCCTATGACACTTTGTCAAAGCTTTGACAAAGACTCATTGGACTCGAAACGTTAGCTCTTTTCTCTCCCTGCAGATGCTGCCCGACTTGCTGAGATTTTACAGCATTTTCCCTTTTGTTTGCTATTGGTACATATTGAGTCAGATGCTCTTTCCTAGGGTAGGAGAGTCAAGTACTAGGGGACAAAGGTTTAAAGTGCACGGGGAAAAGTTTAGAACAGATCTGTGAGGCAGGTTTTTTTAAACAGAGGGTGGTAAATAAATGGAACGCGCTGCCTGGGGAGGTGGTGGGGGCAGATATATAGCAGCATTTAAGGGACATCTAGACAAATGTATGAATAGTGTGGGAATGGAGGATATGGACTCCGTAAGTGCATAGTTACGATTTTAGTTTAGGCAGGTACCATGGTCGGTACCTTGGAGGGCCGAAGGGTCTGTTCCTGTGCTGTGTTGTCCTTTGTTCTGTTTGGCTCTGTTATGCACCCAACTTCCTTGGCCATTAAGTCCTGTACTGGGATTCAAATCTGCAGCTTCTGGCTTAGAGGGAGGGATACCACTTATAGTGTCATAAGACTTCCGAGTTACATTTTACAAATTGATTATTTGTCTCATGATATACAGTGATTGAAGGTGTTACATTATACCAATAATGTGCATAAAATCAATCCCACTCACAGCAGTGATCCAAGTGTTATTGATGGGGAAATTAGCCAACAATCCCATTCTGGCTGAGAAGTGGTGTCACTATATTAAGCCATAAATATTAGCAAGATGAAAAGTTAAAATACAACTTTGAGCTTTAAATTTATGTTAAAGTCTACAGCTGGCAACATCTCAACTTTGATCTCAAGGTGATGAGCAGGGATATAGAGACAAGCACCACTGTGTTGATCTTCTAAAGGCAAAGTGCTGACAGCAGAAAGCTAAACAGTAGCAAATGAGCTGTTTGTACATACCGGAGAGTTGTCCCACTCATAGTGGCTTAACTGACTCCAACAGTCTAGTTCTCTTTCCAAGAAAGGTTATCATCTTCAAATTTGAAGATTTAGCACTATTCAAATCTGAAATTAAGATTATAATTTTTTTTCCATTTGGCTGTTGCAATTAAACAGGAAGACATCAAGCAACCAAATTTGATGGCTGTGAACCATCACTGAATTAAACGAGTTTCCAAATTTTATGGAGAAGGTTTGTAAACAGCAGATTCAGCAATGGTGATCATCACCTTAGAAGTGCTAACCCTGCAGCAGTTTTTGGTTATCACTGTGCAATAGGCTCGTCAGTTGCAGACTGAACTCTCCTCCAGAGGTTGCAACTGCATGCATTTCTCTTTCAAATCCTACAGTAAAAATCAACCTGGTTAACATGTCTGTTTGGCTGTGATTCCTGCTAGAACACTGCTCACGGTAGCACTATGATTACCACTGCTGCCTCACAGCTTAAGAGTCCTGGGTTCAATTCTGGCCTTGGGTTACTGTCTGTGGGACGTTTGCACTTTCTCCCCGTGTCTGCGTGGGTTTCCTCTGGGTGCTCTGGTTTCCTCCCACAGTCCAAAGATGTGCAGGTTAGGTGGATTGGCCATGCTGAATTACCCCATAGCGTCCAAAAGGTCAGGTGGCGTTACTGGGTTACATGGATAGGGTGGAGGCGTGGGCTTAAGTAGGGTGCTCTTTCCAAGGGCCGGTGCAGACTCGATGGGCTGACTGGCCTCCTTCTGCTCTGTAAATTTTATGATTCTCCAAAAGGGCGCGAAACATTTTCATTTTGAAACATCGTGAATACAAACCAGCTGCTGTTATTGCTATTTATGTCAAACTATCAGAAAAATGAATCCTTTCTATCCCTAATGGTAGACCACACAGGGAAAGGGTAGATTCTGATATTTGGCAATGTACTCATCGACATCCCTAATGGTCTTGCAATTGTATGTGCGTGTGTTTGTGATAGCTTTGCAGCAGCAGGATTTTGAGCTTTGCTTCGCTCCAAATGAAATCTTCCTTCCAAACGTATCAACATTCTTATTCAGAATCCTATTTAGGATTCAGACTTTGAATCTTTTATATCTAAAATATGACTCATTCCTTTTTTGTAATTGGGTTAAAAATGAATGATTACTTTGACTACAAAATCGCAGTGATATTTTAAAGAAATAAATGCAGATACAAGCTCCAATTTTCAAGTGTTTTATAAATGTTCTCAGAGCCAACCTCATCATCCTAAATCTTTAATCTCACTTTTGACTGCATTCCAGAGGAAATTTCAGACCACATTGTCAGATAAATCGGCAAATTTATAAATTGGGATATATCGGGAAGGAAGGGAGCATAGGATGTCTCTATGCTGATGACCTGCTAATATATGTCATGAATCTGGTCTCCTCTATAGACAAGATTGTGAAGCTGCTGAGGAGTTTTGGCTCCTTCTTGGGTTATAAATTAAACCTGGGAAAAAGTGAATATATTCCGGTCAATCCCCCATGAGGGGAATCAATCTGGGGGTATGGCCCATCCGCCGGGTCAGAGGTAATTTCTGGTATCTGGGTATCCAAGTCTGTTGGGTCGGGTGGAATCTGATTTGAAGAGGTCAGGTAGCCTCCCATTATCCATGGCGGGTAGAAACCAGATGATCAAGATGAATATTCTGCTGAATTACTATTTTTGTTTCAATGCCGTCCTATCTTTCTCACTAAATCGTTCTTTGTGAAGGTAAGCAAGGTAGTGAATCCCTTCACATGGGCGGGTAAGGCACCAAGAGTCTGCAGGGTGTACCTCCAGAAGGGCTGGCGGTCAGCGGCCTTGGCACCACCCAAGTTCCTCATGTATTACTGGGCGGACAATATGGAGAAACTGTTGGGGTGGTATAATTAATCGGATATCAAAAGGGGAGGATAGAGCCAAGTTCGTGTAAGGGATCAGGCCTCTAGGCTCTAGTGATGGCCCCAGTCCTATCTGTCCAGCGAAATATACATTGAAGATATGTATGCAGATTAGTCAACATGACAAGCTGAGTGCCATGTCATTATCGCCCCTATAAGCAGTAACCATGGGCAGGATTCTCCATCTGCCGATGCCGAAATTGCAAAACACAATTCGGTGCAGAATAGCTTTGAAGCCGAAATCGCGGTAGGTGCCAGTTTGACACCAAATCGGGATGCTCTGGAAAATGGCGTAAACGCGGAGCTTGCTGTGCGGGGCTAAAGTACAGTAGGCATATCATTATCGGGCCTGGCAACCTATTCTCCGGGGCGTCCGAGATTCACCGCCTCTGATGGGCCGTGTTCCCGAAGGCCTGGTTAATTTGTGCTCTCATTTGGCATAGCAGCTGCTGAGTGAGAGAGAGAGGAGGTAGGAAATGACGAGGAGTGACTGCGGGCAGCCGGCATGGACACTGGCCATGCTGGCCGCGGCAGGGGGTCCCTGCCAGGGATGAAGGAGGGGAGAAGGGGGAACAGGCCGGGGTCCCCCCACAGGACTGGGGTGGTGCCAGGGCGCCGACCGCCAATATGGTGGCCATTTTCTGCGCACCCACTTACACCCACCCCTGTGCCTGGTTCTACACAGTGACACTGGCCGTATGGGTGTACCCACCCCCGCACCCCACCCACGCCACTGCGCACTCCCCCCCCCCCCCTGCACATCCTGCCCAACCGGCCGCCACCCACCTGTGGATCACTCAAAGCAGCCCCCAGTGTTGGTAGTGCCAGCCAATGGTACCCCTGGCAGCAGGGACAGGTGCCAGGGTCGGGGGGAGGGGCTGGATACGGGCATGTGGGTGGGGCGAGGTTATTGCCAGGGGCACAGCACTGCTGACTTACCCTGGCCACCCTGAGGAGGTCATGGAGTTTATTCCTGCTCTGCATGCCAATCCGGGCGGCGTTCACCACGGCGCTGACCGCATCTGCCACCTGCACCCAGGCACGGCGAACAGCGGCACCTGGAAGCCTTCCTCCCGGGCTGGGGTACAGAGTCATCCACTTCTCCTGCACGGCATCTATGAGGGTGTCCAGCTCAGCATCCCCAAACCATGGCGCTACTCTCCTTCCAGCCATCTTGTTGACTCGGACGGTTGGATCACCTAAGTGCTATAATGATATATATGGTCAGGTTAGTGAAGGGTTGATAATTTCATCTCTGTGTAAATCAAACACGAGAGTGTGTTACGACTCTGTATTTAAGATAGCCTCTCAAGGAATTCTGGGAATAGGATGAGAAGCTTAGAGTAGACAGAGATAGCACGAGGCTAGTGTAGTTAGTGACGAGATAGATTTTGAATACTGTAAGACATATTCAATGTCATTTAATTATCATCTGTAGCTCAGTAGAGTGTTCGAACTTCATTTAATCAGTAGTGTAATAATAAAGTAGATTTGTTTCAATCCTTTGATTGGTATATTCTTTGTCAACACTACATCGGGTCATTCTGGAAGAAAGGACAAAGAATGCAACATATTACCAATAATGATAATAGAACAAGTGCGGCTGCGGCGTGTTAGCCGCATGTGTGCCAATCACGGACCTGACGAAAATGGCACCGTTTTGCATGGAATTGGTTCTGTTCCACGTGGCGATGGTGCTAGCTCATTTAAAGTAGCTGAATCGATGCAGCTGTTGCGCTGTTTTTCCTGTCGTAAAACATCACTGTTTCCACGCCGGTGTCGGCTCTTAGTCTGAAAATCAGAGAATCCAGCCTCATTTGTTTGCACCACCGGGTTTGAATTTGAATTTAAGGTATGAGAAGGGAAGGGGCTAGAATGCCTATGAGGTCTGCCTATGGAGTGACAATTCACCAAATGGGAAGAGTTTTCAGCAAAGTTCCAAGTATCAGGGCATACCTGTTCTGATACTTTCAATTGCGCGACTTAGTTCATAGGGCTTTCTGTCCTTTCCCCTTAGCACCGCAGCCCTCCCTGTTGGAGGAAAACTGACAGCTGACAAGGTTTGGGGGCAAGATCTTAAATATCTATGAACGGACCATCTCATCGGAATCTTCACCACTTGATCGGGTGAAGGCAAAATGGGAGGAGGAGTTGGGACTGATCCGAGATGAGGCAGCAAGGTAGCATAGTGGTTAGCACAGTTGCTTCACAGTTTCAGAGTCCCAGGTTCGATTCCCGGCTTGGGTCACTGTCTGTGCGGAGTCTGCATGACCTCCTTGTTTCTACCTGGGTTTCCTCCGCGTGCTCCAGTTTCCTCCCACAGTCCAAAGATTTGCAGGTTAGGTGGATTGGCCATGATAAATTGCCCTTAGTGTCCAAAAAGGTTGGGTGGGGTTACATGGGCTTAGGTGGGGTGCTCTTTCCAAGGGGCACTGCAAACTCGATGGGCCGAATGGTCTCCGTCTGCACTGTAAATTCTATGAGGATGTGTGGTTTGAGGCCTTTCGTAGAGTAAATTCCACCTCCTCTTGTATACAGCTCAGCCTGTTTTAACTCAAAGAGCTACACAGATGTTATCTAACCAAAACCAGGATGTGTGTGTTGTTTGCTGAAGTGGAGGACAGGTGTGAGTGGTGCTCACGTGGGTGTGCCAACCACACCCACATGTTCTGGTGTTGTCCAAAGATGGTGAACTTTTGGGTCTCCTCCTCTCGCACCATGTCAGTGGTTCTTAACATCGATCTGGAGCCTTGCCGGTTGGTGGCCATTTTCGGGGTGTCAGACTCACTGGGGCTGTGGACGGGGGTTAAGGCGGATGCTCTTACCTATGTTTCGCTGATAGCCTGAAGGCAAGTTCCGCTCCACACCTAGTGCCTCGGCCTGGTTGGGTGACCTTCTGGACTTTTTATACCTGGAAAAACTCATGTACACCATTAAGGATCGGTGGAGGGATTTGACCTGAGGTGGCATCCATTGATCCCATACTTCAAAGGGTTAATTACCATCAGCTTTTGTGGGAGAAGGTACAGTTTGATTGTGGATTGGGGGGGGGGGGGGGGGGGTGGGTTATGGGGGGGTTGGATGTAGCTGTTGTTGCTTACTTTATTTTCTATGATCTTTTGTGTTATTAGCACGACAAATGTACCATGTTTGAACCATTCTCAGAGTTTTGTTGTGGTTCAAATTGTGTGTGCTACCGATGAGATCTTTAATAAAATATTATATAGAACTCAGTTGGTCGGTAGCAAGTTGATCTGCAGTGAAGCAATGATCTTTATGCCAGGACACAAAAAAAATCCAAGAAAAAGGGTGAAATTACTGCATGCATTCTGTAAAATCTTTATGGATCAGAGAGTGAATAGATTGCTGTTCGTACTGGCGAATTTTAAATCAGCTGCAACACTAGTTTAAAGACTTTTGAAGGAAACTAAATTTCAATCATAAATAATGGAATTATGTGTTTCAAAATGCAATAACAGAAAATAATTGACTGCAATTCATTGGATTGATGTCAAAGCTATCTGAGGTTAGGTGGCTCTTTTAGACTGTAAAGGCTCCTTGAAAATGTTAAGTACTTGTACCCTGCTTTGACAGAAGAGGAGGGCATTGGTTACACTCCACTGAATTTGGAAGATTTATGTTCAATTACCAGAGATTTAATCAGACAATTACTGGTAAGTCTTAAAAACAATTGAAATGTTTAAAGGATTTAGTGTTGTCATCATCTATGAGCGGCAAGTAGCAATAAATAGGTAAATCATGCAAGGTTGGAAATTGGGTTGCCCTTGTTCTTCAATGGGGCCTCACGGTAGCATGGTGGTTAGCATCAATGCTTCACAGCTCCAGGGTCCCAGGTTCGATTCCCGGCTGGGTCACTGTCTGTGTGGAGTCTGCACGTCCTCCCCGTGCGTGCGTGGGTTTCCTCCGGGTGCTCCGGTTTCCTCCCACAGTCCAAAGATGTGCGGGTTAGGTGGATTGGCCATGCTAAAAATTGCCCGTAGTGTAAGGTTAATGGGGGGATTGTTGGGTTACGGGTATATGGGTTATGTGGGTTTAAGTAGGGTGATCATTGCTCGGCACAACATCGAGGGCCGAAGGGCCTGTTCTGTGCTGTACTGTACTGTTCTATGTTCTATGTTCTAATTGCGGGTGTCAGAAGTGTTATTTGGTGATCATAGAATCCCTACAGTGCAGAAGGAGGCTATTCGGTCCATCGGGTCTGCACTGGCCCTTGCTCTGATTGAGCTTCCTCCCTCGGCTTAATCCCCCGCCCCCATCCCCTAAACACACTTAACCTTTTGGGCAATATTAGGGTGACAAATTCACCGAACCTGCACATCTTTGGACTGTGGGAGGAAACTGGAGCACCCAGAGGAAACCCACATAGACACTGGGAGAACTTGCAAACTGCACGAGACAGTCACCCGTGTCGGAATTGAACACAGATGTCTGGAGCTGTGAGGCAGCAGTGCTAACGGGTCTCCGAACATGTGATGATCAGATGCTCCAGGACCCTTTTCCTCTTAAAGTCTGTCTCCCAATTAAGTGACATTCACAGCTGAACTCATAGCTAATTGAAAGATTGAAACAATCTCTCAGCACAAGGGAGAGGGCTCCCTGCTTCAGTGACAGCACATTGGAAGCTCTGGTCACTGAGGTAGGTTCTACAAGGGAGCTATGCTTTCCTGGATACGTCATCACTTAATTTGACACTTGTAGCCAGCTGTTCAGACCCTGGAAACTAAGAGAGCATTACAGGGGTAAGACAGAGTTATCAGCGCATGGAGAGCCACTGGGTGTGAGTTGGCTGCAATCACGCCAGTGCAAAATCGTAGCTTGCATGTGAGATATCCAGAGAGTGGCATCGCAAATAAGTTCTGCTACCAATGTCTCAGATGAAGACTTTGATCTTTGGCTGCAAGAGAAGGTTAATGGCGATGTAAACTGAAATAGTACACTGGCAGGTCCACCAGACATCGTCATGTCACTGGAGGAGTCCAGCTCCATTGTGATCGTGGGTGTTAGACAAAGCCAGGGGTTCATGCCAGCACTGTCAGACCAACACAGAGTGGAGTGCCTACTGACTACTGTCTTTGCTTCCACTACAGCTCTAATGGAAGATTCCCAGCATCTCAATGCTGCAATGGAAGCTCAGGCGGAAGTCAGGAGATCCATGGTTGTTATTGAGCAGGTGCAGACTTTCCATTATGAATGTAGATCACACAGTGTGTAAAGGTGCTTGTAGGTGTTCTGAGAGACAGTCCTTCTGTCTTGGACAGCAGGCATGGGACTTAACTAGGAGAAAGACTATTAGACGTACTCTGGTATCTGCTGAACACTTTGTAGTGATATTCAGATATCAATATACATGATCAATGTATGGAAATGTCATTTCAACACTAGATGGCTCACAGTCAGATACTATAAGAACTGGTTTCCTTCCTTTTCTAAGTCAAATGCCACGATAATGTGATTCAGAACAGTGAACAAGCAAGACATCGAATAGCTGGAGTGAGAAAAGTTATAACTAGTTTGTTATAATAGTGTATAGTTATATAATTATCTGTGCTGTACTTTAATTCTTCATTGTTAGTTTAGTTTGAGTAAAAGGACTCACAGTTTATTATTTTACTACTCATTAAATAGTTCATCTTTCAACAAGAAGCCTATTGGTCATTTTATCATCCTGGTGGATTCAAAAGTAATATATATATTTTAGATAATACATTATTTAAAATATAACACACTTATTTAGTGACATTACATTTAAACAGGTTACAAAGTAGCCTGCTCTTGCAACATGCTCCTCGGCTGATGCGAGCATCATCTACTTCAATACCAGCTGTTAACCCTTTCTACTATTCCTCCCCCAAGTATACTATCCTACTTTGAGTAACAACATGAAACTATGGCCAAAGGTTTCCAGCCCGGTCATGGCAGGACCCACCACAGAGGAAGCAGTAACCCAGCCAAAGTCCATTGACTTTCAGTGGGACCAGATCATTCTGATGTCAGGCAGGGCTGGAAAATCTTATCCTATGTCTTTAACTATTTATATTACATTTCTGGAAAAAGAAGAGATGATTTCCCAATGATATTCCGTGAAACTGTTTACTTTCTGGAGGCAGCAGTGAGATATCCACACTTCTTTCTATAGGAGGTTGCTCGACATTGGCTAATGAGAAAGATTGCTGAGAAAATGGGGACAAGACAGTCTCATCTTCTGTAATTCCTGCAGCCAATTAACTCAAGGACAAGATTGCTGTACCAGATTCTGCAGCTTCAGAAGTGCTGAAAAATACTGGGCTGGATTCTCCACCCCCCCCCCCCCCCCCCCCCCCCCCCCACCACCACTGATATCAGAGTTCCCGATACGGCAGAGGATCCAGCGTCAGGCAGTAAACGGGATCAGCGCTGATGCTCCAGGCCTGGAATTATGTGGGTGAGAATTAGTGCAGGTCTTGACAAATGTGGCCTTGATGTGCTGGACCTTGCAGTGGGCCACAGGGGTAACTCTTATAGGCCTGACCTCTAAAAGTCCAGAAATGTGCAGTGTAGATGGATTGGCCAGGCTAAATTACCCCTTAATGTCCAAAAGGTTAAGTGGGGTTACTGCGTTATGGGGATAGGGTGGAGGTGTGGTCTGAAGTAGGGCGTTCTTTCCAGGTGCCGGTGCAGAACCGGATGGGCCAAATGGCCTCCTGCACTGTAAATTTTATGATAAGTCCATCGGAGGCCACTCTACCCCCCCACACACACACACACAATGCAAGACCTGCCGAACCCACCCCCACTGGAGACACCTCTACCCCGGAGCTCCAAGTAACCCTAATTAGAGAGAACCCCAACTAAGACCTCCTAGTTAAAGAGACCACCACCAGAGAATCACATAAGAGAGACCCTTGCCTGGAATCTTCCCCTATAAGAGGGACACAGCTGAAACTAACAGAAAACACTTAATTGTCCTGGATGTGTTCCAGGAGCTGTCAATCATAACTAAATGTTTATTAACATTGTGGTTGGTTTCATAGCTTGGCACTTCAAAGTCACTCAAGCCTGAAGGCAGATGCACAAGCAATGCAGACAGCTGGGTTTGTATGGAAACTCAATCACAGCCTCATGAAAGCAATATCACAGAGAAATGAACGAATGGCTTGTAGAGCAAATATTTGAGGGGGTTTAAACCCAGTTGACTGTTTTTCTTTTTCCAGAACTGACAGATGCTGCTTCCTTTGCCTGAGCCAGCAGGCGTATTACCCAGGTGAATGTTAAAGCGGTGTTTTTTTCACAGCCTCTGTCTGGGCTGCTCTCTAGCTTCCAGGCAGGGGTCTCTTTTATTGGGGGCTTCCAGGCATATTTTCTGGCTGCACTGCAAGATCGCCACGGACGGGAGGGGGACCATATAAATGTCCGTTGACGTCAGACAGGAATTTCCGGTCGCCCGGCGGGAGTGGCCAAAATATCCCACCCTTGTTTTCTCACAGTCTGTTCTACACTTGGTTCAGGCACATCGTTGAATGGATCTGTTTCATCTTCAGCTTCTATGAATGCTGTTGAGTCAACTATTATAGAATCTGAATTCTACTCAGTTGTAATCATATTCCAGGGATTTCTAACCAAAGGAGGGAAGGTATGCTTGGAGTCAGTGGAAGTGGGTGAGATCCTTCATGTGTACTTTGCATTGGTATTCACCAAGGAGAGAGATATGACAGATGTTGAGGTTAGGGATGGGTCCGTGAATACTCTGGAATGTGTCAGCATAGTGAAGGCATAAGACATAGGAAGCAGAATTAGGCCACTCGGCCCATTGATTCTGCTCTGCCCAATCATGGCTGACATTTTTCTCATCCCCATTCTCCTGCCTTCTCCCCATAACCCCTGATCCCCTTATTAATCAAGAACCTATCTATCTCTGTCTTAAAGACACTCAGCGATTTGGCCTCCACAGCCTTCTGTGGAAAAGAGTTCCACAGATTCACCACCCTTTGGCTGAAGAAATTCTTCCTAATCTCTGTTTTAAAGGATCGTCCCTTTAGACTGAGATTGTGCCCTTTGGTTCTAGTTTTTCCTACAAGTGTAAACATCCTCTCTACGTCCACTCGATCCAGGCCTCGCAGTATCCTGTAAGTTTCAATAAGATCCCCCCCTCATCCTTTTTCTTTATGGAAAAAGTGAGGTCACATGGGGGTTCAGGGTGTACTAGCTAGATGGATAAAGAACTGGCTGGGCAACAGGAGACAGAGAGTAGTGGTGGAAGGGAGTGTCTCAAAATGGAGAAAGGTGACCAGTGGTGTTCCTCAGGGATCCGTGCTCGGACCACTGTTGTTTGTGATATACATAAATGATCTCGACGATGGTATGGGTGGTCTGATTAGCAAGTTTGCAGATGATACTAAGATTGGTGGAGTTGCAGATAGCGAGGGGGACTGTCAGAGAATACAGCAAAATATAGATAGATTGGAGAGTTGGGCAGAGAAATGGCGGATGGAGTTCAATCCAGGCAAATGCGAGGTGATGCATTTTGGAAGATCTAATTCAAGGGCGGACTATATGGTCAATGGAAGAGTCCTGGGGAAAATTGATGTCCAGAGAGATCTGGGAGTTCAGGTCCATTGTACCCTGAAGGTGGCAACGCAGGTCGATAGAATGGTCAAGAAGGCATACAGCATGCTTGCCTTCATCAGACGGCGTATTTGAGTACAAGAGTCTGCAGGTCATGTTACAGTTGTATAGGACTTTGGGTAGATCTGCAACTTGTGGTGTTCTGCAAGGATCAGTGCTGGGACCACTGTTGTTTGCAATATTTATGGGAAATGTAGATGGTCTGATTAGCAAGTTTGCAGATGACACGAAGTTGGGTGGAATAACAGATAGTGAAGGAGACTGTTGGAAAATACAGCAGAATATAGATAGATTGGACAGTTGGGCAGAGAAATGGCAGATGGAGTTCAATCTGGCCAAATGCGAGTGATTCATTTTGGAAGATTAAATTCATATGTAAATTATGCAATAAATAGCAGAACCCTTCGGGGCATTGAGATACAGATGGATCTGGACATTGAGGTCCATTGTTCCATGAAAGTGGCAATGCAGGTGGATAAGGTGGTCAAGAAGGCATACATCATGCTTGCCTTCATCAGCCAGGGCATCGAGTACAAGAGTTGGCAGGTCATGTTAAAGTTGGAGAAAACTTTAGTTAGGCCACATTTGGAAGATTGCATGCTGTTCTGGTCGCCACACCAGAAGTACGCGGATGTTTGTAGAGAGTGCAAAGAAGGTTTACCAGGATGCTGCCTGGTCTGGAGTGTGTTAGCTATGAGAAGAGGTTGAATAAACTTGGATTGTTTTTGTTGAAAGGACAGGGGCTGAGGGGAGACTTCATTGAGGTCTACAAAATTATGAGAGATTTTGACAGGGTAAGTAGTCTGAATCTTTTTCCCAGGTTGGAAGACTCAATTACAAGGGGGCCCAATTCAAGGTGAGAGAGGAAAAGTTTAGCGGAGATGTGTGCGGAAAGTATTTCACATATAGGGTGGTGGGTGCCTGGATTGCTTTGCCAGTGGAGGTGGTGGAGGCAGGCACAATAGCAACATTTAAGATGTATATTGACAGGGCAGCATGGTGGCACAGTGATTAGCACTGCTGCCTCATGGTGCTGAGGTCACTGTCCGAGTGGTGTTTGCACATTCTCTCCATGTCTGCATAGGGCTCACCCCCACAAATGCAAGATTGCAAGGTAGGTAGATTGGCCGTGTAAATTGATCCTTAATTGGAAAAGAAAAGAATTGGGTACTCTAAATTTATTTTAAAAAGATGTATGTTGATCGACTCATGAACAGGCGGGGAATGGAGGGATACAGATTGTTTGGGAAATAAGTAGTAGGTCTAAATACGGATTCTGAATCGGTGCAGGCTTGGTGGGTGAAGGATTTGGACTGTGTCAGTTGAGGGATTTAGAAACCATCAATTCAAGGTTACCAGCCGTTCTTGTGATTACTGAAACTCAGTAGAAATTCAAGTTAAAACTTGTCAGGTGCAAATAAGAATTGTTTTATTTGTCTTCTATTGATTACAACTTGAAAGTCATTTAAAAGGCAGTTTGTTGACAATTTGAAGCTTTCAAAGAATCACAGGAATTATCTTCTTAGACAAACAGCTCGAAACATAACTTTTAAAAGTCAAAGTCTGAAGTCAAAGTCTGAAAATGAAATATGAATACAGAGAGACAGTGAATAGTTCGGATCAAAGTATAGATGCCTAAAACTCTTTCTCTCTCTTTCTAACTCTCCCTACCCTAACTCTCTCTCCCTAACCTAACTCTTCTGATCCTAACTCTCTCTCCCTAACCTAACTCTTCTAAAATGGTGGCAAAATCCCCGATGGTTATACTATTTCATATCTGTCTTAAGCGATCTGATCACACCCCAATATAATCCTAATTGGTTTGGGTTAGACTCAAACACATTTGATTTGATGGCAAGCTGTCCATCTTCAATATGTAACATTACTTCTAATTGTTGCCTGTCTGCCTTTTTTTGTGCTGTTAAAGAATGCGATATTGTGCTTTATCAAAACCAGCAAAAACTGGTCGAATGCTGACCTGACTACTGTAACAATGGAGACCTCATGCTATCTCGTCATGCCATGCTGGACATAACTCCGAAAATATAATTCAAACTGTCTATTTCAATCTAGTAAAGTAAATTATGCTGCTTTTATAAAATTGTTGTTTTGAGAATGTTGGAATCAAATATATATATATATTTGATTCGATGTTCTAACTGTCCATTTAATAAAAACAAGGCAACGCAGTCTAAAATGTTTCAGCTTGTACAGGATGTAACTCACCCTAATGTCGAACGGCGTGAGAACAGCAGAACCTTCACTCCTACCACCTCGTTGCCATGGATTCAGCCCTTGTCCTTGGAGAAATGTAATGAGAAGTGTCTGTCTTATCAGACTTCTGTGTTACTTTAAAATTATGACAATGAAAATTGCAAAATATGTGTTTTCTTTAATTTTAAAACTGGGAATTAATATTTACGCTTAAACAGCTATTTTCTACCTATATTAGGTGTATTAGAAATACCTGGCTTCGACAGTGGGCCGAAAGGCCTGTTCCTGTGCTGTAATGTCTTTGTTCTTGATCGTTGTTCTTGAGTGTCCAATGTTGACCTTTCAGATGCCTACTCTGTAAATTCTCTTTTTGAAGCGAGGATTAAATTGGTGTGTCTCCTCCAGTCCCTCTCGGTTTTCACCATATAAAGAATAGCTCAAAATGTTTTGGTCTCCATGTCTGTTTATGGCAAGTAACTTGGTCTAATTGTTGTCGCTCTTTGATGGTAGTAATATGAGAAAGTAAAAGCAAAACCATCTTGGTTCCCAACTTGCATTTTAAAAACAATATTAGTGGGTGGCAATATGGCACAGTGGTTACCACTGCTACCTCACAGCGCCAGGAACCCAATTTAAATTCACTCATGGTTCCACCCAGCAAGAGCTCAGAGTGGCTGCTACGGATTCAGTCCGCGGCCGCCCTGGTGGGGCGTGGGGGGATCCGTTACCACGGAGGGGGGCCTCCAGGATGGCTACGCACACGATCGGGAGCCACCGATCAGTGGGCACGTGTGATCTGAGGGGGCCCGATATTGTCGGGGCTGGCCCGCTGTGTGAGTCCGCCATGTTGCGCAGACCCGTGACCAGAAGTGCAGGGCCCCGTATCGGCAGCCGGAGCTGCATGGACTACTCCGGTGCCCTGCTAGCCCCCTTCAAAATGGAGAATCACGGACTATCTCCAGGAAAGCCCAGAGTGATTCGTGCTTGTTTTCTGGCAGGTGTGGTGACATAGCCCTGTTATCCGAGAATTCCGCCCGTAGTTCCACTAGGCCAAGAAACATTAATCCTTCGATTGACCCCGCAAAATGGATATGTACTCTTTGCCATGGTTACTTTGGCTATTGCCATTTGGCTATTCAAGTGGTTCAAGAGGTGGAATATTTTGTATCCTAGTTCAAGACTGACATTGACTAATTCTTTCTTCAATCTGTGAGTCTAGTCTCGGCTACCAGAAATAACTCCTTGGGAACTCTTTCATGCGTAAAGTCCTGGATGCTCTTCACGGAGTCCAGTGAATGACACTGCAAGCAT
The DNA here is from genome assembly GCF_902713615.1 of Scyliorhinus canicula. Lineage (NCBI taxonomy): Eukaryota > Metazoa > Chordata > Chondrichthyes > Carcharhiniformes > Scyliorhinidae > Scyliorhinus > Scyliorhinus canicula. Next base: position 190,418,990 of record NC_052148.1, read on the forward strand.
AGAGGAATAATGACTCAGACCCCCATATAACTACTCCCTTTTGTACGATTAATTCAAATTATCTTGTGTGGTGGGGCTTGATTTCCAGATTCCACCTGTGTTTATCCAGCGGTATACCTTCCAAGATCGTGTCCATGACCATCCCCATTACCCGATCTGACCTCATGTGTTTTTATGTCGGCAATATTGGTACAATATTCACCTGGGAAAAGTACACACAATTTACAGAGTTCTTCTATGATTTAGCTTTGTCCCGCATTGGTAAACATGACAGCGCATCCGCATTCACATGTTGCCCCAATCTTCTGTATTTAATCTTGTAATTATGCGCTGATAAGATGAGGGACCATCTCTGAAAATTACCAAAACTCATTGTCAAAGGCGTGTGTTAACAAATTTAAATGTCTTCCATACAAGGAGCGATGAAATTATCTGAGCGATTGACATGCAAGAGGCTGACAAGGTGCAGCCGCACTGCACTACCCACACACAGCATGCCAGCCAACGAGATGGCAGGCAGGAGAGCAGCACCTCATTTACAGACGCTGAGCTTGAGACCCTGCTGGATACCGTGGAGGAGAGGCGGGCGACCCTGTACCCCAGCCCGGGAAGGAGGCTGCCAGCAAGCGCTGTTTGCGGTGCCTGGACGCAGGTGGCAGAGACTGTTAGCCGTGAGCAACACTGTCCAGACTGGCCAGCAGTGTAGAAAGAAATTGCACAACCTCCTCAGGGTGCCAGGCTGGCAGTGCCAGGGTTCAGGGCTGTGGGGTCCTTAGCAAGTAGAGGGGTGTTGGAACCAACAATTCTACGGACACGTGCTTGTAGGATTAGAATAGCGGTTTTAATATACTTACAACAGAGCCAGCCTGTTAGCCGTTGAACTTTCGGTGAACTGGCCGGCTGACCCTGTGGCACTGATCTTTATACAGCAGCTCCCGGGGGAGGAGTCCTGGGCGGAGCCAAGGGAGAAGCCCAGTACAACTCTCGAGCATTCCCAGAGCTATTCCCCCTGGTGGTCAAGTAGTGCAACTGCACTTACAATATAGACACATATATATATATATATACAGATTATAATCCCGTGTGAATCACATTCACCACAAGGGGTAGGTGCTCCCAGGGGACTCCCCAATGTTGGAGGGGTGAGGGGTGTTAGAAACAAGTGGATCGAAAGTGAGGAAGGGAGATCGGGGCTATCAGACAAACTGGTGCCCCAAAGCTCAACAGCAGGAACTCCCTCTAAGTGCAGCCTCGGCAGAGAGAACCTTCCCGAGGCTAAAACTTACAGCAAAATGCTGTTGAGCAGCAGGATGTTTCTGGGCACTGCAGGCGCAGAGAAATATCCTGTTAAAAGTGCCATTCAGCGGACTTTAACTCAAATCCTCTGAATGGCGCCACTCATCTGCAATATATTATCCCACTGATTGGTGGGAACTGAGAACCAATCAGTTTGGGGCAGGATTAGTGGTAGTGGGGTGGGGAGGTGGGAGGGTGGAAGAGAAGTATTTTCCCCAGTTTAGAATCCAGTCAGGCCTCTGAAAATGCAGATAACAACAATGTGCATTTATCCAGCGCCTGTAACATAAAGAAAATGTCCCAAGGTGTTTAATTGTCGTGTTATCAGACAAAATTTGTCACCAAGCCACATAAAGAGATATTAGGACATGAGAATTAAAACTTGTGCAAAGATGCATATTCAAAAGAGTGATTTAAAGGACAGAGAGGTTTGGAGAGTTAATTCAGAGTTTAAGGACTAGCCAGCAGTACGTGCAGTAACCAGATATGGAGGAGTGCAGAAATCTTGGAGATTATAGGGCTGGAGGAAGTTACCGAGATATGGAGGAACAAAATCATGTAGAGATTTGAACACAAGGACGACAATTTTAAAATCAAGACATTGATGGACTAAAAACCAATGCAGGCCATTGAGCACAGAGATGGTGTTACCGGGACTTGGTTCAAATTATGATATAAGCAGCAAAGGTTTGGACAAGTTCAAGTTTACAGAGTATATAAGATGAAGGTTGGCCAAGAGAGTGTTAGACTAGTTAAATCTAGATAACAAAGGTGTGGATAAGGGATTCAGCGGCAGTGCCAACCTGGCACCCTGGCAGTGCCTGATGTGTTGGGTATGTGGGTCTGTGAGGACAGCGTTTACCAGAGCAGTAGAAGAGACAGGCTACCAACACTTGTAGAAGTACAACTCTATTTTGTTTAACAATGAATTGTTAAACACACTTGCACTGTGGGTCGACACTATGTTAGGTTGACTGAAGACCTATGGCTAACCTGACCAGATTATACTGCTAGCACATGGTAGATGTTTGTGTTGCTGATATCGGCCTCTGGCTGTCTCAGAGGCTGCATCCCGAATGAGCGGGAAAACTAGTCCCTCTGGCTTTATAGTGGCCGTATCCTGTCTGGTGATTGGCTGCTGTGTTCTGTGTGTTGATTGCTCTTTCAGTGTGTCAGTCAGTGTGTGTCTATGCACCATCATATACTTGTGTGTATATTATGACAGTGCCCATACCAGTTGGCAGCACAAGGCTGGCCAGGTGGCACCAGCCATTCCAGGGAACCACTCTGCCCAAAAGGCATGCAACTGGGAGTCTCTGATCTCCTGGGAGACCCCAACAAGTGCCGTTCTGTCTGTCCCCGTTTGTGTGAGCCAGTGCCGAACGGCATTTACCCAAGTTCTCCAAGGCAAAGGGGATGAATCCCAAAGCCTCAGGCACCTTGGGACTCTGCACATTAAAGTGCGCCCATTGTGGGCAGGATTGACATCGCAACATCTCACAAGGTCGCGCTGGATCTCGCGAGGCATTGAGAGCCGGGTGGTTCCTGGGAGCGGGCGGGGTCTCCCTACTTTTCTAAGCCATGCTGCACCGCATGGAGCTGCATTTCAGGCACAGCATGGCTGTTGGATCGTGCCCCATAAATCTCTAGACATTTGAAACATCCAGCGCATCATAAAGATACAACAAATTCTACTAGGATATTAGTGCTATTATCAAGACTCTAGACATATTTGGCATGTCTAATCTTCACACCCAAATGCTTTTAGAGACAGAGTTTTCCTGCAAATTCCAGAACAGGTAGAATGGATTTTCAAAATGAGGATTGAAGTGTCAAAAATTCATAATATTTCTGTGTCATGAAACTTCCCATCTATTGTGAAAGCTTTTCTGTGATGCTATCACATTATAATTTTCCTCATTTCACTCGTCTCTGTCATTTTCAGTCAACTGGGTGATTTCCTCGCACTGATTCCGAGCAGAGCTGTCTCTTGACATGTGACAGCAGTAAAAGTGGCAGTATGTGGCATTAAAATAGCTCTCTCTGCTGATGATTGCATAACTGGAGACACTGCTAATAATATTGCATCACTTGAAGTGATGAACACTGAGGTGACTAACGCACTGCAACTCACACGTATTGTCAGAAGTTGGAAGATTGCACAAAGAGTCATCGGACTCGAAACTGATGTACCATCAATTGGACGTGAGACACGATGAAGATCCAAACTGTGGCTTTAATCAGCTAGTTGTTAGCCCGGTGGTCGACTACAAAGAAAGGCCGACCCTCGGGAAACCTGGGTACTTATACCCCGAGGCGGGGTCTACTTGCCCCTCGACCAGTTGGTGAGCAGTCACATGACTAGTCCCAGCCAATCAGACGAGAGGCACATGACCAGCCAGAGCCAATGGGAAACCAATGCTCTGCACCAGTGGCAGTGCTCCCACTCATATCACCATAGAAACGTTAGCTCTTTTCTCTCCCTACAGATGCTGCCCGACTTGCTGAGATTTTCCAACATTTTCTCTTTCGGATTAGAAGATTGATGTCTGTCTGTATCAAAACTATCTCTACATTACACCAAAATAACCTGCTTATAGTTGAATATATGTTTGTAATTTTCTTTTATGTGCCTTTTGTTCTTATACTTTTGTAATGACCTAACTAATCAGAGTCTTGCCACAGAAAATCGGGCAAAGCATTTTCCTAGGGCAATCCATAAATGGGGCCAGCACAGTCACATCAGGTGGCACAAATCAGGGTAGTGGTTGGTGAGAAAACTGAAACGAGACTACATGGAGCTTTAAAATGATCTGAGCAACTTTCCAAAGTTTCCATAGATGAGCCTAACACTCTGGAATTTTCTGAAGCAGCTCTTTCCCAACCTCACCCACCTCCCATGGATGCTTGTTACACCTCCAATGCAGTAAGAAGTCTTACAACACCAGGTTAGTCCAACGGGTTTGTTTCAAACACGAGCTTTCGGAGCACGGCAAACAAACCTGTTGGACTTTAACCTGCTGTTGTAAGACTTCTTACTGTGGTCACCCCAGTTCAACGCCGGCATCTCCACATCAAACCTTCAATGACAGCCATGCCATCCCTTCCATGTCGGCTGATCCACCAATGAAAACTTGCCCTTCTCCTTCAAGCTCACTGATCTGCCAATGACAGCTTCCCTTTTCCCCACTCCCCGCGCACGCCAGGTGCTCACTGATCCTCCAATCACAGTTCCCATTTCCTTCCATGTGCTTGCTGACCATCCAATCAAAGCATTCCAATTCCTTGTCCTCTTCTGCTCACTGATCCTCCATCAGTTTTCCCTCCTTTCCTGCTCTCACCAGGGCAGGTGATAGATTTGTTAGTGGGGGAGCATTTTGGAGGTAGTGACCACAATTCTGTGACTTTCACTTTAGTAATGGAGAGGGATAGGTGCGAGCAACAGGGCAAGGTTTATAATTGGGGGAAGGGTAAATACAATGCTGTCAGACAAGAATTGAAGTGCAGAAGTTGGGAACATAGGCTGTCAGGGAAGGACACAAGTGAAATGTGGAACTTGTTCAAGGAACAGGTACTGCGTGTCTTTGATATGTATGTCCCTGTCAGGCAGGGAAGAGATGGTCGAGTGAGGGAACCATGGTTGACAAGAGAGGTTGAATGTCTTGTTAAGAGGAAGAAGGAGACTTATGTAAGGCTGAAGAAACCTGAAGAAGGCTGAAGAAACTTTTTGGCCGCACGGTAGCATGGTGGTTAGCATTAATGCTTCACAGCTCCAGGGTCCCAGGTTCGATTCCCGGCTGGGTCACTGTCTGTGTGGAGTCTGCACATCCTCCCCGTGTGTGCGTGGGTTTCCTCCGGGTGCTCCGGTTTCCACCCACAGTCCAAAGATGTGCGGGTTAGGTGGATTGGCCATGCTAAATTGCCCGTAGTGTCCCAAAAAGTAAGGTTAAGGGGGGGTTGTTGGGTTACGGGTATAGGGTGGATACGTGGGTTTGAGTAGGGTGATCATTGCTCGGCACAACATCGAGGGCCGAAGGGCCTGTTCTGTGCTGTACTGTTCTATGTTCTATGTTCTATGTTCTAAACAAAGTTCAGACAGGGCGCTGGAGGGATACAAGATAGCCAGGAGGGAACTGAAGAAAGGGATTAGGAGAGCTAAGAGAGGGCATGAAAAATCTTTGGCGGGTAGGATCAAGGAAAACCCCAAGGCCTTTTACACATATGTGAGAAATATGAGAATGACTAGAGCGAGGGTAGGTCCGATCAAGGACAGTAGCGGGAGATTGTGTATTGAGTCTGAAGAGATAGGAGAGGTCTTGAACAAGTATTTTTCTTCAGTATTTACAAACGAGAGGGGCCATATTGTTGGAGAGGACAGCGTGAAGCAGACTGATAAGCTTGAGGAGATACTTGTCAGGAAGGAAGATGTGTTGCGCGTTTTGAAAAACTTGAGGATAGACAAGTCCCCCGGGCCTGACGGGATATATCCAAGGATTCTATGGGAAGCAAGAAATGAAATTGCAGAGCCGTTGGCAATGATCTTTTCGTCCTCGCTGTCAACAGGGGTGGTACCAGAGGATTGGAGAGTGGCGAATGTCGTGCCCCTGTTCAAAAAAGGGAATAGGGATAACCCTGGGAATTACAGACCAGTTAGTCTTACTTCAGTGGTAGGCAAAGTAATGGAAAGGGTACTGAGGGATAGGATTTCTGAGCATCTGGAAAGGCATTGCTTGATTAGGGATAGTCAGCACGGATTTGTGAGGGGTAGGTCTTGCCTTACAAGTCTTATTGAATTCTTTGAGGAGGTGACCAAGCATGTGGATGAAGGTAAAGCAGTGGATGTAGTGTACATGGATTTTAGTAAGGCACTTGATAAGGTTCCCCATGGTAGGCTTATGCAGAAAGTAAGGAGGCACGGGATAGTGGGAAATTTGGCCAGTTGGATAACAAACTGGCTAACCGATAGAAAACAGAGAGTGGTGGTGGATGGCAAATATTCAGCCTGGAGCCCAGTTATCAGTGGCGTACCGCAGGGATCAGTTCTGGGTCCTCTGCTGTTTGTGATTTTCATTAACGACTTGGATGAGGGAGTTGAAGGGTGGGTCAGTAAATTTGCAGATGATACGAAGATTGGTGGAGTTGTGGATAGTGAGGAGGGCTGTTGTCGGCTTCAAAGAGACATAGATAGAATGCAGAGCTGGGCTGAGAAGTGGCAGATGGAGTTTAACCCTGACAAGTGTGAGGTTGTACATTTTGGAAGGACAAATATGAATGCGGAATACAGGGTTAATGGTAGGGTTCTTGGCAATGTGGAGGAGCAGAGAGATCTTGGGGTCTATGTTCATAGTTCTTTGAAAGTTGCCACTCAAGTGGATAGAGCTGTGAAGAAGGCCTATGGTGTGCTAGCGTTCATTAGCAGAGGGATTGAATTTAAGAGCCGTGAGGTGATGATGCAGCTGTACAAAACCTTGGTCAGGCCACATTTGGAGTACTGTGTGCAGTTCTGGTCGCCTCATTTTAGGAAGGATGTGGAAGCTTTGGAAAAGGTGCAAAGGAGATTTACCAGGATGTTGCCTGGAATGGAGAGTAGGTCATACGAGGAAAGGTTGAGGGTGCTAGGCCTTTTCTCATTAGAACGGAGAAGGATGAGGGGCGACTTGATAGAGGTTTATAAGATGATCAGGGGAATAGATAGAGTAGACAGTCAGAGACTTTTTCCCCGGGTGGAACACACCATTACAAGGGGACATAAATTTAAGATAAATGGTGGAAGATATAGAGGGGATGTCAGAGGTAGGTTCTTTACCCAGAGAGTAGTGGGGGCATGGAATGCACTGCCTGTGGAAGTAGTTGAGTCGGAAAAGTTAGGGACCTTCAAGCGGCTATTGGATAGGTACTTGGATTAGGGTAGAATAATGGAGTGTAGGTTAACTTCTTAAGGGCAGCACGGTAGCATTGTGGATAGCACAATTGCTTCACAGCTCCAGGGTCCCAAGTTCGATTTCGACTTGGGTCACTGTCTGTGTGGAGTCTGCACATCCTCCACGTGACTGCGTGGGTTTCCTCCGGGTACTCCGGTTTCCTCCCACAGTCCAAAGATGTGCAGGTTGGGTGGATTGGCCATGAAAAATTGTCCAAAATTCTATGATTAACCTAGGACAAAAGTTCGGCGCAACATCGTGGGCCGAAGGGCCTGTTCTGTGCTGTATTTCTCTATCTCTATCTATCTATCTATCTTTGCTGCTGCTTCTGATAGTTCCCTCAGAATTCCACATTTTCAACTAATTAGAAGGCTCTTGGTTATTTTCATGGTGAGGAGGGTTTTGAAGTCTGGTGATAGGTGTAGTAGCACACTAATCTAGTGAGCGACATAGAGGGAACATGGCGCCTAGAGTACCTTGTATTGGCTCTTGTCCATACATTGCCTTCTCTAATACGTATCTTATTCAGTGATATAGTGGGCCTTTGCATGTAATGTATGGAATATTGTTACACAAACATCCATCTCCCTTACACATCATCCATGTATGTCGCAAGAGTGAGGAGCATCTGTGGCATGCAAGATACAGACAAGTCAGCATAAAGTATTGTACCGCTTAAGGAGTCTAATGAAATGGCCAGAAGGCAGAAAGACATGACATGGAAAAAGGAAAACTCACTCTTTTAAAAGTTCTCTGATATTACACATATGCCATCCATATGTAATGGTAATGTTACTGGACTGTTAATCCATGGACGGCGGGCTAATGACCAGAAGTCATGAGTTCAAATACCACGTGAGTGGTAAAAGCTTGTGCAAAGATGCATATTCAAAAGAGTGATTTAAAGGACAGAGAGGTTTGGAGAGTTAATTCAGAGTATAAGGACTAGCCAGCAGTACGTGCAACAACCAGATATGGAGGAGTGCAGAAATCGTGGAGATTATAGGGCTGGAGGAAGTTACCGAGATATGGAGGAACAAAATCATGTAGAGATTTGAACACAAGGACGACAATTTTAAAATCAAGACACTGATGGACTAAAAACCAATGCAGGCCATTGAGCACAGAGATGGTGTTACCGGGACTTGGTTCAAATTATGATATAAGCAGCAAAGGTTTGGATAAGTTCAAGTTTCCAGAGTACATAAGATGAAGGTTGACCAAGAGAGTGTTAGACTAGTTAAATCTGGATAACAAAGGTGTGGATAAGGGATTCAGCAGCAGTGCCAACCAGGCACCCTGGCACTGCATACCAGCTGGCAGCACAAGGCTGGCCAGGTGGCACCAACAATTCCAGGGAACCACTCTGCCCAAAGGGCATGCGACTGGGAGCCTCTGATCTCCTAGGAGACCCCAACAAGTGCCATTCTGCCTGTCCCCGTTTGTGTGAGCCAGAGCCAAACAGCATTGACCCGAGTTCTCCAAGACGAAGGGGATGAATCCCAAAGCCTCAGGCACCTTGAGACTCTGCACATTAGAGTGAAGCTAACTGTCTCTAATATGCAGATTTGCCAAAAAGTGATCCCGCCCATTGTGGGCAGGATTGACATCGAAACATCTCACAATGTCGCGCTGGATCTCGCGAGGCATTGAGAGCCGGGTGGTTCCTGGGAGCGGGCGGGGTCTCCCTACTTTTCTAAGCCATGCTGCACCGCAGCGAGCTGCTTTTCAGGCACAGCATGGCTGTTGGATCGTGCCCCATAAATCTCTAGACATTTGAAACATCCAGCGCATCATAAAGATACAACAAATTCTACTAGGATATTAGTGCTATTATCAAGACTCTAGACACATTTGGCATGTCTAATCTTCACACCCAAATGCTTTTAGAGACAGAGTTTTCCTGCAAATTCCAGAACAGGTAGAATGGATTTTCAAAATGAGGATTGAAGTGTCAAAAATTCATAATATTTCTGTGTCATGAAACTTCCCATCTATTGTGAAAGCTTTTCTGTGATGCTATCACATTATAATTTTCCTCATTTCACTCGTCTCTGTCTTTTTAAGTCAACTGGGTGATTTCCTCGCACTGATTCCGAGCAGAGCTGTCTCTTGACATGTGACAGCAGTAAAAGTGGCAGTATGTGGCATTAAAATAGCTCTCTCTGCTGATGATTGCATAACTGGAGACACTGCTAATAATATTGCATCACTTGAAGTGATGAACACTGAGGTGACTAACGCACTGCAACTCACACGTATTGTCAGAAATTGGAAGATTGCACAAAGAGTCATCGGACTCGAAACTGATGTACCATCAATTGGACGTGAGACACGATGAAGATCCAAACTGTGGCTTTAATCAGCTAGTTGTTAGCCCGGTGGTCGACTACAGAGAAAGGCCGACCCTCGGGAAACCTGGGTACTTATACCCCGCCTCGGAGGTGGGGTCTACTTGCCTCTCGACCAGTTGGTGAGCAGTCACATGACTAGTCCCAGCCAATGAGACGAGAGGCACATGACCAGCCAGAGCCAATGGGAAACCAATGCTCTGCACCAGTGGCAGCGCTCCCACTCATATCACCATAGAAACGTTAGCTCTTTTCTCTCCCTACAGATGCTGCCAGACTTGCTGAGATTTTCCAACATTTTCTCTTTCGGATTAGAAGATTGATGTATGTCTGTATCAAAACTATCTCTACATTACACCAAAATAACCTGCTTATAGTTGAATATATGTTTGTAATTTTCTTTTATGTGCCTTTTGTTCTTATACTTTTGTAATGACCTAACTAATCAGAGTCTTGCCACAGAAAAGCGGGCAAAGCATTTTCCTAGGGCAATCCATAAATGGGGCCAGCACAGTCACATCAGGTGGCACAAATCAGGGTAGTGGTTGGTGAGAAAACTGAAACGAGACTACATGGAGCTTTAAAATGATCTGAGCAACTTTCCAAAGTTTCCATAGATGAGCCTAACACTCTGGAATTTTCTGAAGCAGCTCTTTCCCAACCCCACCCACCTCCCATGGATGCTTGTTAAACCTCCAATGACAGCCATGCCATCCCTTCCATGTCGGCTGATCCACCAATGAAAACTTGCCCTTCTCCTTCAAGCTCACTGATCTGCCAATGGCAGCTTCCCTTTTCCCCACTCCTCGCACACGTCAGGTGCTCACTGATCCTCCAATCACAGTTCCCATTTCCTTCCCTGTGCTTGCTGACCAACCAATCAAATCATTCCAATTCCTTGTCCTCTTCTGCTCACTGATCCTCCATCAGTTTTCCCTCCTTTCGGTCTGCTTCTGATAGTTCCCTTAGAATTCCACATTTTCAACTAATTAGAAAGCTCTTAGTTATTTTCATGGTGAGGAGGGTTTTGAAGTCTGGTGATAGGTGTAGTAGCACACTAATCTAGTGAGCGACATAGAGGGAACATGGCGCCTATAGTACCTTGCATTGGCTCTTGTCCATACATTGCCTTCTCTAATACGTATTTTATTCAGTGATATGTAATGTATGGAATATTGTTACACAAACATCCATCTCCCTTACACATCATCCATGTGTGTTGCAAGAGTGAGGAGCATCTGTGGCATGCAAGATACAGACAAGTCAGCATAAAGTATTGTACCTCTTAAGGAGTCTAATGAAATGGCCAGAAGGCAGAAAGAGATGACATGGAAAAGGGAAAACTCACTCTTTTAAAAGTTCTCTGATATTACACATACCATCCATATGTAATGGTAATGTTACTGGACTGTTAATCCATACTAATGACCAGAAGTCATGAGTTCAAATAACATGTGAGTGGTAATGTGTTCAAATAGATTAGGGCAGCACGGTAGCATGGTGGTTAGCATAAATGCTTCACAGCTCCAGGGTCCCAGGTTCGATTCCCGGCTGGGTCACTGTCTGCGCGGAGTCTGCACGTCCTCCCCGTGTGTGCGTGGGTTTCCTCCGGGTGCTCCGGTTTCCTCCCACAGTCCAAAGATGTGTGGGTTAGGTGGATTGGCCATGCTAAATTGCCCGTAGTGTCCTAAAAAGTAAAGTGAGGGGAGGGGGGGTTGTTAGGTTACGGGTATAGGGTGGATACGTGGGTTTGAGTAGGGTGATCAATCCTCGGCACAACATCGAGGGCCGAAGGGCCTGTTCTGTGCTGTTCTATGTTCTATGTAGATAGGGAAATATAACGTCAATTCATTAAATAAAACCTGGAATACAAACCTTGTTTCTTAATGATGTCCATCAAAGTACCAGGTTGTCATAAAGCCCCTCTGCTTCATTAATTTCCTTTAGAAAAGTAAATCTGCCTTCCTGACTTGGTATAGCCTGCATGTGACTCAGGAAGCACACACGGTTGACTTTTAACTGAACTCTGAAATGGTTTAATAGGCGACTCAATTACACAACACCCTGTTCAAGGGTATTAAGAAATGGGCAATCATTGCTGGTTTTTCAGCGGTAGCAACGAGAGCAGTAACCAGGGGGCTGTCAGGAAGGTAAGTTTCCCTTTTTAAAAACTTACCTTACAGGAGAAGCGGCCTTCAGTTTTTTAGTGGTAGCAGCGAGAGCAGTAACCAGGGGGCTGTCGGGAAGGTAAGTTTCCTGTTTTAAAAACTTACCTTACAGGAGCGGTGAGAGGGAGGAGCTGAGTGGGAGCGGTCGAATTGCGCTCTGGGAAGGTGAGTGAACTGATATATTTGGGCAGCGGCTGAACCTAAGACACTACACGTATAGTGTCTCCTACCCACCCTCCTCCTCTAACCAAAAAAAAAAGATTGTGGCGTGTTGATAAGGTAAGGTTTTTCTATTTCTATTTCTTTTTATTGTGTGATTGGGAACAATTGTTCTTTTTTTTTCCTTTTTCATTTATCTATCATTTGATATTATAGTTGGACTAAGTTAAGTTTAAGATCAAAAATGGCAGGAGATCTCAGACCTGTGTTAGGCTTCTCTTGCTCAATGTGGGAGCTCAGGGACGTAGCTGACTCCTTCACGTGCGGGAAGTGTGTCCAGCTGCAGCTCTTGTTAGACCGCATGACGGCTCTGGAGCTGTGGATGGACTCACTTTGGAGCATCCGCGATGCTGAGGAGGTCGTGGATAGCACATTTAGTGAATTGGTCACACCACAGGTCAGGATTGTTGAGGGACAAAGGGAATGGGTGACCAAAAGGCAGAGAAAAAGCAGGAAGGCAGTGCAGGTGTCCCCTGCGGTCATCTCCCTCCAAAACAGGTATACCGTTTTGGATACTGTTTGGGGAGATGGCTCACCAGGGGAAGGCAGCAGTAGCCAGGTTCATGGCACCGTGGCTGGCTCTGCTGTACAGAAGGGCGGGAAAAAAAGTGGAAGGGCTATAGTCATAGGGGATTCAATTGTAAAGGATGTAGATACTGTTCTGTATTCGAAAGCGAGACTCCCGAATGGTTTGTTGCCTCCCAGGTGCACGGGTTAGGGATGTCTCAGATAGGCTGCAAAACATTCTGAAGGGGGAGGGTGAACAGCCAGTAGCCGTGGTGCATATAGGCATCAACGATATAGGTAAAAAATGGGATGAGGTCCTACAAGCAGAATTTAGGGAGTTAGGAGCCAAGTTAAAAAGTCGGACATCAGAGGTAGTAATCTTAGGATTGCTACCAGTGTTATTTGGTAGTCACAGTAGAAATGAAAGAATAGGCAGGATGAATGCGTGGCTTGAGAGATGGTGCAGGAGGGAGGGGTTCAGATTTTTGGGACATTGGGACCAGTTCTAGGGGAGGTGAGACTACTACAAACTGGACGGTCTACATCTGGGCTGGACTGGAACCAATGTCCTTGGGGGTGCTTTTGCTAACACTGTTGGGGAGGGTTTAAACTAATGTGGGAGAGGCATGGGAACCAAATGAGGAGGTTAGTGGACAGTAAGGAGGTAGTAACTAAAGCCTATAAGGAACTAGATCATGAAGTCAGCGTGACTAAGGGGAAGAGTAGGCAGGGAGCAGATGACGAACGCAAAGGGACTGGTGGTCTGAGGTGCATTTGGTTTTTTAAAAATAATTTTTATTCAAATTTTCAACAAGTTTTAACCAACAAAAACAGAAGAAATATAAAAATAAGAACAGTAACCCCCCCCCCCCCCCCCCACACAGAAACAATAAATTAACAAAAATAATTAACATGAGAACAAATACACATACCCAATAAAGGAAAAACAATCCCCCCCCCCCCCCCCCCCCGGGTTGCTGCTGTAACTGACCACCCTCTAACGCTCCGCCAGAAAGTCTAGAAACGGTTGCCACCGCCGGAAGAACCCTTGCACTGACCCCCTTAGGGCAAACTTGTCCCTCTCCAGTTTGAAAAACCCAGCCATATCATTGACCCAGGGTTCCACGCCCGGGGGCCTCGCATCCTTCCACAGCAAAACAATCCTGCGCCGAGCTACCAGGGACGCAAAGGCCAGAATACCGGCCTCTTTCGCCTCCTGCACTCCCGGCTTTGCTACTGCCCCAAATATTGCGAGCCCCCAGCCTGACTCAACCCTGGAACCATCCACCCTTGACAACGTCTCCGTGACGCCGCTCCAAAAGCCCTCCAGCGCAGGGCACGCCCAAAACATGTGGGTGTGGTTTGCTGGGCTCCCTGAACACCTGACACATCTGTCCTCTCTCCCAAAGAACTGGCTCAGCCTTGCCCCAGTCATGTGCGCCCTATGCAGCACCTTAAATTGAATTAAACTGAGCCTCGCGCAGGAGGAGGAGGACTTTACCCTCCCCAGGGCGTGCACCCACATCCCCTCGTCGATCTCCTTTCCCAGCTCCTCCTCCCACTTACCTTTCAGCTCCTCCATCGAGGCCTCCTCCCCCTCTTGCATCACTTGATAGATTGCCAAAATACTCCCCTCACCAACCCACGTCCCCAAGAGCACCCTGTCCTGAACCCCCCTAGACGGCAGCAATGGAAACTCCGCCACCTGCTGCCTGACAAACGCCCTTACCTGCATGTATCTGAAGGTTTTCCTGGGGGGAGGCCAAGCCTCTCCTCCAACTTCCCCAGAGACGCAAACTTCCCATCAGGAAAAAGGTCCCCCATCCGCTTGATTTTTGTTTTCATGCAAGAAGTGCAGTGGGTAAGGCAGATAAACTTAGGGCTTGGATTAGTACCTGGGAGTATGATGTTATTGCTATTACTGAGACTTGGTTGAGGGAAGGGCATGATTGGCAACTAAATATCCCAGGGTATCGATGCTTCAGGTGGGATAGAGAGGGAGGTAAAAGGGGTGGAGCAGTTGCATTACTGGTCAGAGAGGATATCACCGCTGTGCTGAAGGAGGGTACTATGGAGGACTCGAGCAGTGAGGCGATATCGGTAGAACTCAGAAATAGGAAGGGTGCGGTAACAATGTTGGGGCTGTGCTACAGACCTCCCAACAGCGAACGTAAGATAGAGGTACAAATATGTAAACAGATTATGGAAAGATGTAGGAGCAACAGGGTGGTGGTGATAGGAGATTTTAATTTTCCCAATATTGACTGGGATACACTTAGTGTTAGAGGTCTAGATGGAGCAAATTTGTAAGGAGCATCCAGTAGGGTTTTCTAGAGCAGTATGTAAATAGTCCAACACGGGAAGGGGCCATACTGGACCTGGTATTGGGGAATGATACTGACCAGGTGGTTAAATTTTCAGTCGGGGATTACTTTGGGAATAGTGATCACAGTTCTGTATTCTCATGGACAAAGACGAGAGTGGTCCGAAAGGAAGAGTGCTAAATTGAGGGAAGGCCAACTATTCCAAAATTCGGCAGGAGCTGGGGAATGTGGATTGGGAGCAGCTGTTTGAAGGTAAATCCACATTTGATATGTGGGAGGCTTTTAAAGAGAGGTTGATTAGAGTGCAGGACAGACATGTCCCTGTGAAAATGAGGGATAGAAATGGCAAAATTAGGGAACCATGGATGACAGGTGAAATTGTGAGACTAGCTAAGAGGAAAAAGGAAGCATACATAAGGTCTAGGCGACTGAAGACAGACGAAGCTTTGGATGAATATCGGGAATATAGGACCAATCTATAACGAGGAATCAAGAGGGCTAAAAGGGGTCATGAAATATCTTTAGCAAACAGGGTTAAGGAAAATCCCAAAGCCTTTTATTCATATATAAGAAGCAAGAGGGTAACTAGAGAAAGGGTTGGCCCGCTCAAGGACAAAGGAGGAAAGTTATGCGTGGAGTCATAGACAATGGGTGAGATTCTTAACAAGTACTTTGCATCGGTATTCACCGAGGAGAGGGACATGACGGATGTTGAGTTTAGGATAGATGTTTGATTACTCTAGGTCAAGTCGGCATAAGGAGGGAGGATGTGTTGGGTATTCTAAAAGGCTTAAGGTGGACAAGTCCCCAGGTCTGGATGGGATCTATCCCAGGTTACTGAGGGAAGTGAGAGAGGAAATAGCTGGGGCCTTAACAAATATCTTTGCAGCTTCCTTGAACACGGGTGAGGTACCGAGGACTGGAGAATTGCTAATGTTGTCCCCTTGTTTAAGAAGGGGGCAGCAGAGCAGAGCTTCTGATTGGCTGTTCCGGGGAGATTTGCATACGTGCAGTGCGGTCAGCGTAAGTTGAAGGTGCACCTGCATCAGTGACCCAAGGTGTTCGACGGAAGTCAAGTACCTGAGACACTACACGTGTACATAGAACATAGAACAGTACAGCACAGAACAGGCCCTTCGGCCCTCAATGTTGCGCCGAGCCATGATCACCCTACTCAAACCCACGTATCCACCCTATACCCGTAACCCGTGGTGTCTCCCACCCGCCCTCCTCCTCTAACCTAATAATAAGACCCATTGGGGTGAGCAGGTGAGTGCCTTATTACATTATTATTTTTATTTTTCTTATTTGTTAACCAGAACTAGGTTGAAAAAGACTATAGCAGAGGTATCCAAGTTTGTTTTTTTTTTAAAACTGAAATTTATACAAAGTAATAAATGAATTAACTAATCAGAGATGGCTGGGCAGGTGATGTGCTGTAGCTGTATGATGTGGGAGCTGGATGTTCCCCTTTTGAATGGCAATGACCATATCTGCAGCAAGTGTTGGTTGCTGGAAGAACTCCGGCTCAGAGTTGATGATCTGGAATCTGAGCTTCAAACACTGCGGCACATCCGGGAGGGGGAGAGTTACCTGGACACTTTGTTTCAGGAGGCAGTCACACCTGGGAGATTAAGTAATTCACATTCAGTAAGTGATCAGGGACTTCAGAGTGTGACTGTAAGTGAGGCAGGCATGGGGAACCTGAGTTCAGGAGTGCAGGAGCCTCAGCCCTTGACCTTGTCCAACAGGTATGAGACTCTTGCTCCCTATATGGATGAAGAAAAGGGCTCTGGACAGGATGAGCCAGCTGACCACGGTACCATGGTGCAGAAGGCCATTCAAGAGGGGGGAGTAAAAAGACAAGTAGTTGTTATAGGGGATTCTATAATTAGGGGGACAGATAGTATCCTATGCAAGCCGGATCGGGAGTCTTGCATGGTGTGTTGCCTGCCCGGTGCCAGGGTGCGGGACATCTCTGACCGGCTTGAAAGGATATTGGAGCAGGAGGGGGAGGATCCAGTTGTTGTGGTCCACGTTGGGACTAACAACATAGGTAAAGCTAGGGTGGAGGACCTGTTCGGAGACTATCAAGCACTAGGAAGAAAATTGAAATACAGGTCCTCAAGGGTCATAATCTCCGGATTACTGCCCGAGCCGCGTGCCAATTGGCATAGGGACAAGAAAATTAGGGAAGTAAACACGTGGCTAAGGGATTGGTGTGGGAAAGAGGGATTCCACTTCATGGGACATTGGCATCAGTTTTGGAATCGGGGGGATCTGTACCGTTGGGACGGTCTCCACCTGAACCGATCTGGAACCAGTGTTCTAGCGAAGAGGATAAATAGGGTGGTCAGTAGGACTTTAAACTTCTGAGTTGGGGGGAAGGGAAAGTGAAAGCGACAGGGAGCATGGAGTTAAATGGCAAGATACGCAGGAGGATAACATGTAGGCAGGTGGATTTAAGCTTGAGGCAGACTAGGAATGCAACAAAAAGGAAGGATAACTTTGGACATCTTAGGACTTCCAATATCTATAATGATAAGAAAGTTAGCATTAAGGCACTTTACCTGAATGCTCGTAGCATTTGTAACAAAGTAGACGAACTAATGGCACAGATCATCGTGAATGATTATGATGTGGTAGGCATCACAGAGACATGGCTGCAGGGGGTTCAGGACTGGCAGTTAAACATCCAAGGATATACAACCTATCGAAAAGACAGGGAGGTGGGCCGAGGGGGTGGGGTTGCCTTGTTAGTTAAGAACAAAATTAAATCTATGGCACTAAACGACTTAGGGTCGGATGATGTGGAGTCTGTGTGGGTAGAATTGAGGAACCACAAAGGCAAAAAAACCATAATGGGAGTTATGTACAGACCTCCTAACAGTGGTCAGGACCAGGGGCGCAACATGTACCGGGAAATAGAAAAGGAATGTCAGAAAGGCAAGGTCACGGTGATCATGGGGGACTTCAATATGCAGGTGGATTGGGTAAATAACGTAGCCAGTGGATCCAAAGAAAAGGAATTCATGGAATGCTTACAAGATGGCTTTTTGGAACAGCTTGCCATGGAGCCCACAAGGGAGCAGGCTATTCCGGACCTAGTGCTATGTAATGAACCAGACTTTATAAAAGATCTTAAAGTAAGGGAACACTTAGGAAGCAGCGATCATAATATGGTTGAGTTCAGTCTGCAGTTTGAAAGAGAGAAGGCAAAATCGGATGTAATGGTGTTACAGTTAAATAAAGGTAATTACGAGGGCATGAGAGAGGAACTGGCGAAAATCGACTGGAAGCAGACCCTAGTGAGGAAGACAGCAGAGCAAAAATGGCAGGAGTTTGTATGCATAATTGAGGACACTGTACAGAGGTTCATCCCCAAGAAAAGAAAGATTATCCGGGGAGGGATTAGACAGCCATGGCTGACAAAGGCGGTCAGGAAATGTATCAAAGAAAAAGAGAGATCCTATAAAGTGGCCAAAAGCACTGGGAAATCAGAAGATTGGGAAGGCTACAAAAACAAACAGAGGTTAACAAAGAGACAAATAAGGAAGGAGAGGATCAAATATGAAGGCAGGCTAGCCAGTAATATAAGAAATGATAGTAAAAGTTTCTTTCAATACATAAGAAACAAACGACAGGCCAAAGTAGACATTGGGCCAATTCAAACTGATTCCGGAAGGCGAGTGATGGGAGACGAGGAAATGGCTGGAGAACTTAATAAGTACTTTGCGTCTGTCTTCACAGTGGAAGACATGAGTAATATCCCAAAAATTATAGAGGGTCAGGGGGCTGAGTTGAGTATGGTTGCCATTACAAAAGAGATGGTGCTAAAAAAGCTAAAAGGTCTTAAAATTGACAAATCTCCTGGCCCCAATGGGCTACACCCTAGAGTTCTGAGGGAGGCGGCTGAAGAAATAGCGGAAGCGTTGGTTGAGATCTTACAAAAATCACTGGAGTCAGGGAAAGTCCCGAACGATTGGAAGATCGCTGTTGTAACCCCCTTGTTCAAGAAAGGATCAAGACAAAAGATGGAAAATTATAGGCCAATTAGCCTAACCTCGGTTGTTGGTAAAATTCTAGAATCGATCGTTAAGGATGAGATTTCTAAATTCTTGGAAGAGCAGGGTCGGATTAGAACAAGTCAACATGGATTTAGTAAGGGGAGGTCGTGCCTGACGAACCTGTTAGAATTCTTTGAGGAGGTGACAAGTAGGTTAGGCCAGGGAAACCCAGTGGATGTGGTCTATCTGGATTTCCAAAAGGCCTTTGATAAGGTGCCACACAGGAGGCTGCTGAGTAAGGTGAGGGCCCATGGTGTTCGAGGTGAGCTACTGGCATGTGTTGAGGATTGGCTGTCTGACAGAAGACAGAGAGTTGGGATAAAAGGTTCTTTTTCGGAATGGCAGCCGGTGACCAGCGGTGTCCTACAGGGTTCAGTGTTGGGGCCGCAGCTGTTCACCATATATATTAATGATCTGGATGAAGGGACTGGGGGCATTCTAGTGAAGTTTGCCGATGATACGAAGTTAGGTGGTCAGGCAGGTAGTGCTGAGGAAGTGGGGAGGCTGCAGAAGGATCTAGACAGTTTGAGAGAGTGGTGCAGGAAATGGATGATGCAATTCAACGTGAGAAAATGTGAGGTCTTGCACTTTGGAAAAAAGAATCCAAGCATAGACTACTTTCTAAACGGTGAGAAAATTCATAATGCCAAAGTACAAAGGGATCTGGGAGTGCTAGTCGAGGATTCCCTAAAGGTAAACATGCAGGTTGAATCTGTGATTAAGAAAGCGAATGCAATGTTGTCATTTATCTCAAGAGGGTTGGAATATAAAAGCAGCGATGTGCTACTGAGCCTTTATAAGGCTCTGGTTAGGCCCCATTTGGAGTACTGTGTCCAGTTTTGGACCCCACATCTCAGGAAGGACATACTGGCACTGGAGCATGTCCAGCGGAGATTCACACGGATGATCCCTGGAATGGCGGGTCTAACATATGATGAACGGCTGAGGATCCTGGGATTGTATTCATTGGAGTTTAGAAGGTTAAGGGGAGATCTAATAGAAACCTACAAGATAATACATGGCTTAGAAAGGGTGGACGCAAAGAAACTGTTTCTGTTAGGCGAGGAGACGAGGACCCGTGGGCACAGCCTTAGAATTAGAGGGGCTAAATTCAGAACAGAAATGCGGAGACATTTCTTCAGCCAGAGAGTGGTGGGCCTGTGGAATTCATTGCCGCGGAGTGCAGTGGAGGCCAGGACGCTAAATGGCTTCAAGGCAGAGATAGATAAATTCTTGATGTCGCGAGGAATTAAGGGCTATGGGGAGAATGCTGGTAGGTGGAGTTGAAATGCCCATCAGCCATGATTGAATGGCGGAGTGGACTCGATGGGCCGAATGGCCTTACTTCCACTCCTATGTCTTATGGTCTTATGGTCTTAAGGGTAGCAGGGATAATCCAGGTAATTATAGACAGGTGAGCCTGACGTCAGTGGTAGGGAAGCTGCTGGAGAAGATACTGAGGGATAGGATCTATTCCCATTTGGAAGAAAATGGGCTTAACAGTGATAGGCAACATGCAGGGAAGGTCATGTCTTACCAATTTACTAGAATTCTTTGAGGAAGTGGCAAAGTTGATTGATGAGGGAAGGGCTGTAGATATCATATACATGGACTTCAGTAAGGCATTCGATAAGGTTTCCCCATGGTAGGCTGATGGAGAAAGTGAAGTCTCATGGGGTCCAGGGTGTACTAGCTAGATGGATAAAGAACTGGCTGGGCAACAGGAGACAGAGAGTAGTAGTGGAAGGGAGTTTCTCAAAATGGAGAACTATGACCAGTGGTGTTCCACAGGGATCCGTGCTGGGACCACTGTTGTTTGTGATATACATAAATTATCTGGAGGAAGGTATAGGTGGTCTGATTAGCAAGTTTGCAGATGACACTAGATTGGTGGAGTCGCAGATAGTGAAGGGGATTGTCAGAGAATACAGCAGAATATAGATAGACTGGAGAGTTGGGCGGAGAAATGGCAGCTGGAGTTCAATCCGGGCAAATGCGAGGTGATGCATTTTGGAAGATCCAATTCAAGAGCGAACTATATGGTAAATAAAAAATCCCTGGGGAAAATTGATGTACAGAGAGATCTGGATGTTCAGATCCATTGTACCCTGAAGGTGACTGCGCATGCCGATAGAAGGCTTACGGTGTGCTTTCCTTCATCGGAAGGGGTATTGAGTACAAGAGTTGGCAGGTCATGTTACAGTTGCATAAGACTTTGGTTCGGCCACATTTGGAATACTGCACACAGTTCTGGTCGCCACATTACCAAAAGGATGTGGATGCTTTGAAAAGGTTGTAGAGGAGGTTCACCAGGATGTTGCCTGGTATGGCGGGCGCTAGCTATGAAGAGAGGTTGAGTAGATTAGGATTATTTTCATTAGAAAGACGGAGGTTGACGGGGTACCTCATTGAGGTCTACAAAATCATGAGAGGTATAGACAGGGTGGATAGCAAGAAGCTTTTACCCAGAGTGGGGGACTCAATTACTAGGGGTCACGAGTTCAAGGTGAGAGGGGAAAAGTTTCAGGGAGATATACGTGGAAAGTTCTTTACGCAGAGGGTGGTGGGTGCCTGGAATGCATTGCCAGCGGAGGTGGTAGAGGCGGGCACGATAGCATCATTTAACATGTATCTAGACAGATACATGAATGGGCAGGGAGCAGAGGGATACAGACCCTTAGAAAATAGGCGACAGTTTTAGTTAGAGGATCTGGATTGGCGCAGGCTGAAAGTCCGAAGGGCCTGTTCCTGTCCTGTCATTTTTCTTTGTTCTTTTCTTTGTTCTCTATTAGTCATGCCCATTTCCCATGGGATGAATAAAAAAAACTTCACACTAATCTTATTTTTATGAATTCAACAAATCAGTGAGTGGAAAGTTGACACCATAGAGAATCGAGATTTTACCTGTGCTACTTCAATGATTGTAATTATGTGCTATAGTGGTCTCCTTTGTTCACCGTGCACATCAGACTGAATACATGCTGGTATTTCCTTTGAGATAAAGAAACGGAAGCTGATATAAATTGAATGGCAATTGGCGGTTCAGAATTTGAAGGATGAAACTGAAAAGTCAAGGGCAGCAACAGGAGTAAAAGGAAAACTGAAGAGGAGCATTGGGATTAATAATACTTAATGGGATTTAACAACATTGTTCTGCTTTACTGGGTAATGTTGCTTTTCCCTGACCTCCAATGGCAGCTATGAAGGAGTGGGTCACACATTTGGTGGCTTCCGCTCGGGTCAGAACTTTGGACCTTTTCCCCCGATTTTTTACCTGACTTCATTTGGAAAATTGACAGTAGAGGCAATTGTTGATTAGATTTCCACATCGGTGCATGGAGAGGCGGACTAGAAGTGCTCGCAAAGGAAGAAACAGACAAACAGAGAAGGCTTGGGCTGAAGCTGCAGCAGGGGAAAGCATTGCGCTGACCAGAGTCCTGGCTTGTCGACCCAGCGGTCGACGGAGCAGTTGATGCAGTTTATTCAGGAGGGCTTCGCCAAGCAGAAACAGGAATGCTTGGATCCGATTAAAGACGTTTTTCACTCAAGGCCGGACTTGAAGACTAGCGGGGTTGTGATCTTGATTAATAAGCGAGTGGTGTTTGAGGCGGGAAGAATAGTTACGGGTGTGGGAGGCCGGTACATTATGGTCAGTGGGAAACTGGAGGGGGTGCAGGTGATGCTAGTATGCGCCAAATTGGGCTGACATGGAGTTGATAAATGGATGCTGGGGAAGATCCCGGACCTAGATTTGCATAAGTTGGTCACGGGAGGGGACTTTAACACAGTTATTGACCATGGTTAGACCGGTCGAGCTCAAAGATGGGCAGGGTGCCAGCAATGGCAAAGGAGCTAAAGGGGTTCATGGAGCAGATGGGAGGGGTGGACCCATGGAGATTTGGGCAGCCGAGAGTGAAGGACTCACACGTGCATAAAGTGTACTCACGGATTGATTTTTAAATTTTGAACAGGGCTCTACTGACGGGGTTGAGGGACACGGGGTATTCAGCGATCACAATTTCAGATCATGCCCCTCACTGGGTTGAGCTACGGGTTAGCAAGGAGAGTGGCCAGTGCCTGCACTGGAGGCTGGACATGGGACTTTTAGCTGACAAAGCGGTTTGCAGGCGGCTGAGGAAATGTATTCAGAACTACCTGGACGTCAATGACACGGGTGAAGTTTCGGAAGCAGTGGTCTGGGAGGCATTGAAGGTGGTGGTTAGAGGGGAGCTAATCTTGATACGGGCCCACAGAGAGAAGGTAGACAGAGCAGAGACAGACCGACTGATAAAGGAGATATTGCAGGTCGACAGGAGGTATGAGGAGACCACAGAGGCAGGGCTTTTAAGGGAACGACGGAGACTACAGGCGGAGTTTGGCTTGTTAACTACAGGGAGGGTTGTAGAGCAGCTGAGGAAGTCGAGGGGGACGATCTATGAGCATGGGGAGAAGGCCAGCAGAATGCTTGCACAGCAGCTTAGAAAGAGGGAGGCAGCCAGGGGGATGGGGAAAGTAAAGGGTGGGGACAGGAGCATGGTTGGAGACTCAGCAAGGGTGAATAAGGTGTTCAAGGAGTTTTACAGTAGGCTGTATGGGTCGGAACCCCCAGCTGGGCTGGAGGGGATGAGGATCGTCTTAGGGGAGCTGAATATCCCGAAGGTGGACTGGGGGTTTGGTGGAAGGGCTGAGGGCCACGATTGGGTTGGAAGAGATAGTGGAGGGTCCGAAAGCCATGCAGTCGGAAAAAGCCCTGGGGCCAGACCGGTACCCATTTGTGGTAAACACCACTCGTGATATATTGTATGTATTATGGCACTGCCCGTATATTATAGGTACGACGGTAAATCCCTGCCTGCTGGTTCCGCCCAGCAGGCGGCATATAAAAGTGTGCGCTCTCCTGTGCTGCAGCTACTCTGGTTCCAGCTGCGGGAGGCACAATATCTTGTGCAATAAAGCCTAGATTGTTTCACCATTCTCGTCTCGTGGTAATGGACGGTAAATCACCAGTGGAGTTCTGCAAAATGTTCTCTAGGATATTGGGGCCGCTGTTGATGAGGACATTAAATGAGGCAAGGGAACGTGTGGTGCTATCCCCGACTATGTCACAGACCGTGATCTCATTGATCCTGAAGCGGGACAAGGTCCCAGAGCTGTATTAGCTGTTAAGGGAGGACCAGATGGGGATTTGCCATTTAGAGTGGTATGGGGAAGCTTTCGATACCTAGGCATCCAAGTGGCACGGGAATGGGAACGGCTGCACAAGCTAAATGTGGCCCGACTAGTAGACCAAATGAAGGACGATTTTCGGAGGTGGGACGCGCTTCTGTTGTCATTAGCTGGGAGGGTGCAGACAGTGAAAATTACGGTCCTCCTGAGATTACTGTTTGTGTTTCAGTGTCTCCCCATCTTTATTCCACGGTCCTTCTTTAAACGGGTCAATAAGGTGATCACTGGCTTTGTATGGGCGGGCAAGACTCCGCAAGCAAAAAAGGGGATGCTTGAGCGGAGCCTGATTGGGGAGGGGG
The DNA here is from genome assembly GCF_902713615.1 of Scyliorhinus canicula. Taxonomy (NCBI): domain Eukaryota; kingdom Metazoa; phylum Chordata; class Chondrichthyes; order Carcharhiniformes; family Scyliorhinidae; genus Scyliorhinus; species Scyliorhinus canicula. Next base: position 190,443,368 of record NC_052148.1, read on the forward strand.
GGGGGGGGGGGGGGGGGGGGGCTGGTACTGCCGAACTTCAGTAAATACTACTGGGCAGCGAAAATAGCCATGATCAGCAAGTGGGTGGTGGGGGAAGGGTCGGTATGTCAGCATGTGGAGGCGGCTTCATACAAGGGCACCAGCTTGGGGGCATTGTTAACAGCACCTCTTCCGTTCCCGCTGGCACGATACTCCGCCAGCCCTGTGCTGGTGGCGGCCCTGAGGGTCTGGGGCAATGGAGGAGGCACGTGGGAGTGGAGGGAGCATCGGTGTGGTCTCCAATCTGTAATAATCACCGGTTTGCCACGGGAAGGATGGATGGAGTGTTTCGGAGATGTCAGAGAGCAGGGTTTGAGAGGATGGGGGATATGTTCATAGAGGGGAGCTTTCCTAATCTGAGGGAGCTGGAGGAGAAATTTGCACTGGCAAGGGGAAACAAATTTACATACCTGCAGGTGCGGAGCTTCCTCTGCAGGCAGGTTTCAACCTTCTCGCTCCTACCACCAAGAGGGATACAGGACAGGGTAGTTTCTAGAGTGTGTGTGGGAGAAGGGAGGGTCTCTGACATTTACAAGAAACTCATGGAGTCAGAGGAGACGCAGACTGAGGAGCTGAAGCGCGAATGGGAAGAGGTGTTGGGAGGAGAGATAGAGAATGGTCTATGGGCAGACGCGTTGAGTAGAGTCAACACGTCCACAAGATGTGCCAGGCTCAGCTTGATACAATTCAAGGTCGTTCGCCGGGCCCACATGACAGTGGCCCAGATGAGCAGGTTGTTTGGAGTAGAAGGTGCGCGGGAGGGCCAGTGAACCATGTCCACATGTTCTGGAATGCCCAAAGCTGAGGGGATTCTGGCAGGGATTTGTGGATGTCATGTAAACGGTGTTAAAAACAAGGGTGGCATCGAGTCCAGAGGAGGCAATTTTCGGGGTGTTGGAAGACCCGGGAATCCATGAGGGGAAAGAGGCAGACGTTCTGACCTTTGCTTCCCTGGTAGCCCGGAGATGGATTCTATTAGCTTGGGAGGGACTCAAAGCCCCCGTTGACGGAGTCCTGGCTATCGGACATGGCTAGCTTTCTCAGTTTGGAGAAATTCAAGTTTGCCTTGAGCGAGTCACTGTTAGGGTTCATCCGTTCGTCGACTTCTTTGCAGAAAATTAACCGTCTGCAGAAGCGGGGGGGGGGGGGGGGGAGCTGGGGATTAGCTTAGGTTAGAGTAGGGGGTTAGTAAAGGTGGGACCTGTGAGGGAGGAAGACGGCTTTTGCACTATTATAAATACCTCAATAGCATTTTCATTAAAAAAGAATGTTGCTTTTCCTTATTTTACAAAAAAAAGCATGCTTTGTGCCTTTAGAGAGCGTAATGCTGGTCTGACGAGATGGTTTGATCAGGGAATCAGAATAATCTTGTTACTCAGCAACAATTCCTTTATTGGCTGTCCGTCTAGCCTCAGTGCGAGCAGACTTGTCTCTGAATTAGACAACCATGGGCTCAAGTCCAACTGCAGCACTTGAGCAGATAATCTAGGCCAGCACTCCAGTGTTATGTTATTGGAAGTGCTTTTTTGCATATAAGATTTTAAACTGAGATCCTATCATCTCTCTAAACTGGATGCTAAATATGTTGTGGCACTATTTGAAGAGAAGTAGGGGAGTTTACCTGGTTTGCTGGTCAATATTTATTTCACAAATATCATGTCCCTGAGACATGAACGATACCATAAACTATTTCAATCAAACATTACTTTTTGCTTATTTAAAAAGTGGATCTTGCTGAACCAAACGATGGCTGCTGCAGTTCACATGGTGTGCAGGTTACATAGATACATAGAACAGTACAGCACAGAACAGGCCCTTCGGCCCTCGATGTTGTGCCGAGCAATAATCACCCCACTCAAGTCAACGTATCCACCCTATACCAGTAACCCAACAACCCACCCCCCCTTAACCTTATTTTTTAGGACACTAAGGGCAATTTAGCATAGCCAATCCACCTAACCCGCACATCTTTGGACTGTGGGAAGAAACCGGAGCACCCGGAGGAAACCCACGCACACACGGGGAGGACGTGCAGACTCCGCACAGACAGTGACCCAGCCGGGAATCGAACCTGGGACCCTGGAGCTGTGAAGCATTCATGCTAACCACCATGCTACCGTGCTGCCCCAACTGTAGGTTGGCTACAGTTTCTGGAAAGTTCCAACACCATTACAAGGCAAAAGTTCAATGCCCACCCTAGTGGAATCTCACACATTATGAGGACACATTACAATCAACAAAACCAGGGACCAGCAAATTGATTAGCGATACTCAACACGGTTTTGTGAAGGGTAGGTCATGCCTCACAAACCTTATTGAGTTTTTTGAGATGGTGAGCAAACAGGTGGATGAGGGTAAAGCGGTTGATGTGGTGTATATGGATTTCAGTAAGGCGTTTGATAAGGTTCCCCACGGTAGGCTATTGCAGAAAATGCGGAAGTATGGGATTGAAGGTGATTTAGCGGTTTGGATCAGTAATTGGCTAGCTGAAAGAAGACATAGGGTGGTGGTTGATGGCAAATGTTCATCCTGGAGTTCAGTTACTAGTGGTGTACCGCAAGGATCTATTTTGGGGCCACTGCTGTTTGTAATTTTTATAAATGACCTGGAAGAAGGTGTAGAAGGATGGGTTAATAAATTTGCAGATCTGAAGGATGTTATAGGTTACAGAGGGACATAGATAAGCTGCAGGGCTGGGCTGTGAGGTGGCAGATGGAGTTTGATGTGGAAAAGTGTGAGGTGGTTCACTTTGGAAGGAGTAACAGGAATGCAGAGTACTGGGCTAATGGCAAGATTCTTGGTAGTGTAGATGAACAGAGAGATCTCGGCATCCAGGTACATAAATCCCTGAAAGTTGCCACCCAGGTTAATAGGGCTGTTAAGAAGGCATATGGTGTGCTAGCCTTTATCAGTAGGGGGATTGAGTTTCGGAGCCACGAGGTCATGCTGCAGCTGTACAAAACTCTGGTGCGGCCACACCTGGAGTACTGCGTGCAGTTCTGGTCACCGCATTATAGGAAGGATGTGGAAGCTTTGGAAAGGGTTCAGAGCAGATTTACTAGGATGTTGCCTGGTATGGAGGGAAGGTCTTACGAGGAAAGGCTCAGGGACTTGAGGTTGTTTTCGTTAGGAGAAGGCTGAGAGGTGACTTAATAGAGACATATAAGATAGTCAGAGGGTTAGATAGGGTGGACAGTGAGAGTCTTTTTCCTCGGATGGTGATGACCAACACGAGGGGACATAGCTTTAAATTGAGGGGTGGTAGATATAGGACAGATGTCAGAGGCAGTTTCTTTACTCAGAGAGTAGTAGGGGTGTGGAACGCCCTACCTGCAACAATAGTAGACTCGCCAAATTTAAGGGCATTTAAGTGGTCACTGGATAGACATATGGATGAAAATGAAATAGTGTAGGTCAGATAGGCTTCAGATGGTTTCACGGGTCGGCGCAACATCGAGAGCCGAAGGGCCCGTACTGCGCTGTAATATTCTATGTTCTAATCTGTCTCCCCAGCTTGGTCTGATAACAAAGAGAGAACCATCATTACTCATTATACCTGCAAAGGCACTAATAGCTGCCATCCATTTCCTCAGGTGAACAATGGGTTTTGACCAGAGCCAGAGAAACTGTTTCTTAGCAACTAATTCATCACAACATCACATGACCTAAGCTTCTGGCCTTTGGAAAGTTTTAATATTACATTTCTAGGCTTGCAACTCAGTCTGCTGTTTAACCCCAGCAAGACTCCAGGCTATAGCCGGTTTCTCTGGTAAAGTTCTGCCATCACCTGCTGAACAGATCAAGTAAGTCTCTGAATACCAACTTCCTCTTACTGTGTCACTATCAACTTTAAGTTCATTCTGCAACTCCTGTTTCAGCGTGCTGAACCCACCTCAACTCTGACACCTACTTGAAGGAACTCTCATTGGACTCTGACTTTCTGGATTCTGGCAATCTTTTTGCTTTGAGTTACTTTGGACATACTGAATTCTTCCTCTGTGTACCCGAACAGGTGCCGGAACGTGCCGGATGACACTTCATTGAAGTGTTAAAGATTATTATATTATTATTATTCCTAGTTGCAAAACTCTTGGGCTGGATTCTCCTCTGGCAGGATGCTCCGTTTTGCCGGCAGCCGGGGGTTTCCCGACGGCATGGGGCTGCCCACAATGGGAAAGCCCATTGACCAGCCGGCAAAACAGCGCATCCTGCCGGTGTGCTGAAACAGAAATGTGGTGCAGCGAGGCGGAGAATCCAGCGTCTTTCTTTCCTATCTCCTTCTTTTGTGCTTTTGTGTGTGTGCGTAGGTGCAACCATCCCTCCATGGTCTGAATGTATGAATAAACTATACTTCTGATTTGACTCTGAAGAGAGTTTGTTGTTCGTCACTTTAAAAATTGGCCTCACAAACAGGATTTAGGGAAACACACCACAGCCTATTTCAAACATTAACGTACTTCTGCTTACATAGTGACAGTAAGAAAATAAAGGAATTTAGGTACGCTTCTCTCCCCTGTACGTAACACAAAAAATGCAGATTCAGTGCTTATTCACACAAATGATGTTTGTGAAGATCTGCTATGAATAAATTGGCTGCTATGTTTTCCTACATATCAAGTGATTAATACTCAAAGAAATTAATCAACTGCAATGTGTATTGCTGCATCCTAAAGAAGTAAAAGGCACTATGTAACTGTAATGCTGAAGAGTCATAAGGGTGTATTCCACTTCAGGTTAATGGACATATCAGCCTCATTGACATAGAACTCTGTTTTAAATAATATTGTACATTAAGGCACCTGTTCTAAACTCAACCTCAAGCAACAGAATCACAGGACTGTCTGATAGTTGGACATTCCTGGCTAAAGGCACTCACCCGTATCATTAAGCATTAGTCAGGCTGACATTTTTTAAATTGCTCTTAGTACATCATGTAGACTTTACAGCATTTCTTTTATACTCATAAGCAAGTGTGCATGGAGTGTGCAAGAGCAGCAGAATTAAAAGACATTGGTGGTGCCAGAGTTCAGACTATTTTGCACAGGATAGACATTGTCAGAAGTCATTTTAATTTGACAAGATATTTCTTCCTTATTTCAATGAGATGTTAATTGGACAGTCTGATTATTTTAAGCTATTTATGCTTTTTTTAAACATTATTTTCTCATGATTTGAATTCTGGAGCGCTTACCAATAGCTAAAGGAGGTTTTTAATCTTTAATCTTTTAGAACTCAAACTCTAAAGAATTACAAAGGCAAATGTTTCATCTTTTTGAAAACGCATCATATTGCTCCTTCTGAGGAATGTTTTCTGAATGGGTCACATCTTCAGCAGTTGTAGAAATGAGGGTTGTGCTATAAATATTGTTGGTGCACACAGGACTGTGCCCATCCATCATTACTCTCACTGCCATGGGGACCTACTGGGATTTGGCCAAAGGACTCTGAGAGTAAGCTCTGACCACTCTTGGGTAAAGGTTGTGGAGAGTTGTGTTGCATGCCGAAATATGAATTGCATTCAAACTAGGGTCTCTTTGGCCATTACCTTTTATGTCTCAAGGTTATTGAAGGAATGCTGCACTGCTGACCTATGAGGTAGATGCCACTGCTACGAAGCCTCGATGGGCCAAATGGCCTGTCTCTTCGGGGCAGCAGGGTAGCATGGTGGTTAGCATAAATGCTTCACAGCTCCAGGGTCCCAGGTTCGGTTCCCGGCTGGGTCACTGTCTGTGTGGAGTCTGCACGTCCTCCCCGTGTGTGCGTGGGTTTCCTCCGGGTGCTCCGGTTTCCTCCCACAGTCCAAAGATGTGCGGGTTAGGTGGATTGGCCATGCTAAATTGCCCGTAGTGTCCTAATAAAAGTAAGGTTAAGGGGGAGGTTGTTGGGTTACGGGTATAGGGTGGATACGTGGGTTTGAGTAGGGTGATCATGGCTCGGCACAACATTGAGGGCCGAAGGGCCTGTTCTGTGCTGTACTGTTCTATGTTCTATGTTCTTCTCCGATTTCTTGTGTTCCTAAATAGTAGTTTGACGGCGTCATCATTTGTCCCTTGACTACTTATAGTTCTCTGGATAGTATGCATTGAATTGAACAGAAAATGATGGCACAAAAGCAAGTCAATCTATCCAACAGGTAAATGTTGACACATGTCTTCCATTCAGGCTTGCTTTTGTCCCACTTCTTCTAATCCTCTCTTCTAATAGAGGGAAAATATCCCTCTATTCCTTTCTCCTTCAAATAGTCATCTACATTGTTCTTAAATGTGCTCACTAGTTGCCTCAATCAATCTTTGCAATTGTGAGTTTCCCATTCACACCACTCTCTCCAGAAAGAAGTTTCTCCTGAATTTATTCAAGGAAATAGATATATTTATAAGCCCAAGGCCACGATTCTCCTGCCTCGTTACACTCTCGCTCAAGTGAGGGAGAGGTAAAAAACGAGAACCACGCCAGGCGCCAAACAATTTGTCATGCAACCAGCCCGCTCCAATCGGCGAAATTGGGATCTCGCCGTCGCGTGGTGAGAAACCAATTATCACTACTTAAGCCCTGGTTCCAAACAATTAATCCCATATCCAATGGCCTCCTGTCATTCATCGGCCTCCCCAGCAAGTGGTCACACTGGCACCGATTAGTACTCCTTTTAAAAAACGTGAATGTAACGAAAGCGCTTCTGTGGGGAGCCGAGGAGGTGAGTAGCCATCTTTGCTCACAAGCAAAGAGCCCGGGGGAGCTGAGATTGTTATCCCAGTGCTCAGTGGTGTGGGGGGTGAGGGACCCCCGCATGGAGTGGGGGACACTCCGCAGGGGTGGGCAGCCATGTGATGGTGGGGGAGGGGGGCACCATGCCAAACACTGGATTGTTTACCCATTCCAGGGGCATTGTCCCTGCCCATCTGCCCCAATGACCACCCTTAACACACACTGACTGCTTAGGCCTCTGGCTGTGCGGCTGAAGGCGGAGGGGGCGGACCCGAGGGGGGGGGTGGACCCGAGGGGGGGGCGGGGGGGCGGACCCGAAGGGGGGGCGGGGGGGCGGACCCGAGGGGGGGGCGGGGGGGCGGACCCGAGGGGGGCGGACACGCGGGGGGGCGGACGCGGGGGGCGGACCCGAGGGCGGGGGGGCGGACCCGAGGGGGGGGCGGGGGGGCGGACCCGAGGGGGGCGGACACGCGGGGGGGCGGACGCGGGGGGCGGACCCGAGGGCGGGGGGGCGGACCCGAGGGCGGGGCGGGGGGGCGGACCCGAGGGGTGGGCGGACACGCGGGGGGGCGGACGCGTGGGGCGGACCCGAAGGGGGGGGCGGACCCGAGGGCGGGGCGGGGGGGCGGACCCGAGGGCGGGGCGGGGGTGCGGACCCGAGGGGGGGCGGGGGGGGACTGAGCGGTGGGGCGGACCGAGCCGGGGGGCCGCCCTGGGGGCGGGCGGCCACCGCGCATGCGCTGGTTGGCACCGGCCCAACTGCGCATGCGCGGGACCCGAGTCTCTGGCGCCCCCGAGCACATGGCGCCCCGGGCGACTGCCCGAGTTGCCGGTGCCTTGAGCCGGCCCTGGCTATTGCCAATAGGAAATTGACAATCGTAGTTAAGTGAGCACTGCACAGATGCCAAGTGGATTCCCGTGATTGTGCTGGTCATGTAGCATGTGGGAGTCATTGCTGAGCATCCCAATCACACCCTGATGTCTGGATACTGTGCTTGAACAATGTGGGACGCAACACCACACACGCAACTTTCTGAACACACAGTGGGTGGCACACGGCTCCAGGAATATGTCCACAGCAGGAGGGTGGGTGGGTACCATGGCGAGGGGGAGGGATGCCTAGAAAGGGTCCGGTGGTCAGCCACATTGCGGAAGAAAGTGACAGAGGCATCATAATGGCTGTGCAAATGGGTGTTTAATGTGTTCTATAATACCACATTCCCGATGTTGCCGGCTCCCCACCCACCCAACATCCACCACCCCCTCTCCACCCACTACCTCTTCCCCCTCCCCTCCCCCACAGCCCTCAGTGGTCCTCATCGTGCTTGGCCCTCCCAGCTCTACCGCTACGTCCAGGTGTTTCCCCAGGATGCACATCTGAGGAGGAGGCAACCAGCTGCCTACCTCATCCTGTGGCCTTTGATGCCCCTGGCGGGCATCCTCTGGGGGCTCTGGGCCGTGCCGCCCAGTCCCATGTGCTGACCTTGTGACGTAGCTTGATCAAAGGGGTGGAACTATAGGGAGCTGGTGGCCACCATCGCCACTCCATGGGACGGGTCCAGGTTGGCACTCAGCACCCCCTTCTCCCGGTCAGTGCTCATGGGGCCCTGGGGTTCACCTTGGGACAGAGGGTTGGTTCTAGACCCGGCTGCCCCTGCATCAGCTGGCTAAGCCAACCCTGGTGGTTTTCCATGGTCGGCACCATTGTGTCAACTCCCTCAACAATGCTCTTCAGTGACTGGGGCTTGCTTTGCAGTTCCTCAGCCATGCCCACCTGCGACTGGGACAAGCTCCGCAGCGCCTCGACAATTCCCATCTGAGAGTGGACATGTCCCGCAGAACCTCAACAAGGTCGGCCTGGCACTGGGTGATATTGCCCAGCAAGTCAGACGTTCTGCTCAGAACCTCAGCCATGGCCGTCAACAACTGCGCGATGCCTTTGACACCTTCACTCATGGTGCCGACAGCGTGCATGAGTCATTCCACTGCGGTCGCTACCCTAGCAGTGGTGGCCTCAGCACCACTCACTGCCGGCACCATCTCCTCTGCCGCTAGCCTCTGGGACGCCTCCAATTGGCTATGGATCTGCTGGAGTGACGCTAACATCTCCCTCTGAATGTCCCAGGAACTCCCTATCATCTCCATCAGCTGCGAATACCTCTGTACCACAGGCTCAACATCAGGCTGGGACCCAGCTGGGTCCTGAGATCCAGCAGCTCTCCGACTGCTGTCTCGCTTAGGGGTTCCTGCCTCCACCTGATGTGCATCATCAGCAGTGTGGTGCTCACCAGGTTGTGCCCCCGAAGCCTGACCACTAACATGTCCCATCGAGGTGCGTGTACCTGCGCTGGTGGAGGGTGGGATGACCGCTGTGCCGCAATTATAACAGTTGCATCCTCGGTGTTCCCCTCCGAGGTGTTCGCTTCGGAGTCAGGAGAGGGGCCGCCGGGATGGGGCGGCATCATCAGCTGGAGGACCTGCAGGGGAATGGACATGTGGTCAGTGGGAGGAATGGGTCAGTCTCCTTGCAGATCATGGCACCATTTTGTTTGGCTGCCCCGATCTTTAACCCTTTCAGATCCTGGCCATTTTTGACCAACCCCTCCCCCCCCCCAACCTTGGGGAGGCCACCAGGAACACCCTCTCAGCCCCCTCCATCTGGTAAGGCCCACCAGGCCCGATCACTGGCATTGCCAACCTGGAACCTTGGCACTGCCAGCCTGGCATCCTGCTCTGTTCCCAACCACCCAGTGGTCTCTAATGGCCTGGGGAACCCCCCCCCCCCCCCCACCCCCCCACCGCCCCACCCCAAGTGCCATTACGACTGGTCCATGTTTGTGGAAACCAGTGCTAAATGGAGCCTTGGCGAGATCTCCTGACGTGGCCGTTAGGTTTGGGGTGCCGGGAGAATCCCTCAAATACTGATTTCATGGCTCATTTAAATATGCAGATCTGGATAATGCCCAGTGATTGAATTGAATCTCATGAGGTGTTAGAACATAGAACATAGAACATAGAACACTACAGCGCAGTACGGGCCCTTCGTTCCTCGATGTTGCGCTGACCTGTGAAACCATCTGAAGCCTATCTGACCTACACTATTCCATTTTCATCCATATGTCTATCTAACCCTTTGTTTTGAGCAATGCAAGCCTGGCAAGAAGCCTCTTCATATCCATATCCATCTATATCTTTCTTATCTGTCCAAATGCCTTTAAAATGTTGTTAATGTCCCTGCCTTCACCACTTTTTCCAGCAGCTCATCCCACATACCATCCTCTATATAAAACGTTGCTCCTTAGGTTCCCATTAATTCTTTCCCCTCTTATCTTAAGCCTATTCCCTCTAGTTATCGAAAACCCAACCCTGGGTAAAAGACCGAGTGCATTCACCCTATCCATGCCTCTCATGATCTGACATGCCTCTATAAGATCACTTCTCAGTCTCCTACGCTCCAAAGAAAAAAGTCCCAGCATGTCCAATCTCTTCCTATAACTCAGTCTCTTGAATCCAGACAACGCCGCTGTAAATCTCTTCTGCACTCTCTCCATTTTAATGAAATCTTTCCTATAGCAAGGCGGCCAAAACTGAACACAATACTCCAGGTGCGGCCTCACCAACGTCCTGGACAAGTGCAACATAACTTCCCAACTTCTATATTCTGCCTATTATATTATGTCTTACTCTGCTTCAAGTCCAATGTCTTTTGTCGTATATCTTCCTTTGCTTCAAGTCCAATGTTTGTTGTCTTATATCTTCCTCTGCTTCAAGTCCAATGTCTATTATCTTATATCTTCCTCTGCTTCAAGTCCAAAGTCTATTGTCTTATATCTTCCTCTGCTTCAAGTCGAAAGTCTATTATCGTATATCTTCCTTTGCTTCAAGTCCAATGTTTGTTGTCTTATACCTTCCTCTGGTCCAAGGAAACAGAAGAGCTCCTACGTGACTGCTTAGAGACAGTGGACTGGTCCATATTTAAGAACTCAGCGACCAACTTAAATGAGTATGCTACCAACGTCCCAGACTTCATCAGCAAATGTGTGGACGACTGTGTGCCAAAGAAAGCAGTACGTATGTTCTCCAACCGGAAACCATGGCTCAATCGCGAGACTGACTCCCTACTGAAGGACAGATCTGTGGCGTTCACGTCAGTCGACCCAGCCCTATACAAGAAATCCAGGTACGACCTCCACAAAGCCATCCAAGATGCCAAGAGAGAATATCAAACCAAGCTAGAGGCACAGACAGACTCTCGACGGTTGTGGCAAGGACTAAACAACATAACGGGCTACAAAGCGAAGCCGAGCAGTATCTCCGGCAGCAGCGCACCCCTCCCCGATGAACTCAATGCATTCTATGCTTGGTTCGATCAAGTAACCAACAATCCGCTGTCGAGTGCCCCAGCAGCCCATAATTCACCCACACCCACCATCACAGCTTCTGAAGTCAGATCAGCCTTCCTGAAAGTGAACCCTCGGAAGGTGACGGGCCCAGACGGGATCCCTTGTCGTGCACTCAGAGCCTGCGCAGACCAGCTGGCAGAGGGGTTCGCGGACATCTTTAACCTGTCCCTACTCCACTCCGAGGTCCCCACCTGCTTCAAGAAGACCACCATCATACAGGTGCCAAAGAAGAACCAGGCAACGTGCCTCAATGACTACCGTACGGTGGCTCTGACTTCAGTCGTAATGAAGTGCTTCGAGAGGTTGATCATGAAGCGCATCATCTCCATTGTCCCAGAACGCCTTGATCCACTGCAATTTGCATACCGTTGCAACCGGTCCACATCAGATGCCATTTCCTTGGCCCTACACTCATCCCTAGAGCACCTCAACAACAAGGACTCCTACATCAGACTCCTATTTATTGACTACAGCTCCGCCTTCAACACAATAATCACAGCCAAGCTCATATCAAAGCTCCAAAACCTAGGACTTGGCTCTCTACTCTGCAACTGGGTCCTCGATTTTCTGACCAACAGACCACAATCAGTAAGAATGAACAACAACACCTCCTCCACAATAGTCCTCAATACCGGGGCCCCACAAGGCTGCTTACTTAGCCCCCTACACTACTCCCTGTACACACACGACTGCGTAGCAAAATTTAGTTCCAACTCCATCTACAGGTTTGCTGACAATACGATCATAATGGGCCGGATCTCGAATAACGACAAGTCAGAATACAGGAGGGAGATAGAGAACCTAGTGGAGTGGTGCAGCGACAACAATCTCTCCCTCAATGCCAGCAAAACTAAAGAGCTGGTCATTGACTTCAGGAAGCAAAGTACTGTACACACCCCTGTCAGCATCAATGGAGCCGAGGTGGAGATGGTTAGTGTTTTGTTATGCTCTTGACGTAGCATAAGCTGCTTTCTTGATGTGCACTCTGACAAAGGAAGGTTCAGACTTGGAGATAGCTTTAACACATTTATTAAACTGTTAACGATTCTCCGACTTGGATTCGGCTCTCCTGTTAATCCTGCTAAAGCTACTCAGACTAACTAACCAGTCTGCTACAAACCACGTGGTGGGTGTGATGTGTTCAATCAACCCTGTGTACTCACTAAGTGTCTCCACTGGAAAAAGGAAGATCATGTGTGCTGTATCCTTATATATGGGTTGGTGTAATGCCCTCCTGTGGTCGTGTCACCTCTCTGTGTGTGTCGTGAATGCCCGTTGGTCGTGTCCTATCTTACTGACCTATTGGTTGACTGTCTTTGTGTCATGATGTCTCTGGTGCTCCCTCTAGTGTCTAGCTAGGTGTAGTGTGTTCACATTAACCTCTTGTGTATTTACAGTGTCCTCGTGTATCTACATTAACCCCTTGTATATCAGTGATGCATATCACCACAGTTAGCAGTTTCAAATTCCTAGGGGTGCACATCTCCAAAAATCTGTCCTGGTCCACCCACGTCGACGCTACCACCAAGAATGCACAACAATGCCTATACTTCCTCAGGAAACTAAGGAAATTCGGTATGTCCACATTAACCCTTACTAACTTTTACAGATGCACCATAGAAAGCATCCTATCTGGCTGCATCACAGCCTGGTATGGCAACTGCTCAGCACAGGACCACAGGAAACTTCAGAGTCGTGAACACCGCCCAGTCCATCACACAAACCTGCCTCCCACCCATTGACCCCATCTACACCTCCTGCTGCCTGAGGAAAGCGGGCAGCATAATCAATGGCCCCTCCCACCCGGCTTACTCACTCTTCCAACTTCCTCCATCGGGCAGGAGATACAGAAGTCTGAGAACATGCACGAACAGACTCAAAAACAGCTTCTTCCCCACTGTTTCCAGACTCCTAAATTACCCTCTTATGGACTGACCTCATTAACACTACACCCTGTATGCTTCACTGATGCCAGTTCTTACGTAATTTCATTGTATACGTTGTGTTAACCTATTATGTATTTTATTTTATTCCCTTTTCTTCCCAGGTACTTAATGATCTGTTCATTGTACTTCAGTACACGTGACAATAAGCAAATCCAATTCCCATGTTTGTTTAACAGAGATAATCATAGAATTTTACAGTGCAGGAGGCTGCCATTTGGCCCATCGAGTCTTGGAAAGAGCACCCTACCCAAGGTCCACACCTCCACCCTATCCCATAACCCAGTAACCCCACCCAACACTAAGGGCAATTTTGGACACGAAGGGCAATTTAGCATGGACTGTGGGAGCAAACCAGAGCACCCAGAGGAAACCCATGCACACACGGGGAGGATGTGGAGACTCTGCACAGGCAATGACCCAAGTCGGGAATCGAACCTGGGACCCTGGAGCTGTGAAGCAATTGTGCTAACCACAATGCTACCGTGCTGCCCACGGTTGCATTTTTAACCATTCCCTGCACAAAGTATTTCATGCTCCAATATCCCTTCAGATAAAGGAATTTCTCCAAAGGTTTAAATTGATGAGGCCTCATCGCTGAATCTTCAACCAAAATAAATAATCTTTTCCTATTCACCTTCATAATTTTTATCGCTTTATGCAGAAGCTGCTAAACTTTTTGAATTTAATTCTGCCATTACAAAGCACTTAGCAAACTTAAGGCCTATCTTATACAGTTGAAATAGGACTTGGAGCAACTGGACGGCACGGTGGCACAGTAGTTAGTACTGCTGCCTCACAGCACCAGGGACCTGGGTTCAATTCCAGCCTTGGGTGACTGTCTGTGTGGAGTTTGCATCTTTTCCTCGTGCCCTCCAGGTGCTCTGGTTTCCTACCACAGTCCACAGATGTGAAGGTTAGGTGGATGGCCGTGCTTAAATACTCTTAGTGCCTTTGTGGAGGTTAGATGGGGGGCAGGGATGAGGCGATGGAATGGGCCTGGGTGGGGTGCTCTTTCAGTGGGTCGGTGCAGACTCGATGGGCCAAATGGCCTTCTTCTGCACTGTAGGGATTCTATGGATTGGATGAACTGAGTTTGAAATAATGGAAAATGGCATACATGATATTAACTTTTCTTTTTCCCTCGGCTGCAGTGAGCAGCCCGATTATGGGGTGATGGACAGGCAGACTTTTCACTAGTCTGTTGCTCAACTAGCGGCTGACCAGGTGTCTTACACTCTTCCCAACAGACATTGGCGTGTTGGAAAAATCTGCAGGTTAATACTCAACCTGTTTGGTCGTGGTATGAACGCATATCCCTCGGCCAAGTACTGGTGTGGGACTCGAACTTGGAGCTTCTAGCTCAGAGACAGGGACACTATCCACTGTACCACAAGACCTCCTGTACATTTTCTAAGTGGGTAGAGTTTGCAAAGAACAAAGAGCAAAGAAAAGTACAGCACAGGAACAGGCCCTTCGGCCCTCCAAGCCCGTGCCGACCATGCTGCACGACTAAACTACAATCTTCTACACTTCCTGGGCCCATATCCCTCTATTCCCATCCTATTCATGTATTTGTCAAGATGCCCCTTAAACGTCACTATCGTCCCTGCTTCCACCACCTCCTCCGGCAGCGAGTTCCAGGCACCCACTACCCTCTGTGCAAAAAACTTGCCTCGTACATCTACTCTAAACGTTGCCCCTCGCACCTTAACCCTATGCCCCCTAGTAATTGACCCCTCTACCCTGGGGAAAAGCCTCTGACTATCCACTCTCTCTATACCCCTCATAATTTTGTAGACCTCTATCAGGTCGCCCCTCAACCTCCGTCGTTCCAGTGAGACCAAACCGCATTTATTCAACCTCTCCTCATAGCTAATGCCCTCCATACCAGGCATTATCCTGGTAAATCTCTTCCGCACCCTCTCTAACGCCTTCACATCCTTCTGATAGTGTGGCGATCTGAATTGAACACTATACTCCAAATGTAGCCGAGCTAAGGTTCTATACAGCTGCAACATGACTTGCCAATTCTTATACTCAATGCCCCGGCCAATGAAGGCAAGCATGCTGTATGCCTTCTTGACTAACTTTTCCACCTGTGTTGCCCCTTTCAGTGACCTGTGGACCTGTACATCTAGATCTCTCTGACTTTCAATGCTCTTGAAGGTTCTACCATTCACTGTATATTCCCTTCCTGCATTAGACCTTCCAAAATGCATTCCCTCACATTTTCTGGATTAAACTCCATCTGCCATCTCTCCGCCCAAGTCTCCAAACAATCTAAATCCTGCTGTATCCTCTGACAGTCCTTATCGCTATCCGCAATTCCACCAATTTTTGTGTCATCTGCAAACTTACTAATCAGACCAGTTACATTTTCCTCCAAATCATTTATATATACTACGAATAGCAAAGGCCCCAGCACTGATCCCTGTGGAACACCACTAGTCACAGCCCTCCAATTAGAAAAGCACCCTTCCATTGCTACTTTCTGCCTTCTATGACCTAGCCAGTTCTGTATCCACCTTGCCAGCTCACCAATGATTCCGTGTGACTTCACCTTTTGTACCAGTCTGCTATGAGGGACCTTGTCAAAGGCCCTACTGAAGTCCATATAGACAACATCCACTGCCCTACCTGCACCAATCATCTTTGTGACCTCTTCGAAAAACTATCAAGTTAGTGAGACACGACCTCCCCTTCACAAAACCATGCTTCCTCTCACTAATACGTCCATTTGCTTCCAAATGGAAGTAGATCCTGTCTCGAAGAATTCTCTCCAGTAATTTCCCTCACGGTAGCATGGTGGTTAGCATCAATGCTTCACAGCTCCAGGGTCCCAGGTTCGATTCCCGGCTGGGTCACTGTCTGTGTGGAGTCTGCACGTCCTCCCCGTGTGTGCGTGGGTTTCCTCCGGGTGCTCCGGTTTCCTCCCACAGTCCAAAGATGTGCGGGTTAGGTGGATTGGCCATGCTAAATTGCCCGTAGTGTAAGGTTAATGGGGGGATTGTTGGGTTACGGGTATACGGGTTAGGTGGGTTTAAGTAGGGTGATCATTGCTCGGCACAACATCGAGGGCCGAAGGGCCTGTTCTGTGCTGTACTGTTCTATGTTCTATGTTCTATGTACCACTGACGTAAGGCTCACCGGCCTGTAGTTCCCTGGATTATCCTTGCTACCCTTCTTAAACAAAGGGGCAACATTGAGTATTCTCCAGTCCTCCGGGACATCACCTGAAGACAGTGAGGATCCAAAGATTTTTGTCAAGGCCTCAGCAATTTCCTCTCTAGCATCCTTCAGTATTCTGGGATAGATCCCATCAGGCCCTGGGGACTTATCTTAATATTTTTCAAGACGCCCAACACCTCGTCTTTTTGGATCTCAATGTGACCCAGGCTATCGACACACCCTTCTCCAGACCCAACATCCACCAATTCCTTCTCTTTGGTGAATACTGATGCAAAGTATTCATTTAGTACCTCGCCCATTTCCTCTGGCTCCACACATAGATTCCCTTGCCTATCCTTCAGTGGGCCAACCCTTTCCCTGGCTACCCTCTTGCTTTTTATGTACGTGTAAAAAGCCTTGGGATTTTCCTTAACCCTATTTGCCAATGACTTTTTGTGACCCCTTCTAGCCCTCCTGACTCCTTGCTTACTTTCCTTATATTCCACACAGGCTTCGTCTGTTCCCAGCCTTCTAGCCCTGACAAATGCCTCCTTTTTCTTTTTAACAAGGCCTACAATATCTCTCGTTATCCAAGGTTCCCGGAATTTGCCGTATTTATCCTTCTTCCTCACAGGAACATGCCGGTCCTGAATTCCTTTCAACTGACACTTGAAAGCCTCCCACATGTCAGATGTTGATTTACCCTCAAACATCCGCCCCCAATCTAGGTTCTTCAGTTCCCACCTAATATTGTTATAATTAGCCTTCCCCCAATTTAGCACATTCACCCTAGGACCACTCTTATCCTTGTCCACCAGCACTTTAAAACTTACTGAATTGTGATCACTGTTCCCGAAATGCTCCCCTACTGAAACTTCTACCAACTGGCCGGGCTCATTCCCCAATACCAGGTCCTGTATAGCCCCTTCCCTAGTTGGACTGTCTACATATTGTTTTAAGAAGCCCTCCTGGATGTTCCTTACAAACTCTGCCCCATCTAAGCCCCTAGCACTAAGTGAGTCCCAGTCAATATTGGGGAAGTTGAAGTCTCCCATCACAACAACCCTGTTGTTTTTACTCTTTTCCAAAATCTGGAATCACAAGTGATTCCACAACTTTTCCTCTATCGACCTATGGAATTAAGTCATTACAGCGAGTAACCGGGAACAGATAATTCAGCTTCAGCTGTACATCACTGCATTATTATTACTTACGATGCTGTCAAAACCTAAAGCTGTGTTGAAACGGATAGTTGAGTTTATCAATTAAAAGCAGTTAACAGTTTTTCCTTTTTAAGAAAAAATAATTCTGGATTTCAGTTTATCATTGTAAACAATCATAGCATAGCGATACCATCACAATGAACTTGATGCGTAAACTAGTGAACTGGAAGGACAGTACAGATTACAGACAGATTCTTGCTGTACCTACTGGGTTTAAAATAGGGTGCCCACCTTTGTTTTCCAGACGTAAGTATTCATCATTTTGCATAAAGCTAAGCCAACCCTAAAGATCGCCCACACAACAAATAAGCAAGGTATTAGCACAAACACCAGCCGAAAATACTGCTGCTGTCAATACTGCAAGGCTTTGATAACAATTTATAAAAGTTCAAGGCAACCTGGAAATAGGGTACCAACTGCTTCCAAGAAACCGTTTTCGATGAACCAAATTACTTTAGTGGTGCTGAAAGGTCTGGATTCAGGGGGTTATATTTGTTTTAAAGACATCGTGAAACTGCTTTAGCCCAGTGGGTTAGACAACTGATTTGTAATGCAGAATAAGGCTAGCAACGCAGGTTCAATTCCTGAACCAGCTTGTTACGTGAACAGGTACTGGAATGTGGCAACTGGGGCTTTTCACAGTGGCTTCATTGCAGTGTTAATGTAAGCCTACTTGTGACAATAAAAGATTATTATTATATGCAATTCAAGGCTTTATTTGTTAGCTTTAAAGAAATCCGCAAATTATTTGAACACAGCAGCTTGAACTTAGTATGACATCTTGGGCTGGAATCTCCATCCCAGGACTCTCGGATCACGTTCCTCGATGGGTGCCGATCCGAATGTAGTGCCCTGACCTCCTGCTGGTGGTGGGTTCGAGATCCATGACTGTGCACCAGCGGGAGCATGTAAATGAATGCAAAAATGTCTTAATGACCCACTTGCATCCATTTAGCAGGCCCAGCACCCTATGCTGAGGGGGCTCCTCTCACTGCCTATGTTTGGACTGATCTCTAGCTTCCAGACAGGCGTCGCATTTCTGGGGAGGAGGATGGGGTGTCTATGCTTGGGGGGGGGGGGCGTTGGTGGGAAGGGTGGTCTGTGGGGGGGGGGGGGCTGGGTCCCTTTAGGCAGGTTGTCTAAGCGAAGGCTATCCCTATTACAGAGATCCCTGGGGGGATTTCACTATTACAGGTCTATATGGGGGGATATACTTTGGTTCTGTCTTCACAAAGGAGGACAGAAATAACGTACCAGAAATGTTGAACACAGCATTTAGTGAGAGGGATGAACTGAAGGAAATTGGTATTAGTAAAGAAATGTTGTTGGAAAAACTGATTGGATTGAAGACTGAGAAATCCCCAGGGCCTGATAATCTACATCCCAGAGTACTTATGGGATTGGCGGAGAAATAGTGGATACGTTGGTACTCATCTTCCAAGGTTCTGTAGACTCTGGAACAATTCCTACAGATTGAACGGTAGCTAATGTAACTCCACTATTTAAAAGAGGAGATCGAGAGAAAACAGAAAATTATAGGCTAGTCACCCTGACATAGGTTGTGGAGAACGTTCTAGAGTTCATTATAAAAGATTTAATAGCAATGCACCTTGAAAACAAAGAAATGTTCAGCACAGGAACAGACCCTTCAGCCCTCCAAGCCTGCACCGACCATGCTGCTCGTCTTACCTAAAACCATCGGCACTTCTGGGACCCGTATCCCTCTATTCCCATCCTATGGGCAGCACGGTAGCATGGTGGTTAGCATAAATGCTTCACAGCTCCAGGATCCCAGGTTCGGTTCCCGGCTGGGTCACTGTCTGTGCGGAGTCTGCACGTCCTCCCCGTGTGTGCGTGGGTTTCCTCCGGGTGCTCCGGTTTCCTCCCAAAGTCCAAAGTTGTGCGGGTTAGGTGGATTGGCCATGCTAAATTGCCCGTAGTGTCCTAAAAAGTAAGGTTAAGGGGGGGGGGGGGGGGGGGGGGGGGGGGGGGGGGGGGGGGTTGTTGGGTTACGGGTATAGGGTGGATACGTGGGTTTGAGTAGGGTGATCATTTGCTCGGCACAACACTGAGGACCGAAGGGCCTGTTCTGTACTGTACTGTTCTATGTACTCATGTATTTATCAATGATAATAATCTTTATTGTCACAAGTAGGCTTATATTGCAATGAAGTTACTGTGAAAAGCCCCTAGTAGCCACATTCCGGCGCCTGTTCGGGTACATGGAGGGAGAATTCAGAATGTCCAATTCACCTAACAGCACGTCTTTCTTGGCTTGTGGGAGAAAACCGGAGCACCCGGGAAATCCTGGCAGACACGTGCAGAACGCGCAGACTCCGGACAGACAGTAACCCAAGCCGGGAATCAAACCTGGGACCCTGGCGCTGTGAAGCCACAGTGCTAACCACTGTGTTACCATGACTCTGTTAATTCTATACAGATGCAGCACGACTTGCCAATTTTTATACTCAATGTCCCGGCCAATGAAGACCAGCATGCTGTATGCCTTCTTGACTACCTCCTCCACCTGCATTGCCACTTTCAATGACCTGTGGACCTGTACATCCAGATCCCTCTGCCTGTCAATACTCTTTTAAAAAAAAAAATTTGGACTACCCAATTAATTTTTTCAAATTAAGGGGCAATTTAGCGTGGCCAATCCACCTAGCCTGCACATCTTTGGGTTGTGGGGGCGAAACCCTCAAACACAGGGAGAATGTGCAAACTCCACACGGACAGTGACCCAGAGCTAGGATCGAACCTCAGAGCCATGAGACTTCAGGGCTAACCCACTGTGCCACCGTGCTGCCCACCTGTCAATACTCTTAAATGTTCTGCCATTTACTGTATCTTTCTCACCTGTATTAGACCTTCCAATATGCATTACCTCACATTTGTCTGGATTGAACTCCAACTGCCATCTCTCCACCCAAATCTCCAATCGATCTATATCCTGCTGTATCCTCTGATAATAAGGAGAGTTGACAAGGGGGAGCCAGATGAAGTGGTTTATTTGTCATTTCAGAAGGGTTTAGATAAAGTTGACAAAGAGTGTGTAAAATTAAAGCACATTGGATTTGGGGTAGTGTATGGAGATGAATAGGAAACTGGTTGGCAGACAGGAAACAAAGAATAGGAATAAACTTGTCTTTTCCCGAATGGCAGGCAGTGACTAATGGGGTAATTGTCTCTTTTCAAGAAAGAGTTAGATATAGCTCCTGGGGTGAAAGGGTTCAAAGGATATGGCAGGGGGAGGGAGAAACAGGATCAGGCTATTGAGTTGGATAACCAGCTTGAAGGGTCGAATGGTCTAATCCTGCTCCTATTTTCTATGTTTCTATGCTTCATGCTTATAAAACTTCTCAATCTTGTCCCTTGCCCAACGTGTGATGATCCTCAGGTTAAATCACCACCAGTCAGCTCTCCCCCTCAAAGGGAAAAGCAGTCTGTGATCATCTGGGACTATGGTGATTTTAGCTTACCTTACTCATCCCTGAGTCGTAAGGTTGTGGTTATAAATGTCACTGTGGAGACCGGAGCGCAAAGTCTTGGCCAAAACTTCAGTGCAGCATTGAGGGGGTATAGCACAGTCAGACGTATAATATTTTAGATGAGGCAATAAACAAAGGTTCAATTTTCCCTCTGACATAGACATAAAAGATCCTACACATTAATTTGAAGACAACCACTGGCATTCTCCCTGATTTGCTGGCCAACAGTACCTTTTTTACTGGTCTGA
The DNA here is from genome assembly GCF_902713615.1 of Scyliorhinus canicula. Taxonomy (NCBI): domain Eukaryota; kingdom Metazoa; phylum Chordata; class Chondrichthyes; order Carcharhiniformes; family Scyliorhinidae; genus Scyliorhinus; species Scyliorhinus canicula. The sequence goes on from NC_052148.1 coordinate 190,464,588, forward strand.
GGAGGAGATCTCAGAGCATTCCCAGCTATCCATTCCTTACCTTGGCTACCTGCCTTCCTTTCACTCTCCCACTTATCCTTTTCAAAATTGTGGGGGTGATGGTAAAATGGTTTAAATGTATGGATTAGCTCATGGTCGTCAGCCATAATTGCTGCTTGTCTGGTAGCTTTCACCTTCTGATTTTCAACATGGGTTCTTATTATAGAAGGTAGGGAATTCTTAAACTCCTCCAAGAGAATAATCTCTCTCAAAGCATCATAGGTAGTTTCAATGCTCCTGCCCACCTATTAAAGTTGTTCTGCTTAACCCCTTCAAATTCTGCATAAGGCTGTCTCCTAGAATTCCAAAACTATTCCCTCTATGCTTCAGGAACCAAATCATATGCATCTGGAATAGCCTTTTTTACTGTCTCATAATCCTTAGACTCCTGCTCTGTCAGGGAAGCATAAAGTTCTTGTACCCACCCCGTCAGTTTACTCTGTACGGGTAATGTCCACTTTGCTCATTGGCCATTCCATTTGGGTAGCTATTTGGGCGAATGGTTTCCTGAAAGGAATCCTATCCATGCTATTTAACGACCCCACCTTGCCTCAGAAGCTGCTGGGAGGACAGTGCCAGGAACCTGGGCTCAATTCCGATCCTGGCCGATTTTGTGTATGGAATTTGCACATTCTCCCCCTGTCTGCGTGGGTTTCCTCCCACGGTCCAAAGATGTGCAGGAGAGGTGGATTGGTCATTGTAAATTGCCCCTTGGTGTCCAATGGTTAGGTGGGGTTATGGAGCTGTGTCAGGGGAATGGGCTGCTCTGTCAGAGGGTCAGGGCAAATGTGATGGGCTGAATGGGCTTCTTCTGCACTGCAGGGATCCAATAATTATAATGCACAAACTGGCTGCCATGATTCCTTCCGTACAACAGTGACGACACTTCAAAAGTACTACACTGACTGTAAAACTCTTCGGGATATCCAGAGGATATGAAAGACATGTGATATCAATATCCTCCCTTTCTTTCTATCTCTCACCAGATTTGCTGGGTCAGGTGTCACAGCATTTCAACAGTTCATAGGAGATGAAATTCCATCGGAAGAGAAATTCTAGTCCAGTATAAAAAATGCTGCCACTCCAGATGACTTTCACATCCTTCAATTTTCACAATATTCTCTCTCTTTATGGGCACAGTTTGTCCACAGACTCTGACAGTTGCTGCAGCTGCAAATTTGCCACTTGTCAGTCCAATTTCGTCCTCTATCCAAATTCACCTGAACTTGTCTCCGGCATTTAACATTTTCCTTAACCCACCTAATTTGGTATCATCAGCAAATCCATGGCAGTTTCTTTCTAACCTAAATTATTTGCATACGTTGACAATAATAATGATCCAAACATTAATCCTTGACGCCCTCCATTAGTTATCCCCGCCCATACTAATGCAGCTCAGTGCACAACCAAGTCTTATTTCCACTTTCCCTCTATTCCTGCCTTCAATCAACTATGTGTAAATGGATCAAAAGCTATTCAAGAATCGGAATGAGAAGTTGCATGGAATTACCCTTTGCTACCAGGTTCATTAATTCTACAGGGAAATGCCACAAGATTTCTGAATGAATTAGTCTTAACCAGGTCTGTCAGAAATGGCGGAGTGCAATCCCCTCATTCCAGGAGCCAGCCTGGTGAATTTTTATTGCACTCCCTCACGGAGAATGAATTTTGTACGGTGACTTTTACGTAGTGAAAAGCGAAAAACATTTTCAGAGAAAGACCTACCAGAAGCAGTCAAATGAATAAAGAGTTTTTTGGTATTGTCAGTTGAATACATTAGGGCGGGATTTTGCAGACCCCTCGCAATGTTTTTTTCCAGTTCGGAGATGGCTCATCATTGGCCACCAGCAGAATCTTCTGGTCCCGGAAAACTCTTCTTTGAATAATGCTTTGGTTATTAACACCCATGTAAACAACAAGAGCTTGCACTTATACAGCATCTTTATGTCGGAGAATGTCCCAATACCCTTCATAGAAGTGATGCTGCCCATCTTCAACATTATCTGAACATGCAACATCAGTTTCCCCTGGCCCACGAACGATACCCAGCCCAATTCCTCACCACCACCTTGTCTAACCCCTCTACAATCTCTAAATTGTCGCTGTGCATATCACAGAATTTACAGTGCAGAAGGAGGCCATTTGGCCCATCGAGTCTGCACCCGCCCTTGGAAAGAGCACCCTACCTAACCCCACACCTCCACCCTATTCCCACACTTCCACCCATTTCCCGTAACCCCACCTTACCTTTGTTTTGGACACTAAGGGCAATTTAGCATAGCGGATCCACCTATCCGGCACATCTTTGGACTGTGGGAGGAAACCGGAGCACCTGGAGGAAACCCACGCAGTCACGGAGAGAACGTGCAGACTCCGTACAGACAGTGACCCAAGCCGGAATCGAACCTGGGACCCTGGCGCTGTGAAGCCATTGTGCTAACCACTATGCTACCGTGCTGCCCCAGCATCCAGCATTGGATGAGTAGAAATTTCTTTCAACTAATTATCAGGAAGACAGAAGCATTTGGTTCCCTCCACAACTCTGTTCCCCAAGCACAAAATTCATTCCTTTCCCTGGCAAGTGTCTTGAGGCTGAATCAAAACAATATGGTTTGTAACTATGGAATCATATTTGACCCTACAATGAGCTACTAACCACATATTCGTACCCTTATAGAGACTGCCTGATTCCACCCCTGCAGCATCACACAACTCCACACTTACCTCAACTCATCTGCTGCTGGTACCCTCATTCATGTCTTTGTTACCTCTAGAATTGACTATTCCAATGCACAGCTAGCTGGCTTCCCACACTCTATCCTCGATAAATTTGAGGTCATCCAAACTCTCTGCGGGGCAGCACGGTAGCATGGTGGTTAGCATAAATGCTCCACAGCTCCAGGGTCCCAGGTTCGATTCCCGGCTGGGTCACTGTCTGTGCGGAGTCTGCACGTCCTCCCCGTGTGTGCATGGGTTTCCTCCGGGTGCTCCGGTTTCCTCCCGCAGTCCAAAGATGTGCAGGTTAGGTGGATTGGCCATGATAAATTGCCCGTAGTGTCCTAAAAAAATAAGGTTAATGGGGGGGTTGTTGGGTTACTGGTGTGGAAGTGGATTTCATTTATTGTCTTGTTTTAACCTTGCTGTCTGTATGTAATATTAAGGGTCTGAAATATATCTGTGATCCTCAAGTAAAAAGATGTTAAAGGGTTGAGGGAATGGAATGAGAACAGAACTTTGTATCTGTTAATGCAGAGACAGCAAAGATGAGTGTGTAAAACCTTGTCAACTGAGACAATGGACATTGGAATGTGAAAGAGTTGACTCAGGAGCACGAGAGGGAAGGAGATAAGGAAGTTGGACCTGATGGACGGATAGGATAAGAAAACCGTTAGCAGCAGCAGTATTAGCTAATGATTATGTCATAGTCACCACCCTGTACCTCGAGGATAATAATTCCATATAAGTACATGTTCTGGATCCTTGGCAAATCATTGGTGTATCTAGGAATTTAAGGGGACCACCTCTAAGCTGTGATTGTATAAAGAGACAGTCCATACTTTGGGACTTTGGCACTTCTCGAAGGTGGTTCCCCGACTACTTAGAGATTTGTCCCGGCCGTGAATAAACGAATATTCGTTACCAACGTGTTCGAGTGTTTTACTTCTGGACTGATGGACGGCTATGTGAAAGCGCAATTCACACTGGTATAGGGTGGATACGTTGGCTTGAGTAGGGTGATCATTGCTCGGCACAACATCGAGGGCCGAAGGGCCTGTTCTGTGCTGTACTGTTCTAAGTTCTAAGTTCTGCTTCCCATGTTCTCATTTGCAATAAGTCCCATTCAATAATAACAACAACGTATATTTATATGGCACATTTACCCCACAGACAGATGCCTCGACGTGCTACACAGGAGCATTAGGCAGTAAAGAAAGCTAATGGTATTTTGGCCTTCATTGCAAGAGGTTTCGAGTATAGAAGCAGGGATGCATTGCTGCAATTGTACAGTGCATTGGTGAGGCCACACTTGGAGTATTGTGTGCAGTTTTGGTCTCCTTCTCTGAGCAAGGATGTTCTTGCTCTCGAGGGAGTGCAGCGAAGGTTTACCAGACTGATTCCAGGGATGGTGGGACTGTCATATGAGGAGAGATTGACTAAGTTGGGATTGTTCTCACTGGAGTTCAGAAGAATGAGGGGGGATCACATAGAGACTTATACAATTCTAACAGGACTAGACAGGGTAGATGCAGGGAAGATGTTACCAATGAGGTCACAGCCTGAGGATTCAGGGTAAACCATTTTGGACAGAGATAAGGAGACACTTCTTCACACAAAGAGTGGAAAGCCTGTGGAATTAATTACCACAGGAAGTAGTTGATGCTAAAACTTTGAATATATTTAAGAGGTGGCTGGATATAGCACTTGGGATCAAATGTTATGGGGAGAAAGCAGGATTAGGCTATTGAGTTGGATGATTAGCCATGATCATGATGAATGGCGGAGCAGGCTCGAAGGGCCAAAAGGCCTCCTCCTGCTCCTATCTTCTATGTATCTATGTATTATAAAACAAAGTATGGCACCCAAGCCCAATAATGGGATATCAGGTGTGAAGGAGTATGTTAAAGGTAAACATGGAGGTAGCGAGGTGGAGAGTAGAGAGTTCTAGCCTACGCAACTGAAGGCCACCAATGATGGAGCAGTTCAAATTGAGGATGCACACAAAGCTAGAATTAGAGGGGCACATATATCTCGAAGGGGCTTAGGAAGATTACCGAAGTAGGGAGGGGAAGACCATGGGGGGATTCGCATATCACCGCTCTGGTGTGAGGATCGTAACACTGACCTATGCTAGATCCTTAATTAGGTAAAACCTCAATATTAAAATACTTTCTTTTTACTTGTTCATTGATGTGAGTGTCACTGGCAAGGACAGTATTTGTTGCCTTTGAGAAGATGTAAAAACATAGAAACATAGAAAATAGAAGCATGAAAGGCCAGTCGGCCCTTCAAGCCTGCTCCACCATTCATTATGATCATGGCTGATCATCAAGTTTAATAACCTGATCCTGCCTCTCCCCCCCCCCCCCCCCCCCATATCCCTTGATCCCTTTCACCCCAAGAGCTATATCCAATTCCTTCTTGAAATTACACAACTACTTTCTGTGGTATCGAATTCTACAGATTTACCACTCGCTGGGTGAAAGTATTTCCCCTCACCTCAGACCTAATATTTGTCCCTGTATGGTAAGCCGCCTTATAAAATTCCTTCAGTCTATCTGGAAAAGGTACATCCACAGTGCAGTTAGGCAGAGTTCCAGTTTTTTGACCCAGTAATAATGAAGGAAAATCCAACTGCCTCTTAACCTCTCAGTCCTTCTTTCAGATCCACCTCAAAACCGACCTCTTTGAACAAGCTTTTGATCATCTGCTTTGATGTGAGATAAATTTTGGTTTGAAAGTGCTCCTGTGAAACATTTGCGATACTTTATTATACTATTGGTGCTGCACGTCCTCCCTGTGTGTGCGTGGGTTTCCTCCGGGTGCTCCGGTTTCCTCCCACAGTCCAAAGATGTGCGGGTTAGGTGGATTGGCCATGCTAAATTGCCCGTAGTGTAAGGTTAATGGGGGGATTGTTGGGTTACGGGTATACGGGTTACGTGGGTTTAAGTAGGGTGATCACTGCTCGGCACAACATCGAGGGCCGAAGGGCCTGTTCTGTGCTGTACTGTTCTATGTTCTATGTTCTATATAAAGGCATATTTTTGTTGTTATTGTTTTTGTAATCAGACCAAAGTTGTCACCTGGTCAAAGTAGCAGATGTGTAGTGAGGTGATCAAACACAGAGGCAGAGAGGCGTGTGAAGAGCATCCTAGACCTTAACAGTTGGAGGCAGCCACCAATGACATGGGATCAAGAGGAGGAAATGAAGGGCAGCATGGTGGCACAGTGGTTAGCATTGCTGCCTACGGCGCTGAGGACCCGGGTTCGAATCCCGGCCCTGGGTCACTGTTCGTGTGGAGTTTGCACATTCTCTCTGTGTCTGCTTGGGTTTCGCCCCCACAACCCAAAGATGTGCGGGTTAGGTGAATTGGCCACGCTAAATTGCCCCTTAATTGGAAAAAAGAATTGGGTACTCTAAATTTATTTTAAAAAAAGAGGAGGAAATGAATTAATTGCCATAGATATCAAAATGCAGAGTTCTCAGAGAGTTACAGGACTAGAGGACATTACAGAAATAGGGAACTGCAAGGCACCCAACTCAGTGAACAGAACTTTTAAAAATGGCTGCCCACCAGTGGGATTTTCAGTGCGGGAGGGGAACACAGGCTTAAAAATGAGACAGGAGGATCGATCCTTCAATGAATGCAAAGGTAGGCTGGATGCAAGGCTTGCCTCCTGTGTTTTGACACTGTGTTTAAATAAGCCCTCTCATTCCTCACCCAGCCACATATTCCCTATGCCTAATCCATGCCAACCGATGCCAACCCCAACATTCCCCCACAAACCTCCATGGCCTCCATACTCCCTATGCCACCATAGTGTCCCTGTACCCAACCCTATTTTGGTAATACCCCATAGGAAATTAGTGCCCCTCTAGCCACACCACATTTACCCATGCCAACTTACGCCAGCCAATACTCTCCATCCACCACCCTTTGCCCATACCTCCTCATGCAAACTCACCTAGTATCATTGGACACTTCCGTGACAGCTTTGGCACTTACTGTTCAACTTTGATGGCTAGATAGCCATTTAACATTTAAATCACAGCTAGACAGTTCATTGACAGCTGGACAATTTCTTATCATTTTCTTGATAGGTGGCCAGCTCTTTAACATTTCCTTTGACAGCTGGAAAGTTCTTTAACTTTATCTGACAGCTGGACAGTTCCTGAACATGTTCTTGACAGCTGCATGGTTCCTTGATATTTGCTTGACAACTGGACTTTTTAACATTTGTTTGACAGACTGATGGCCCCTTGACAGCTGGAAAACTCTTTACAGTTCATTTACAGCTAAAGAGGCCCTCAACATTTCCTTGGCAGTTGGACAGTTCTTTAATATTTGCTTGACAGCTGGACAGCTCTTACACATTCTTTTGACAGCTGGGCAACTCCACAAAATCTCCTTGACAGCTGGACAGTTTTTTAGCATTTCATTGATATCTGGACAGCTTGCTTACATTTACTTGACAGCTGGACATCTTATTAATATTTATTTGATAGATTAACAGTTCCTCTACAGCTAAACAATTCCTCAACACTTCCTTGACAGCTGGGTAGCTATTTTACAGTTCGTTGACAGCTGCACAGTTCCTTAACATTTATTTGAAGCATGAGCATCAAATTTAACATTTCTTTGACAGCAGGAGAGCTCATTTACATTTCCCTGACAGCTGGGCAGTTCATTTACATTTCTTTTTTTTAAATAAATTTAGAGTATCCCATTCATTTTTTTCCAATTGAAGGGCAATTTAGCATGGCCAATCCACCTACCCTGCACATCTTTTGGATTGTGAGGCAAAACTAACCAAACACGGGGAGAACGTGCAAACTCCACACGAACAGTGACCCAGAGCCGGGATCGAACCTGGGACCTCGGCGCTATGAGGCAACCGTGCTAACCACTTGTGCTACAGTGCGGCCTATTCATTTGCATTTCATTGACAGCTGGTCAGTCCCTTAACATGTGCTTGACTGCTGAACATTTTTTGAACATTTCCTTGACAGATTGAGAGTTGCTTGACACCTATCACTGTTACAGTTCTTTGACAGTTGTACAAGTCTTTGACAGCGGTATAGCTCTTTGAGAGCTAGACAGATTTTTTACGTTACATTTCACAGTTGCACTGAGTTTTATGGGCACAGAGAGCATATTCATGCTTACTGATTGCAATCCCAAAGAGTTTCTTGCTTTGGGCAGCATGGTAGCACAAATGGATAGCACTGTGGCTTCACAGCGCCAGGGTCCCAAGTTCAATTCCCCGCTGGGTCACTGTCTGTGCGGAGTCTGCACATCCTCCCCATGTCTGCATGGGTTTCCTCCTGGTGCTCCGGTTTCCTCCCACAGTCCAAAGACGTGCAGGTTAGGTGGATTGGCCATGGTAAATTGCCCTTAGTGACCAAAAAGGTTCGGAGGGGTTATTGGGATAGGGTGGAAGTGAGGGCTTAAGTGGGTCGGCGCAGACTCGATGGGCCGAATGGCTTCCTTCTGAACTGTATGTTCTATGTTCTATGTTCTCCAAGTTGGTGCCATACCTTTCCAAAAGAGTGCCATACTCTCGAAAAGGTGTCCTGGGACCCTATCTAAAAGGATACTTTACCTCTCCAAAGGTGTACCCTGGTTATCTAAATGCATCCATCAAGTTCAGACATCCCTTTATCTCTTCTAATTGGTACACTCTGGATTCTACACTCCTGTTCTTCCAAAATCCCACTTCAGTGAAGGCAGAGAGTGATTTAAATAGTCAGCTGCCTTCATGAATGCACATATGCGAATCCCAGCCCAACTCCAGTCCAGCCCCTGCCAAGTTCGGAAACCACTGTGTTTGAGGGCAGAACTTAGAATTTTCTGTGAATTGCAGGATTTACTCTATGACAAAGACTCTCTGGCACAGCGAAAATCTGGGCCTGGATTTTGTTAAGAGGATACAGTAATGCCCTGATTTTTGTCATGACAATAGATTGCTGCTCTGAATTACTTACAACATATTAAACATTCAAGTAAGACATATGTTTTTGAAAAAGGGACATATAAGCAAAATATGGCTGAGAATGTAAATTCCGAGAATGTAATTCAGTGACTGTCTGTAAAGTTCCTGTGTGAATTATACTCATTAACAAGAGAGTCCATCAAATATCACATCCAGTTGGGTGTCAAAGAACTTCAAGCAGAGACACTTAAAAATAAGAGATGCTATACAAAAACTGAACTGTAATCTCCTGTCCATTCAATGGGGGTTGAATACCATCTCAGTAGAAACCATCTCCTATGAGTTATATCCCAGACTGTGGACATGATGTGAGTTGAAAGACAGCCGTTTTGGGTGGAATACATGCTTGTGTGATTTTTCCCACCCAGGAATGCACAAGAAAAGAGGTCAAATAGAACATAGACCATAGAACAGTACAGCACAGAACAGGCCCTTCGGCCCTCGATGTTGTGCCGAGCCATGATCACCCTACTCGAACACACGTATCCACCCTATACCCGTAACCCAACAACCCCCCCCTTAACCTTACTTTTTTAGGACACTACGGGCAATTTAGCATGGCCAATCCACCTAACCCGCACATCTTTGGACTGTGGGAGGAAACCGGAGCACCCGGAGGAAACCCACGCACACATGGGGAGGACGTGCAGACTCCGCACAGACAGTGACCCAGCTCAGGAATCGAACCTGGGACCCTGGAGCTGTGAAGCATTTATGCTAACCACCATGCTACCCTGCTGCCCAACTGCCCAAATGCCAACTGTAATTGTGCTAGGGGATGTTTTAGTTCTACTGGGTTGTGAAGGCCACAGCTGAAGAACATCCACTGAACACCCCTACGGTTGCAAGTAAAAAAAAAGTTGCTCTTTCTCTCTGATTGCTGGAAGGAAGTCACGAATCAGCAAAGCCATAGTCAAATGGAAATAGGGCAATTCTTTTCAGCTAACCTGCAGAACCAAGGATCTCCAAACCAATTGCTCAACTGCCAAAGTCAACAGTACTGAAATTATCCATCGTAATGGCCACAATGATTTGCTATCTACTCCTCACAGATAAGCCAAATATGATTTATGATATGGAGATCAGAAGGAAAGGTCTGTCAATGGCTGAAAGGCAGGAGAGATTAAATGGCAAAAGGAATGGTGGTGCAAAGTGAAAGGGATTTTTAACTTTTATTTTTGGACTAATTTCTAATATGTGTGTTGCATGTTATTGTTTTTTAGTAACTAATAAGCTCACTCTTTCTTTAATTGAAGAAAGTCTAGTTGAATTGGCTCTTTTAAAACATAGATACATTTGGACTGGGAAAAGATATCCACGAGGAAGGGATTATTTATTAATTAATCTTGTTGCGATCAATCGAGATGGGGTGGAATAAAGAAATGGAGCCACTTCATCCCTAGTAAAACAATATGTATATTGTAAAGAAGACAAAAGTTTAACAATTTCATGTTCATATTTCTCATCACCAGATGGGGATAAGGAGCAGTCACATAAATATGTTGGGCGGGATTCTCTGGCCTTTGACACTGAATCCATGTTGGTGACAAAATTGGGCGGCGTGCTTTTGCGATGCCCTGCCCCCTCCAAATTGGCGTACTCTAGGAATACGTGTCGGGACGTTACCTGATGCTCTCCGCCCGATGCTCCACCTCAGTGGTGAGCACTGCGGTGAGCACTGCTGCCTCACAGTGCCAGAGACCCAGGTTCGATTCCAGCTTTGGGTGACTGTCTGTGTAGAGTTGCATGTTCTCCCCGTGTCTGCATGGATGTCCTCCGGATGCTCCAGTTTCCTCCTGCAGTCCAAAGGTGTCCAGGCTCGGTGGATTGGCCATGCTAAATTGCCCTTTCGTGCAGGTCAAGTGGGGTTAATGGGGTACAGGGACAGGGCAGGGGATTGGGTCCAGGTATAGTGTTCTTTTAGAACATAGAACAGTACAGCACAGAACAGGCCCTTCGGCCCTCAATGTTGTGCCGAGCCATGATCACCCTACTCAAACCCACGTATCCACCCTATACCCATAACCCAACAACCCCCCCTCCTTAACCTTACTTTTATTAGGACACTACGGGCAATTTAGCATGGCCAATCCACCTAACCCGCACATCTTTGGACTGTGGGAGGAAACCGGAGCACCCGGAGGAAACCCACGCACACAGGGGGAGGACGTGCAGACTCGGCACAGACAGTGACCCAGCCGGGAATCGAACCTGGGACCCTGGAGCTGTGAAGCATTTATGCTAACCACCATGCTACCCTGCTGCCCCCTTTGGGCAGCACGGTAGCATAGTGGTTAGCATAAATGCTTCGCAGCCCCAGGGTCCCAGGTTCGATTCCCGGCTGGGTCACTGTCTGTGCAGAGTCTGCACGTCCTCCCCGTGTGTGCTTGGGTTTCCTCCGGGTGCTCCGGTTTCCTCCCACAGTCCAAAGATGTGCGGGTTAGGTGGATTGGCTATGCTGAATTGCCCGTAGTGTCCTAAAAAAGTAAGGTTAAGGGGGAGCGTTGTTGGGTTACGGGTATAGGGTGGATACGTGGGTTTGAGTAGGGTGATCATGGCTCGGCACAACATCGAGGGCCGAAGGGCCTGTTCTGTGCTGTACTGTTCTATGTTCTATGTTCAGATGGGCAGAGTTCCGACGGCGTCGGTCGTGGGTGGTATTTATTTTTGGGAACTCCGCGTGGCAGCTGCGGACTAAATCCAGTGCCGCCACAGTCGACAGGGTGCCGATCCCGGACAGGGGAGCCTTTGGCAGGGGCTGGGGGCACTGGTGGAGGGTAGTCCGGGAGTGGCGAGGCTAGCCAAAGGGGGTCACTATTTGGCAGACCGGGTCCGTGCAAGGTGCGGCCACTGCAGGCCGCTGCCGTGCACATGCGCGGCCACGGACCCGGAAATTCTCTGGCCGTATTGGCAGCTAGAGCCGGGTGCTCTGCGCTGCCTGCCTGCTAGCACCCCCCCCCCCCCCTCCAATGGGATGGAGGATCGGTGGTCATTTTGAGCCATTATTTTGATCGTAAGATGCCACCGTTCCCACGCCGGCGTCAGCACTTAGCCTCAGAAACAGAGAATCCAGTTCCATGTGTCTCCTGGGATTCTGGGAGAAGGCGTGAGAGAGATTAGTTCTACAGTTGAGTGATCTGGCGGCGGGATTCTCCAATAATGGGGCTATGTCCCCACTCCAGCGTAAAAATTCGGGCAATCACTCTGGACTTTCCTGAAGAAAGTCCAGAGTGATTCTCCTACCTGGAAAGTGCGATCAGGGCCCTAGAGTAGTCCTCGCAGCTCCGGCTACCAATACGGGGCTCTGTGCTTCCGGTTTGGGGGTCTGCGCATGTGCATGGCAGCGGTCTGCGTTGGCCGCCCCGCACGACATGGCGGACCGCTCCAAAAAAATACGCTCCCCCCCCCCCCCCCCCCCCCCCCCAGAGATTGGGCGCACCCACAGATCGGTGGCCCCCGATCAATAGCTTGGCCGTCTGTTATGCCCTCCCGGTGAAGGATGCCCCGCCCCCCACCAGGGTGGCTGCGATCTGAGTCCGCAGCCGCCATGCCGAGTTCCCGATGGGTGGGACCATGAGAGAACCACGCCATCTGAAACTTGGCCCACACTTGGAGAATTGCCACGAGGGCCTCTGTCAATGGCCCCCTACCCACGCCGCATAGACCGCGCACGCGCCATTCGCAGCAACTTTCCGGGAGCCGGAGAATCGCGGGAGCACGTCGCTCCAGATTTTGGCGTCGACGCCCATTCACTGCCCCCGCGTCGATTGTGATTTCGGCTTGGAGAATCCTGCCCCTGTAGTTGGAGATATTGTATATTTTAATTTAATAACCTTTTACCTTGGAACTTGTTCAAATCTTATTTAAGTAGTGTAAATAAATCAGCTTTGTTCATTTACTTAGCTTGATGTTCTTTGTTCAACACTACGTACTCAAAACATCCTGATAGACAAAACAGAGAACATCACACCTAGTAGCCCAGGAGCATAACAATTTCAGGGTAACTTGTCCTGAATCATACCAAACTGGGGGAATTCGCCGATGGACTGGTCGTAACATTTGTTAATTAAAGATCCACTGACTTTCCAAAAAACAATTGCTTTATCATGCTCCCATGGCCTGTTCCATTTTCATGTAAAGCTGACTTAATAGCAAAGGTTTCTCACTCAAGACCACATCAGTTCTTAATAAAGTGGTTCACTCCATCTATTTTGGATGGAATCACTATTCTTTTTAGTGACCGCGATGTGTTCTCATTTTCAAATATAGAACAAGTATAACTTTCATACTCCCTGACTTTGCATTGATCATCACTACTGAGAGAATCTAGGTAGCATTTCAGTTTGATGGCTGTTTGTCAGAACTAGAGAATATCAGAGATGTAGTGGGTTTGTCAGAACTGGAGAATATCAGAGATGTAGTGGGTTTGACGCAAGTACAGAACCAGGGAAACCGTGGGTGGAGATCAGAAGGAAAGGTCTGTCAATGGCTGAAAGACAGGAGAGATTAAATGGCAAAAGGAATGGTGGTGCAAGGTGAAAGGGATTGGTGGATTTGAATGGTTTAAATTTAAGCCAGTTAACTCTGTGTCTCCCTCCATGCATATGCCAGACATACTGAATATTTCCAGAATGTTTTGCTTTTATTAATAATCCAGAGATTAGATCTAATAGTCCAAAGATATGGAGAATTTAAATTCAGGTAATTAAAATATAAATAGAATTAGAAAAATATAGTATCAGTCATGATGATTATGGAGCTACACTATTGATATAAAAAGCCATCTGGATCACTCATGCCATTTCAGGAAGGGAATCAGGCATCTTTAGCTGGATTAATCTACATGTGATCCTCAACCCATAGCAATGGGAGTGACATTTAACTGCACCCTGAGATGGCTTAAGAAATTATTCAGTTGGAGCAAACTGCTGTGACGAAGGACTGCGATGGTTCAAGAAGGTGATTTACCATCTCCTTTACAAGGCCAATTGAGATGGGCAATAAATGCTGATAATTGCCAATAATCACCATGGGTACTGTCTGAGAGTGAAGCAGAATGTTTGCAACTTTGCCATTGTATTTGACCCTGAGCTAAGCGTCTGATCACATATCCACTCCATCAGCAATGCCACCTACTTTCACCTTTGTTGCATTTCCAGCCTCCTGCTCTGCCTCAGCTCATTTAGAGCTGAAACCCTCATGCATGCCTTTATTACCTCGAGATCTGACTAGTCCGATGCAATCCTGGCTGGCTTCCTATATTCTATCCTCCAGAAACTTGAGCTCATTCAAAACTCTCTACAACCCATATTCTAACTAGCACCAAGTGATGTTAACGCATTATATCTGTGTTTGCTGACCTACATGGACTCCTGATCCATCAATACCTCACTTTTAAACTTCTCACCCATGTTGTTAAATACCTCTGTAGTCTCACCCTTGCGTCCCACCCCCCCCCCCTCCCCCCGCCCCGCCAACCACCCGCGTATATCTTGTAACCTCCTCCACCCCTACAGCCTTTAAAATTTCTGTATTCATCCAAAGCTGGCCTAATTTTATTCCCTCCACCACTGACAGCCATGCCTAAGCCACAAGTCACTTAACTTCTCAACATCTTTGATTTCTTTAAGTCACTCATAGAAACCTACCACCTTGGACCGAGCTCATGGGCACCTGCCCTAATATTTCCTCATGTGGGTCCGTGTCAAATTTTCTTTGACAATGCTCTGATGAAGCACTTTGAGACTCTTCACTATGTCACAGGTGCAATCCAAATATTGTGCTTTAACAGCCATTAAAATTAATTTTAAAAAATGTTAAAAAAGAACCTGCATCTTCGCTCGCAGCTTTCATCAGATTTCACTTTGAACAGAGATAGGCTGAGCAGGAGTTAAAATGAGAAGCATAAACTGCAAAAGCAGTGTTCCAATGACATACACGTATCTGAGACTGCAGATCGCCTTAGGCTTCGTCTCACAAAGCTGTTATTTTTAATTGCCTTCGATCTTTGCAGAGCTGCATTACTGGATTGCAGAGCTTTGTGTGGATAGGTATTGATCGTTTGAATCATTCAAGTTTTATTGGACAGATATTTGGAGTAAGGTCCCGAGCTATACATATTAAATAGACATTTTCATTCTCGTGACTCTGAGTGACACCTTCAGCGTATTTTTTACAAGGAGAAAAATACACAGTCCACTTGTTTGATGATCCACTCCTCGAGCATTGCAGCTTCCAATGAAAACAAGCACTCTCAAAAAGAATTCTGTGTTTTTATAAGTAGCAAATTGAAAAATAGGTCAGCACTCCTTGGACACATGGGATATTTACTCTATTTTTTTTATAATGATGAACAAGTATTGACGGAAATTCCAATGATTTTTAAAGAATTAAGTAAAGCATTAAACAGTAAGTCCACACAAACGATTATCAAAGTAAAGATGCTATCGTCAGAATCCAAAGTCTTGCACCATTAGAAGAGGGAGAAATAAATAAAGGGCAGGATTCTCCATTTGGGAGACTATGGGCAGGATCCTCCACCCAGCCACACCGGAAAACAGTGGGCGGCAGGATTCGCCGTCCCGGCAGCTGGCCAATGGGGCTTCTCACTATGGGCACTCCCACACCGTCAGGAAATCCGCGGGCGTGAGTGCACTGCCGGCGAAATGGAGGATGCTGCCGACGGAGAATGCAGCCCTATGTTCTTCTGTCGGAGTTAAATTACATCAGTTTTACGATACCCTTGCAGTCGTCAAGCGGGATGCAATTCAGTGTTCCACGGCATGGAAATTTATACATGGCGTGGAATATAAGAGATTTCCAAGGACTCCCACTATCGGGCCGCCATCTTGAGCAGGCAGCCCAATAGTGAGGTCCCCTGGCCGGCCACCCCGCCCACCCACAACATAAATCGGCCATACACAGACCCATTCTGAAAATTGGCCACTACCGCCCCACCCCACCCCACCACACAGCGGCCTCCCCTCACCTCTGGATTGCCTAGGTGACCCCCACCCCAAGATGGCCTGACCTGCGGCCACAGATACCAATGTAATAGGGTAACCCCATCAGGATATCCCATAATAGGGGGTCACTCAGTGAGACCCCTGTAAAAGGGGGGCTCCCGGGGACCACTTCAATAGGGCCCCCTTCCCCCCCAGAGACTGCTGTAATAGAGGGACCCTCCAGAGGGACCCCTGTGGTAGAGGCACCACCCATAGTGATCGCTGTGATAGGGAGACACCCCACATGGGCCCTCTGACTAAAGGGCCCAATCCCACCCTCACCCCCCGCCCCCCAGTGACCATGTGGTCAATGTTCACAAACTATGGAGTTTCACCACTGAGGCCACTGAAGCGAGAAGGATATGAATGGATCAAAGCTGCAGATGTTTTTACGAGCTGTCAATCACATCACATACCACTACTCAAAAGCTATGAATGGCTTGAAAATAGTGGATCTGTGGTAATCAGGCACAAGCATAGTTGATCCCGTTCAAGGAGTGAACACATGGAGCTGCAAGGTGAGTATTACAGCTACACTGCTTCCCACAGCCCCTTTCTGGACTGCTATCTAGCTTCCAGGCAGGGGTCTGTTTTCTCAGGAGGTGGACTGTGGGGGTGGGGATCCCTTAGTCAGGGGTTCCTGGGGGATGTCCCTTTATCAGGGGGTTCCTTGGCATCCCTTTAGTCAGGATATCCCTATGGGGGGGGTTCCTTATCATAGGGTCCCATTGGGGGACTCCCTTTCTCAGGGGTCCCAGTGGTGTTCTCCCTATTACATTGGCCCCTGTGAGGGGGCTCCCTATTACAGGAGTCCCTAAAGAGGGAGCGGGTCGGGTCACCTTCTTACTCACAGAGCCATGGTCCCAGGTTCGATTCCCGTTTGGGTCACTGTCTGTGCGGAGTCTGCACTTTCTCCCCATGTCTGCGTGGGTTTCCTCCAGGTGCTCCGGTTTCCTCCCACAAGTTCCAAAAGACGTGCTAGTTAGGTGAATTGGAAATTATGAATTCTCCCTCCGTGTACCCGAACCGGAGCCGGAGTGTGGCGACTAAGGGAGTTTCACCGTAACTTCATTGCAGTGTTAATGTAAGCCTACTTGTGACAATAAAATGATTATTATTAGGGCAGCATGGTGGCGCAGTGGTTAGCATTGCTGCCTCATGGCGCCTAGGCCCGAGGTTCAATCCCGGCTCAGGGTCACTGTCTGTGTGGAGTTTGCACATTCTCCCCGTGTTTGCGTGGGATTCACCCCCACAACCTAACATGGGCCAGGATCCACCGCAAGGTCCACTATGTGCGGCCCACGATGCTGGAGACCAAAGGTGAACTGCGCCCACGTGATCCCTGGCTATGGGGACCCGATCCCGATTCTGTCCCACTGGGGAATGCATTCCGGACGTTCCGTGGATGGAGAATCCCATCCGCGACCTTTAGAATAAACACAGGGTGTAAACTGTAGAAGGCCACAGATTTTCTATGCGCTACATTTCTTAGTTGCTGGAAAGTGGAAAGGTATGGGGGTGACCACGCTCTGGAGGCTTGTAAAACAGGATGAGAGGTTTATTAAGGGTGTTGCTCTATACAATCAAGATGGTGATCCGCCCAAAGTCCACACAAACACTCTGTTGACATCACTACACATCACATGATGGAGAACCAGCAAGAATATATTCCCAGATACATAATAACATAATAATAATCTTTGTTGTCACAAGTAGGCTTACATTAACACTGCAATGAAGTTACTGTGAAAATCACATAGTTGCCACATTCTGGCGCCTGTTTGGGTACACAGAGGGAGAATTCAGAATGTCCAAATTATCTAATAGCATTTATTTCGGGACTTGTACACTATATCATCATTTTGATCATGATTCACTGCAACTGGTGTCCTTATTTAGCTGTAGAGGTGTGAAAATGCAGATAGCATCATTACTAAGCAATTGAGCTATAAATTAATGCAAATTAAATATTAGCACAATCCAATTAAATTGGTGGCCTTCTCAACATTACCAAATTGTTGATGTAAAAATATCTCAATATCTGCAGCTTTAGACCATACGCTGATTAAAATAAAATAAAAATAATGAGAGACAGGAAAAGTTCCTCAGGTCCACCTCGTGTGCTCCACACAATTATGATGATATATACATCGTAATACTTCACTCTGTTCAAAATTATGCGACTCGTAAAAAATCAGATAAAAATCCAAGCTAATTTGAGGAAAGGAATCTTGTAAATCCTCTCCTAACTTCTGACGTGATCAAAATGAGTTGGGAATTTATTCTAGTCCCAATAATTCTATGCTGTGTGCATCCTGCAACATGTACCCAATCACATCACGTACCACTAATTAAGGGGCAATTTAGCGTGGCAAATTAAACTATCCTGCACATCTTTTTGGGTTGTGGGGGTGAGACCCACACAGACACGGGGAGAATGTGCAAACTTTGTACGGACAGTGATCCGGGGCCGGAATTGAACCCAGGTGTCGGTGCCATGAGGCAGCAGTGTTAACCACTGAGCCACTGTGTCACCCTAAACCTTGGCATTTTCACAAGTCTACAAATCTACAAATTCATTTTATCCTGATAGTTTTGATTTTTGTGAAAATCATTTTCCATTTAGTATTAAAGGTGTGCCATGTGTTCCGTTGCTAAGCTTAGAGTCAGCCTATTCCCACACTTCTGCCAATGTACTTCACAACTCACTTCTAGGAGTTATGAAAGGAGCAATTGTCTGCCAATATTTCCCAGCGGCCCATTGGCTCACACTCCACATAACACCCTATGATTGAGATATCACCAGAGGTTTTCCATGCCATGATTCAATGCACGCTTGTCTCCACACGCTTCTTGTGCAGCAAGTTGGAACATTTTCATATTTTGATATCATTAAATCTTCAGTTAGCTTTTATATATCGACCAGAGACAATCCATGAACTGTAGCCAATTTTCAAATATCAAACATTAAAATAATGGATTAAAATGGTGAATAATGGAATTTCAAATAAATGATTTCCAGTAGCTCATGATTATTTCTAGCAATCTAAAATGACAGATTAATCCCATCGCATAAAGAGAACATAACAGAAAATCATTTATTGGAGAAATAGATAGAACAAGGCTGAGATGCTCTGAAAGGAAGTATTAGGTCAGTGTGCTACCAGTAATATGGATCCACTTTCGTGGACATCAATTTGTACTAATTTTGGTTTGCTCGATATGAATGGCATTGATGGAACTCAATAAACGTGATGGGTAGCAATCTCATTAATTGACAATTTCCTCTTTTTCCATTGTGCTAACCATATGGGAGTGAAGAATATGGAAAACTGACCTTACATCCATCTCCCCCTAAAGACCATTGCAGTCCTTTGTGTTTTATAAATTTAGAGTACTGTAGCCACCTAAGATGGACACTGGGCTACAAAATGGAGAACTGCTAAGGCTGCAGGGAAAAACAGTCTTAGCAAGGACAAGCAGTTTGCAGAAGACTAATTAGCATTCTGCACGTACAGAAACCAGTTTGTGGCCAGGTGCAGAGTTTCAGCCAAAGGTGTAAATGGCAACAAGATCTACATAGTAATGAGGTGATCCAGATCCAGACCCCGCACAATAGAAACATTTAAGTATCAATAGATACTTTTGAGTAGACGCCCAGACAGAACGGCACCACTATATCCAACACAAAGAACCATAGGGACAGCCCACCCGTCGAGGGATGACCCTCAGATTGGGGGGTTTAGAAGATATCGATTGGGAAAGGCCCAATCGATACATGGCAGGTAAAAGGCCCGCCCCGAAGGGGCACGGACTTCTAGGAACTATAAAAGTAGACCCTGCACATGGTTCGGTCTGCTTTGGCTCCGGCTCTGACTGCTACTTTTGCTCCGGCTCCGCTTTGCTGATACATCGCATCCTGACTCCAGTTCCATCACCAGCCGTTGAGCCATCAGCCATCGAACTGTAAGTGCCAATACAACGATCACTACGTGATCCAGACCTTGCGAGATCCTGACAACTTTAAGTACCTGAGAGTTGCAGACCAAGAACGGGACGAAGGCCTTGTCCCCTGACCTTGCCTGTTCCTGTCTAGATAAGTATTTTAGTTGTTTAGTATTAGAAGTAAGTTAGTCTCTTTAGCGTATGCATGTGTATTTATTATATTTGTCATAATAAATATCAATCGTTTGGACTTACTAATCGGTGTACAGATTTATTACTTTGAACCTGACCTTGATATACTTGTGAGGTGTCTAAATACGGCACCTGGCGACTCCTGAGCATAATTACATACACAGAGCCATAGTAGTGTTAAGCACACGGCCTTTAAACGGAGGCGTGTTAATACACTCCAGTAAAACGAGCAACAGTACCCAATTCATTTTGTCCAATTAAGGGGGAATTTAGTGTGGCCAGTCTACCTACCTTGCACATCTTTGGGTTGTGGGGGCGAAACCCATGCAAACACTGGGAAAATGTGCAAACTCCACATGGACAGTGACCCAGAGCCTGGATCGAACCTAGAACCTTGGCGCCGTGAGTGCTAACCCACTGTGCCACCGTGCTGCCCGATCATTTCAGTCCAGATGATAACTGGAATTTTGTGCTGAGGGATCATAACGACAACTGCATCCGACAGGAAATGTTCTCAATAAAAGTGTGACTGAAACTTTCCCCTCACTCAGCATTTACCAACTGTGGGAAGAGTAGCAGGATTTTCATTCCACTTTGTTGTCTTCTGACTGAAAAATAAATGGAACTATAGGAATGAAGTCCATTCAGTGAATATATTTCAGATATTTTTATTGACTTCCGCGGTTAAAAAGCTTTTTTTGGATGCGAGAAAGTGCATAGTTGGCATTCATTGCAACCGTGGAAAGTACATCCAAAGATGCTTTCCCTTTTTCTCTGATTTGCATCACTCCAATACACATATATTGTGATGTTCTGAGTAAGATTACTCTGTGGAATACACTAGATAACTGATATCTATCATGTTTATTGGTAACATTAGAATAGACGCGTATGATAGAAATCTGCAGGGATAAGCACAATATTCCTTTCAGGAGCCAGGGATATGTAATTACCACTAAGAAAAATATCACAAATTGGCATGTTTATGTGCACTTTAAATCTTGGTAGCCTGCTTATCAAGTGGGTAGCTTCTAACTGAATGTTAAGATTTGATTTTGCTTTGAGTGTGAACTATAGTTTTCATGTGTATCATGGACAGGGGCTGGATGATATTTTAAACAGCCCTGATTTCTCCTCTTAACACCCACCTATAAACAGAAAAGGTGGTTTTGAATAGCTTCCCCTTTTAAACGTATTTCCCAATGCTTCGGTTTTGGTGTGATCCAATTTTCTATCCATAACCCCACAGCAAACTCAAAATTTGGCGAACTCAAAGGGTGAGTTTATTTGTGCATTTGTCACATTATTACTCCCTTCACATCCAAAGAGTAAAAGGGGGGTTAAAAAAAAAGAATTACAATGCAGAGATCACAGAGAAAAGATAGTGTTTCACATGGGTTCCAGAGTCCAGAGGTTAAGTCCAATGAGGTATTCCTTCATGGAGGTCTGTGACCTGAAAACTAATGGTGGTCGATTGATCTTTCCAGTGGTATTGGCTTTACACAATGAGATAGGCATGCAGAGATTAATCAGTCTTATCGGTGACAGTGTAGAATTTCTAGTAGAAGCAGAGTAGTTGGGGCCAGGTGTCTAGCCGGGTCAGAGAGCTCCTTTTATGTGAGGCTGCTTGTCGGCTGGTAAACAGCAAACTGAGATTTTGCCATACAGCAAGGCACGATTACTGGTACACAAGCTTGAGGTCCAGGCACATGACTCCAAACAATCCACATTGTCTTTGACAAGAGATGTGTATCCTTTGTCTGGGTCCCTGATTTTGTTAAATACCTTAACCAGTGAGGCTTGAAAGGAAGGTTGCGGGGCTCTTTGTCCCAGCAGACAATTACCCTCTAGTTGGCCAAACTGGGTTATGAAATGCAAATGGCCCTTGGTAGCTCTCTTTGAATCTGGCTGTGCAATGTGTTAATAATGGCTCTTACTTGACAACAAGCTGCAAGTTCCTTCACTACTAACAGATAGTTCCTTTTGTTTGAGGGCCAAAGGCAGTCCTAGATGCAGCCATTTTAAATGGTCCTTGTTTTTAAAATTATAGCCAAAGCCATGAGGATACCTATAAATAGCTTATAAAATTATACAGTGTGAGATCTTGGTCCCCTCACATGTTTCAATGCTGGTCTTTTGCCCAGTTTTGACTATTTTCCTCATGGTTTACTAAGTGTGAGGGAGAATGACCCCTGTTTTCACTTGTGTATTGGCTGATGGTTTTTGAAGGATGTTTTTGTTTCAATCGGCAGCATGGTGGCACAGTGGTTATCCTTTTAGCCGCCTTTTAGAGGCAGGGACCCGGGTTCAATTCCGGCCTTGGATCACTGTCTGTGTGGAGTTTGCACTTCTTTCCCGTCTGTGTGTGGGTTACCTTCGGGTGCTACGGTTTCCTCCCACAGTTCAAAGATGTGCAGGTTAGGTGGATCGGCCATGATAAATTGCCCCTTAGTGTCCAAAAAAGATGTGTAGGTTAGGTTAAGGGGTTATTGGGATAGGGCAGGGGTCTATGCTTGGATGGAGTTCTCTCAGAGAGTCAGGGCAGACTCGATGGTCTGAATGGCCTCCTTCTGCACAGTAGGGATTCCATGAACCTCGTGGTCCGAAGGCGAATATAGTAGTCTTTAGTGGTCCACTCAGATATATGCCTGTCCTTGACCGTTACAATCCTAACAGTCATTTTCCTCGGGTTCTTGGTGACGAGCAGAGCATATAATTAATGCAATGGAATACCATCACATCAAAGGTAATTTTTTTGCATTTGCAGTTTCCTATCAGGTTTAATTGGAATATGCGGGTTATTCAGTGCATGGACACAGGGACCAGTGTTTGGAAGCAGTGACAAGTGGTTAGGAAGTAGCAGTGCTGTGTCAAACATTTGGGTGTGCGGAAGAGTGAATCAGTTGCTGTCGCCTGAACCAAAATGAAAATATAAACCTGCAATGTATTGCCAAATATTCCAGAGCTGGTCTGAGAAAGTGGGCTGTGCTTGAAAAACACAGCGGCATTCATGGCAGATGAAATGAGGTGAAATATTGCCCCTAAAAATGGCTACCATGATTCCCTTCTGTGACACCCACTATTAGGAACATAGGAATTAGGGGCAGAAGTAGGCAATGCAGCCCTTCAAGCCTGCTCCGCAATTCAATCAGATCATGGCCGATCTCTTCCTGGTCTCAAAGCCACCTCCTCACCACCTGTTCCCCATATCTCTTTAACCTATTTTTTTAAATCGGAAAATAATCTATCTCCCTCTTAAAACCATTAAATGATTTGGACTCAACCACACCATTGTGCAGCGATTTCCACTAATTCACCACCCTCTGCAAGAAATAGTGTCTTCTCATCTCAGTTTTAAATCTACCGCCTCTCAGCCGATGTCTGTGATATCTTGCTCTACATTGCTCCAGTCCGCTTGCAAGATGTCAGATTAGTTAGCCAGGTGCATCTGTCGGAGTTGCACTCTGGCACATTTATATGATTATGAATAAGTTCCCTGACTATGGGAGTATCACTTGAATGAGATTTTTCTTATTCATTTTATGGAATATGAGTGTCTTTGGCTAGGTCAGTATCTATTGCCCATCCCTAATTACCCTTGAGAAGGAGATGGTGAGCTGCCTTCTTGAATTGAGACACTCCTGTTAGGGAGAGAATTCCAGGAATTTGACCCAGCGACAGTGATGAACGGCGATATATTACCAAGTCAGGGTGGTGAGTGACTTCATAGATTATCATAGAATTTACAGTGCAGAAGGAGGCCATTCGGTCCATCGGAGGAAACCACGCACACACGGGGAGGATGTGCAGACTCCGCACAGTGACCCAAGCCGGAATCGAACCTGGGACCCTGGAGCTGTGAAACAATTGTGCTATCCACAATGCTACCGTGCTGCCCCACTGCCCGTGCTGGAGGGGAACCGCCAGGTGGTGGAGTTCCCAGGTATCTGCTTCCTTATCGTTCTAGATGGTAGTGCTAACGAGTGTGGAAGGGGCTTCCTAAGTACACTTCATGAGTTCCTCCAGTGCATCTTGTAGATGGCACACATGACTGCCACTTTGTCAGTAGTGGAGGAATTGTTTGTGGAAAGGATAGCAATTAAGCGTCATGGTGGCACTGTCGCATTGCTGCCTCACAGCACCAGGGCTCCAGGTTCAATTCAACCTTGGGTGTCAGACTGTGTGGAGTTTGCACTTCCTGCCTGCATCTGTGTGGGTTTCCTCCCGGTGCTCGAGTGCAGGTTAGGTGGATTAGCCATTATAAATTGCTCCTTAGTGTCCAAAGATGTGCAGATTAGATGGGGGTTTATGGGGAAAGGGTGAGTGAGTGGGCTTGGGTAGGGTGCTCTTTCTGAACCTCAGTCCAGACTTGATGGGCCAAAAGGCTTACTTCTGCACTGTAGTGATGATTCTATGTTCTAAGGGGGCTGCTTTATCCTCGATGGTGTTGAGCTTCTTGAGTGTTGTTGGAGTTGCACAACCAGGCAAGTGGGGAGTATTCCATTAGACTCATGATTTGTGCCATGTAGATGGTGGATAGGCTTTGGGGAGTCAGGGGACGGGTTACTCACCGTATGATTCCTAATGTTTGATCTGGTAGCCACAGTAATTATATTGCTAGTCCAGTTCAGTTTCTGGTCAATGGTAACCCCTGGGTTGTTGATAGTGCGGGATTCAGAAAGGGTAATGCCATTGAATGTCAAGGGGTGATGGTTAGATTCTCTCTTTTAGGAGGTGGTAATTGCCTGGAACTTGTGGGGTACTAATGTTGCTTGCCACTTGTTAGCTCAAGCCTGGATATTGTCCAGTCTTGTTGCATTTGGACACAGAATGCTTCAGTATCTGAAGAGTCGTGAATGGTGCTGAACATTGTGCAATCATCAGCTAACATTCCCACATCATTTTTTAAATTTAGAATACCCAATTATTTTTTTCCAATTAAGGGACAATTTAGCATGGCCAATCTACCTAACCTGCACAGCTTTGGGCTGTGGGGGTGAAACCCATGCAGACAAAAGGAGAATGTGAAACCTCCACATGGGCAGTGACCCAGGGCTGGGATTCAAACCCGTAGGCAGCAGTGCAAACCACTATGCCACGTGCCATAGGCAGCAGTGCTAACCACTATGCTACATGCCACCCCAGCATTCCCACATCTGACCTTATGATGGAAATAACGTCATTGATGAAGCAGCTGAAGATGGTTGGGCCGAGGACACTACCTTAAGGAACTCCTGCAGTGATGTTCTGGAGCTGTGATGATTGACCTCCAACCACCACAACCATCTTCCTTTGTGCCAGGTATGATAGTGGTGTTTCCCCCGATTCCTATTGACTCCAGCTTTGCTAGGGCTCCTTGATGCCATACTCGGTCAAATGCTGCCTTGATGTCAAGGGCAGTCACTCTCACTTCACCTCTGGCATTCAGCTATTTGTCCATGTTTGAACCAAGGCGGTAATGAGGTCAGGAACTGAGTGACTCTGGCAGACCCCAAACTGAACGTCCGTGAGCAGGTTTTTGCTGAGCAAGTGCCGCCTGATTGTGTTGTTGATAATCCCTGCCATCACTATGCTGATGATCTAGTGTAGCCTAATGGGGCGGTAACTAACAAGGTTGGATTTGTCCTGTTTACTTGACGTACCTGGGCGATTTCCAACATTGCAGGGTAGATGCCAGTGTTGTAGCTGTACTGAAACAGCTTGACTGGGGTTGCAGCAAATTCTGGAGCTCAAGCTTCCAGCACTATTGTTGAAATATTGTCAGGGCACATACCCTTGGCAGTACCCATGTGATAGTGAAGGAGCAGGTGTGCTGAGGGCGATATGTACCACTCCATGGTGCCGCTGCCAGCCCCAGTAAAGCGGATTCATCATCATTCCCATTAAAATGGGTGAGAGCAGATTACAGAATAAGCATGACTCCTTAAAAACCTTTATCCATGCAGTCCATCAATATCTCCAAAATGGACACTTCTATCTCCTGGAACTGCACGGCAGCTGTTTGAGCTTCCAGCAAAGTTGCAATGTGTGTGTGGGTATGGTCTCCTGCTGTGAAGGCTGAAGGCTGTTGGCATTATGCAATATGATACAATGTAATAGAACATAGAACATAGAACATAGAACATAGAACAGTACAGCACAGAACAGGCCCTTCGGCCCTCAATGTTGTGTCGAGCCATGATTACCCTACTCAAACCCACGTATCCACCCTATACCCGTAACCCAACAACCCCCCCCCCCCCTTAACCTTACTTTTATTAGGACACTACGGGCAATTTTAGCATGGCCAATCCACCTAACCCACACATCTTTGGACTGTGGGAGGAAACCGGAGTACCCGGAGGAAACCCACGCACACAGGGGGTGGACGTGCAGACTCCACACAGACAGTGACCCAGCTGGGAATCGAACCTGGGACCCTGGAGCTGTGAAGCATTTATGCGAACCACCATGCTACCCTGCTGCCCCAGGCTGCAGGTAATACAGGCTGGTAGAAGACTTCTCCATGGTTTCAGCCATAGTCCTATTATTCCAATACCTGGCTGAGCTGCTTGTGTAAGGCCGGTGTTTTCTTTTCATGGATGGGATTGTGAAGCCCAATTAGTTGCACTCCTCAGCAGAACTGGGAGAGGACCATCAGTACTCGTTGCTGTTCACGGGCTGCTGAATAGTTTGTCATATGAACATTTGACTATTATCTAATACACATCGAGTTTCAATGGAGCTGGTGCCTGGGAGGTTTGGAGAAAGTGACGATGCAGTTGCAGGGTTATTTTCCTCTGACCTGGCTTGCTGTCCATAGTCTAATAATGCCTTTAATTTAAAATACACATTCAAGTGCTCAGTCTTCTCTGGCATCGTCCGTCTGAAATTGTGAGCTAAAGGTTCTATGTCGGAACAGTGTCTTCTCCGTGGATCTGCCATCTGAGGCACTGCTCCCTGACGATCAACAAGCCTTACCTCCGCCTGCTCTGCAGAGCGCTGGTCCTGGCCGCTTGAAGCGACATGTCAATGTTGCTGCTTGTTGTCTATCACAATCAAAAGAGTTGCCAGCTTGACTGGTCCATGAATCCCCAGAATCAAAAACTGAAAGGAAGAGAGCTTCAAAGTGAACGATGAGGTATCCGAACAATGCCTTGACCGTCAGTCCTCTCACGATCTGGGACACCACCCATGTGAGTGCCTTTCCAATGGGTGAGAAATGAGGGCAATGCAGTACATTTAATGGACCTGCATTTTAATGTCATAGGGGAACAAGACACTTGAACAGGGTGACTGATGAGCGAATTTACCATTGCGTCTTACATTGGAAGCCACATTTGTGTCACCTCTCTGTTATGTAGCTGTGACTATAAACCTTGGTGTTCACTGCTAGGGGGCTAGGCTTCCAACCATTTTGGGTTGAATCCATTAAACGTTTGAGCTGACATTTGTTCACCCTCAGGTGGCTGCTGCAGTGGCTGAAATGGAAACCAATCTGCAGCAGTGGGATTCAAACTCATCTCTCCTTCAAGACTGGAGCCTTAATCCAGTGCTTTAGACTGCCCAACTGAGGGTTAAAGATTTGGTGCCAATCTGTGGGGCACTCATTCATTGCGATGCTGACTAAATTGGCACAATTGACTCACCAGGGAAGGGTCAGGGAGCTGATTATATAACTGGCTTCTCCCTGCTGTAGTAGGTGAGACACACATGGGGCTGGATTCTCCGAGCTTCCGCACTAAAATCGCGTTCGATGCAGGGGTGGAGAATGGCCATTTACCAGTAAATCAGGATCGACGCCGCTGGTCCCCGGAGAATCACTCATGAATCGCTCGCGCACGACCTACGCGCCGGTAGGGGGCCATCGACAGAGGCTCCCGCTCCCCACCCCCCACCCCACGATTCTCCACACAAAACTGCTCAAATTCCTGACAGCGTGGTTCTAACCATGTATCGGCCATCGGGAACCTCGGGTGGCTGCCTGCATACCAGACGTCATAACCCTCTACTTCGAGAGGCTCACAGACATGAAGGGTAACTAAGGCCTGTGAATGACCCCCTTACTGAGATGCCAGAGAGCCCCTACCCTCCAGCCCCAAGTTGAAATTGTCTGGGTCCCCATATACTTTCCGCGACCCCATCTACAACTGCCAACCTGGATGGTAATGGTGATCTGAGCGCTCACCTCCAATATCCCCTTCATAGGGGAGATTGCCAGGGTCTTGCTTTTATACAGCGGTTGTAAATTGTACCAGCGTGCATATTCGATTAATTTTCCGCGAAGAAGTCGATAAATGGTTGCCACCTCCGGGCGAACCTATACAGTGATCCTCTCAGCGGGGGGGGGGTTAGGGTAACGTAGGCTAGGGGGGTAGTTAGGCTGGTCTTTGTGGGAGGGGAGCTGGGTTTCTTGCATTCTAACGATTGTTTTTTGCACACTGTTTTATATTATTGTTGTTTATTGTGCCAAAATGTCTTAATAAAATTGTTCATCAAAAAAAATAAACGTAAGCCTACTTGTGACAATAAAGATTATTATTATTATTAATTAACTCACATTTGCTCAAATTAATTTTAAGCCCCAAAATGTTATCGTTTCTAAAAGGTCCCCCCCCCCCCCCCGTCAAAGTTAAACTGATTGTAGCTGCTCGATGCCCATTTTTGAACAAGGATGTGACATTTGCAATTCCCCAGTCCTCTGGCACCACCTGAGTTGAGGAAAAATTCTAGCCATTGCCCCGTAATTTCCATTCTCACTTTCTTCAGTATCCTTGGATGCAGTTCATCCAGTGTGGTACCTTATCAACTTTAATCTGATTAGGCCGTGGAATGCCCTACCTGCAACAGTAGTGAACACGCCAACATTGAGGGCATTTAAAAATTTATTGGATAAGCATATGGATGATAAGGGCATAGTGTAGGTTAGATGGCCTTTAGATTTTTTCCATGGTGTGCTAGCCTTTATAAGCAGGGGGATTGAGTTTCGGAACCACAAGGTCATGCTGCAGCTGTACATAACTCTGGTGCGGCCACACCTGGAGTACTGCGTGCAGTTCTGGTCACCACATTATAGGAAGGATGTGGAAGCTTTGGAAAGGGTTCAGAGGAGATTTACTAGGATGTTGCCTGGTATGGAGGGAAGGTCTTACGAGGAAAGGCTCAGGAATTGAGGTTGTTTCGTTAAGAGGAGAAGGCTGAGAGGTGACTTAATAGAGACATATAAGATAGTCAGAGGTTAGATAGGGTGGACAGTGAGAGTCTTTTCCTCGGATGGTGATGACCAACACGAGGGGACATAGCTTTAAATTGAGGGGTGAGAGATATAGGACAGATGTCAGAGGCAGTTTCTTTACTCAGAGAGTAGTAGGGGTGTGGAACGCCCTGCCTGCAATAGTAGTAGACTCGCCAACTTTAAGGGTATTTAAGTGGTCACTGGATAGACATATGGATGAAAATGGAATAGTGTAGGTCAGATAGGCTTCAGATGGTTTCACAGGTCGGCGCAACATCGAGGGCCGAAGGGCCCGTACTGCGCTGTAGTGTTCTATGTTCTATGTTCTATGTTCTATGTCGGTGCAACATCGAGGGCCGAAGGGCCTGTACTGCGCTGTATCGTTCTATGTTCTATGTTCTAAGTACAAACAGCCTATTCAATATCTCCCAGTTATCATTTTATACCTTCTACATGGCTGAACTATAACCTCTTTTACTATGACCTGGCAGTAGTTTCTCCCTGAGTAAAGACAAGTGTAAAGTATTAATGTAATGCTTCAGACATGCCACCTGCCTGCATGCGTCAATCCTGTTTTTGGTCTTTAATCATCCTCACTCCCCACATACCACCCTTTTACAATTTAGACACCAATAGAAAACTTTTGAATGTTGGCTTGCCGGTCTCTTCTCATACCCTTTGCTTCTGTAATTTGCTTTTTCAATTTCCCTCTGAACTTTAATAGTCCTCAACTCTATTATCCATCTGAGGTAAGCACACATCTTGTGCTTCATTTTAATCTCCGTTGCTTTTGCCATCCAATAAGTTTTGGATTTTTCTGCCCTCCTTTTCCGCTTCTTGGGAATATAGCCTGGCTCTAATTGAATGATCCCTTCTTTAAAGGTGTCGATGGTAGCCATGATGTGGAGATGCCGGCGTTGGACTGGGGTAAGCACAGTAAGAAGTCTTACAACATCAGGTTAAAGTCCAACACGTGTGTTTGGAATCACTAGCTTTCGGAGCACTGCTCCTTCATCAGGTGAGTGACTTCCACCCCCCCCCCCCCGCAACAACCCCCCCCCCCCCCCGCAACAACCCCCCCCCCCCCCCCCCCCCCCCTCCACACACACACACACGCACATTACCTGCTAATCTTTGATTCCACTTAATCTGGCTCAGATCCATTCTTATCCTACTGAAATTGGCTTTTCCCCCAATTAATTATTCCTACTCTGATTGCACTTATTCCTTTCCCATAGCCAACCTAAACCTTACGATACAATGATGACTGTCCCCTAAATGTTACCTACTGACACTTGATATAGTTGGCCAA
The DNA here is from genome assembly GCF_902713615.1 of Scyliorhinus canicula. Lineage (NCBI taxonomy): Eukaryota > Metazoa > Chordata > Chondrichthyes > Carcharhiniformes > Scyliorhinidae > Scyliorhinus > Scyliorhinus canicula. Next base: position 190,495,006 of record NC_052148.1, read on the forward strand.
CCTTGTTCCCAAGAATCATATGTTTTTTTTTTCAAAATCTGCTTTATTAGCTTTTCTCATATTTATAAACAGTTGCTGTGTTACATTACATTTTTCTTGCCTGCGGTAATTTACTTTATTTTACAGAGAGGTTTGTTTTGCCCTTCATTTAACCAGCTCTATGTACACTTTGTTGCCCCCTGGATCGGTCTATGATACCCCCCCTTTCTCCCCTCCCCCCACCCCGCCCACCCCCCATTGGCTTCAGCACCCTTCTTCTTCTCTTCTGGTTCCCCCACCTTCCTTCCGCGCCCTGCGCCCCGCACCCTCGGGTTGCGCAGTCCTTTGGTTCCTCATCATTCTTTTCCCCCCTGGCTTACTCCTTGTTGCTGGCCTTGAACAGGTTTTGGAACAGTCTGACAAACTGTCCCCAAGTATCCAGGACCTCTGACCCTTCCTCTGACCCTCGGATAGCGTACTAAATCTTCTCCAGGTGGAGAAATTCCGAAAGGTCAGCGAGCCAGTCTGCAGCTTTGGGTGGTGTTGCTGATCGGCAGCCGAGCAGGATTCTCCGGCGTGCGATTAGGGAAGTGAAAGCAAGGGCGTTGGCCCCCTTCCCCATATGTAACTCTAGCTGCTCCAATACCCCAAAGATTGCCAATATCAGGCATGGCTTCACCCTCACCCCCACAACCTTGGACATTGCCTCGGAGAAGGCTGTCCAGAACCCAGCAAGCTTGGGGCAAGCCCAAAACATGTGGGTGTGGTTGGCCGGGCCCCTCTGGCACCGTTCACATTTGTCCTCCACCTCCGGGAAGAAGCTGCTCATTCGGGTTCTGGTCAGGTGCACTCTGTGCTGCACTTTGAGCTGCATTAGGCTGAGCCTTGCGCAGGAGGAGGTGGAGTTCACCCTGCCTAGTGCTTCGCTCCAGAGTCCCCATCCTACCTCTGTCCCCAGTTCGTCCTCCCATTTTTGTCTGGTCTCGGCCAGTGGTGTTCGAACTCTGTCCATTAGCTGTCTGTACATTTTCCCACATAGCCCCCCCTTCTCGTTGCTTGTGCCTATCAGGTCCTCTAGTAGTGTGTTTTCTGGGGCCCCGGGGTACCCTACTGTCTCTTTGCGGAGGAAGTGTTTTATTTGGAGGTGTTTCAATTCCTGTCCTTTTGATAGTTTCCACTTCCTCGTCAGTTCGTCCAGTGTCGCCTGTCTGCGCCCTATGTAGAAGTCCCCGATCGTTAGTGTGACCCCCTCCTGCCTCCATCTTTTGAAGGTGTTATCTAGCATGGCTGGAGGGTATCTGTGATTGCTGCAGATGGGGGCCACGAGGGACATTTTGGTTATCCTGAAATGCTGTCTCAGCTGGGTCCACGTTCTCAGCGTGGCCACTACCACTAGGCCCATTGTCGAGGAGGATGGGAGCGCTGCTGTGGTCAGGGCCCAGAGGGTAGTTCATTTACAGGATGCCTCCTCCATTTGCACCCAGTCTATGTCGGGTTCTTGTACATATCCTCTCATCTTTTTCTGCCATGGCTACCCAGTGTTAGTATTGTAGGTTCGGTAGAGCCAGGCCCCCTCTGACTTTCCCTCTTCGCAATGTTGGTTTGGAAATTCTAGGGTTCTTACACCCCCCCCCACACACACACACACCCACCCCCCCCCCCCCCCCCCCCCCACACACACACACACACACACACACACACACACACAAACGCCATGATTAGCCTGTCTATGTTTTGGAAAAAGGCCTTGGGGATGAAGATCGGTATGGATCTAAACAGGAAGAGGAACTTTGGCAGTACATTCACCTTGATCATCTGCACTCTCCCCGCCAGAGAGATTGGGAGTGAGCCCCACCATTGAAGGTCCTTTTTTACTTCCTCCACCAGGCTGGTCAGGTTCCACTTGTGGATTTGTGTCCAGTCTCTGGCTATTTGGATCCCCAGGTAACAGAATCTGTTCTGGGCCGTTTTGAACGGGAGCCCCTCCAGCTCTGCCCCTCCCCCGTTTGGGTTCACTGGGAATGTCTCGCTTTGGCCCAGGTTAAGTTTGTAGCCAGAGAAGGTTCCAAACTCTTTCAGTATTTGCAGTATCGCCTTCAGTCCCTCCTGTGGCTTTGAGACATAGAGGAGCAGGTCATCTGCATAGAGTGAGACTCTGTGCTCTCTGTCTCCTCTCCGGATTCCCTTCCAGCTTTCTGAGTCCTACAGGGCTATCGCCAGGGGTTCGGTCGCTAGCGCAAACAAGAGTGGGGACAGGGGGCAGCCCTGTCTTGTTCCTCTCTGTAGCTGGAAGTATTCAGAGCTGGTGGTGTTAGTTCGGACACTCGCTTTGGGAATATTGTACAGGAGCCTCACCCAGGCGGTGAACCCCGCTCCTAGCCCAAACCGTTCCAGTACCTCGAGGAGGTAGCTCCATTCGACTCTGTCGAAGGCCTTTTCTGCGTCCAGGGAGACGATCACCTCTCGTGTTCTCAGCCCGATGAGGGTGTCATTATCACATTCAGCAGCCGCCTGATGTTCGCTGTGAGCGGCCTACCCTTGACAAAGCCTGTTTGGTCCTCTGCGACCACCTCTGGGTACGCAGTCCTCCAGCCTTTTGGCCAGGACCTTTGCGATTATTTTCGCATCCACGTTCAGCAGTGGGTCTGTACAATCCACATTCCGTCAGGTCTTTATCTTTTTTGGGTATCAGTGAGATTGTGGCCTGCGCTAGCATTGGGGCAGGGTGCCCCCTGCCAGTGAATCCACGAACACGTCCCTTAGGTGTGGGGCCAGGACTGGTGCGCATTTTTTGTAGAAGTCCGCCGGGAACCTGTCAGGTCCCGGTGCCTTCCCCGCCTGCATGGAGCTGATGCTCTCCATGATTTCTCCCAGATCTATTGGTGCTTCCAGCTCCCCCCGTCTGTCTTCCCCCACTCACAACTGGTAGTTCCAGTCCGCCACGAACTGTTTCATCCCCGTGGGGGGGCTCGGAAGTATACAGTCACCGGGAGAAGGTCTCAAATGCCCAGTTGTCCTCCTTTGGTTCTGTTACCAGTCTGCCTCTGCGATACTTAACCTGCGCTATTTCCCTCGTGGCTGCCTGCTTTCTCAGCTGGTGAGCCAATAGGCAGCCAGCCTTGTCTCCGTGTTTGTAGAAGGTCCCCTGTATCTGGCGGAGTTGGTACACTGCTTTCCTAGTGGATAGCAGGTTAAAGTCCATTTGCAGCTTTTTCCTCTCCGCCAGCAGCCCTACGGTCGGGGCCTCGGAGTATTTTCTGTCGACTTCCAGAATTGAGTCCACCAGTTGTTGCCTGGCCGCCCTCTCTTCCCTATCTCTGCTTGCCTTGTAGGCTATGATCTCTCCTCTAATCACGGCCTTCAGTGCCTCCCCGACCGTGGAGGGTGAGACCTCCCCGTTTTGGTTGTTATTAATGTTTTGTCTATGGCCCGTGATGTTTATTGACAGAGGCCTTGTCAGCCAGGAGGTCCATGTCCAGCCTCCATGTGGTGCGCTGTGCTCGGCCTGTCTGCAACCTCACATCCATATAGTGTGGAGTGTGGTCAGAGACAAAGATCGCGGAGTACTTTGTTCCCGGGATCCCTGGAAGCACCGATTTCCTCACTGCAAAAAGTCGATACGGGTGTATACCCTGTGTATTAGTGAAGAGTATGAGAATTCCTTCTCCCCTGGATGCAGAAACTTCCATGGGTCCACCACCCCCATCTGCTTCCTAAATGCTCCTGGTTCCCTAGCTATGCCAGTCTTTTTCCCTGCTCTGGGGTTTGATCGGTCGGTCAGTGGGTTGCCTTTTTTAGTCGCTATAAATATGACAGTCAATAAGGTTGCCCTTCTTTTGTCTAGATATTGATATTATATTGCTTTCAGAGTCACCAGGTATCAGATGATACCACCACAAGGTCAATAATACTTGTGGCGCTGATGTGTCTGGACTTGTATCAATTACCTGAGTATCAGTCCTTTGTCTTACGGAGATAGGTCATTAAAATGCTAATCGGTTGGGGGTTTCAATGCTGTCTGGATTCTCTGCTCACAAATATACATCAGGCTCTGTGCCTGCCTGAATCTTACATTGGCCATATTTCCCTTTAGGCTTTGCGGACGTCCATTTTCTTGTTGTAAGTAGCCATCCCAGATGGCTACATGGGTCCTGCACGCAGTTGAAGTCGCCCCCATAATCAGTCAGTGTGTGTCAAGGTCGGGGATTTCTGCCATGGTCTTCTTTATGAATTCTGTGTCTTCCCAGGTTGGACTGTACACATTTACCAGTATGACCAGTGCCCCTTCCAGGACACCGCTCACCATGACGTACCGCCCCCTCTGGGTCCGTAACTGTCTTGGTTCCCGTAAACCTCGTCGTCTTGCTAATTAATATTGCAACCACCCCTAGCCCGCATCCCATAGCATGAATGGTATGTTTGTCCAACCCAGCCCTTCCTTACCAGCAGAGGGTCCTTCTCCCTCAGGTGCATCTCTTGTAGGAAGATTATGTCTGCTTTTGGCTTCTTAGGTGGGTGAAGACTCTGGATCTTTTCACTGGGCCGTTGAGTCCCCTTACGTTCCAGGTAACAATCCTGGTGGGGTGTTTTTGACCCCCCCGGTCCTGCAGGATCACCCATACTTACCTGGTGGACGCGCCCCTGCACTCTTTGTTAGGGGGCTGTCCAAAATAACCGCAGTCACCGCTCTCACCATGAGGTCGGCCCGAGCGCTCCGGGGTTTCCCTTTTCCAGGGGGCACCCAACATGGCAGCCAGCTATGTGTACTCCACGTGGCTGCGCCCCGGCATGCCAGGATCTTCCTTCTCCCTGAAGCCCTCTCAAGTGGCTGTTTGTGGTGCCATCTTGGTTCCTCGCCCTGCTCGATGCCCACCGAGGCCTGTGTTTGTTCTGCTTACCTACTTCACCCTTCTCTTTGCTTCTCTTTTGTCATGCTCACTCCCCCCGATTCCTCTCCCCCCCCCCCATAGTCCCGGTCCCTCTGCCCCCCCATGTTCTTCCCCCCTTCTGCCCTGTCCCCCTCCCCTGTTTGTGCCAGGCGCGCCCTCTCCCCTGAGAAGCACACCGCGGCCCTCCTTCCTGCCCTCCCTTGTTAGCCCTCCTCACTAGCACGGTGGCTCCCCTCCCAGTACTTGCACAGCTCTGGCCCTGTTTTACCTTCCTCTTGCTAGCCCTTGTCTCATCCTCCTGACCACTTTTCTCATCATTTCCCTTGCCCCGCCTCTGCCTATTGCATTGAAAGAAGAAATCCCGCGCAATACACCAAACGCGTGTGTACAGTTCATGATCTTACTGTCTCTGTTTGCGGTCTGTCCTCCTCTCTTTGTTCCGATTCTTCCTTTCTTTTCCATCGCCGTCGCTTTCATGATGACTATTGCGGCTGTTTTCCCCCCAGTTTGTTCGATCTAACGAATTCCTCAGCTGCCGCTGGGTGTTAAAAAACAGCTCCTTCCCCTCAAATGTTATCCAGAATTTGGCCGGGAATAACATCCCAAATTTCACATTACTTTTGTAGAGTGCTGATTTGGCCCTGTTGAACTCAGCCCTTCTTTTGGCCAGGTCCGCCCCAATGTCCTGGTACACCCTTATGATCTTCCCTTCCCACATGCTCGATTTTGTCTGCCGGGCCCACTTTAGGATTTTTTTCCCTGTCTTGGAACCGGTGCAGCTTCACGATAATCGCTCTGGGCTGCTCCTCGACTTTGGGCCTGGGTCGGAGCGACCTGTGCGCCCTGTCTATTTCTGGGCGATTTGGAAATTTCTCCCTTCCATTAGCTTGCCCAGCATTTGGGTAATGTAGCCTGTGGGGTCTCTGCTCTCCATCCCCTCTGGCAGACCCACTATTTTAACATTCTGCCATCTGGACCTGCTTTCCTGGTCCTCCACTTTCCCTCTTACGCTCCCCTGGGTCGTTACCAGCCTTTTCACCTCGGTTTCCTGAGTGACCATCCTGTCGCTCTGGTCCAAGGCGGCCCTCTCCAACTCCAGAATAGTTTTCACCTGCGCCTCCACCTTCCTTTCCAGGCCATCGATGGTTCGCTGCATTGTGTCCGTTGTCTCAGCCAGCATCTCCTTCATCATTATGTGGAGCTCCGTTCTGAGTGCCTCCCGCATGGCGTTTATCTCCGTTTTTATCTCCTCCTTTAAGGCGTTTATCTCGGTTTCAGCATGCTTCTCCATTCCTCCCCCTGTGCGGGGGGTGGGGTGGGGGGGGGGGTGATGGTTACTGCGTCCTGTTCCTGCTCCACTGCTCGGCTCGCCAGCTTTTCCACTTCCTGGTTCACCTGAACCTCCGTCAGCCCTCATGGGGCCGTCTGCCTGTGCGGCCGCAGCTCCTGCTTTATCCTTCGCCTTCGCTGCTGCTCCTTCTTACATCTCGCCGTCTCCCTGATTTATTATTATTTGCAGGCATATTTCTGTTATGTGCCTTTCGCTTTTTGCTGGGTTTTGGTGCGAAAAAGAAATTCTCTTTCTCTTTCAAAGAAAAAACCCCAAAGGATTGAAAAAAAAATCCCCTTTAAAAAAAAGGGGAATTAAAAAAAAAACGGTTTAAAATCTTTTCAGGAGAGGAAAAAAGTAATTAAATTTTTAAAAATTGTCGTATCCTCTCCGTGTTCTCTGAGTCCTCCGACTTTCAGGCTAATTCTTGGTCGCGATCTCCCTCCTCCTCCACGTGCAGCCCACCGGGACCAGTCTCTCCTCTCTTACCTTTTTTTTTCTCTCTTCGGCTCCGTGGAACGGAGCTTCGACGCCTGGGCAGGGCGAGGGAAACAGGGCCAATTTTCGCACACTTTAATTTTTTTTTAAACTAGCCGTGAAACCCCTCAAAAAAGCCCGAAGAACCATATGTTCTTAGGGCCTTCTTCATTTTTGGATTGGAAGCATACAGTAAAGTTCTGCTATTCGCAGGGGTTACGTTCACATGAAACCTTGAAAACAGCTCAACACAAAAATACATTACAACGGCAGTCAATTAGATAGGTTCCAGCCATTCAAATATTTTACATCTATAAAGGACTAAAAGCAATAAAAACTATGGATGGTATGTTTCGCTCCCATTTTCGGTGGGCAGGAATGGCGCGGGGATGGCGAATCCAGCGGAAGTTCCAAATTGGCATTTACACGGTAAGGTTTCCTGTTAAAACTTTCCCCACCCTCTGCCAATGATGTAATGGGGCACCCACCATGAAAGGACAGGAAACTCATTGGCACACATTTGCATCTACTTAGCTGGCTTTTCTGCTGTATCATCCCGGACGTAGGAACTCCGCTTCCCCGCCAACATGACATCACATCGGCAGGAATAACAACAGATTTTGTAAAATGGGGAACTGGCACACATGTAAATATACCACCAAGGGGACGTGGGTCATATGCCCAGGCAGTACCCTGATAGGGCACTCTGGCAGTGCTAGGGGGCAGCAAAGACGCGGGGGATTCAGGATAGAGGTGTGTTTCCCTGGGGAGGGGAGGTTTTGTGTCCGTGGGGAGGTTTCCTGGAGAGAGGGAATCCCATGCCCATTGAAGTGGAGTGGTTATACGGTGGGGCGGGTGGGGGTTCTGTATCTGTGGGGGATTTGTTTTTTTTAAGATCAGGATCCCCTTTACAAAAGGAACATCTTTAATAATAATAATAACATCGCTTGCTGTCACAAGTAGGCTTCAATGAGGTTACTGTGAAAAGCCCCTAGTCGCCACATTCCGGCGCCCTGCAGGTGGCTAGCAGGGAGCCGGCGTAAATCTACCAATGTTTGCTGCAGATATGGGCTCCCGCATTTCGGGTTCGGAGGCGGCGCATGCGCACGGCGGCGGCCTCCAGCGGCTGCGCCGTGCTCCATGGAGGACTCAGACCACGGAGCTAAACACTAAAAATAGACCCCCTGATTGGCCGCATGCCCGCCTCTGACCGCCCACCTGAACATTTCCCGGCTGCGTATCAGGCCCCCCCTGCCCTCTGATCGGCCCGCCCCTGCCAGGGCAGCCGCGGACTCAGTCCGCGGCCGCCACGCTAGTTTCCCCACCCACCGGACCATGAGCGGTCCATACCGTCGGGCCTACGGCTGGTTGGGGGCGGAGCGGGCCTCTAGCAATGGCCCCAGGTAGATGCTGCGCGTCCGCCGTACGCTTCTCGGGGCCCGCAGAAACAGGGAACCAGCTCCGGTCCCGATTCTGTGCGGGGAAATGGATTCTCTGCCCCGGCGCTGGCCGCGATTTTGCCGTCGGTGTGCGGCGAATCCAGCCCACTCTCTTTGCAGCACTGCAATCTTCTCCTTAATCAATACTGCCATTCTGCCAAGAAATGACATTCTTAGACTGTGGGTGCCCATCAGAAGGCCATCACCTCTGAGAAATCAACAAGAATGCGTAAAATGGAAACTATAGTAATGTAACATAGCTAAGTGCTGTAGAATCTGAGTTGCTTTGGAAATAGCCGGCAACTACTGAGAAAGCATTATATAACTGGATGCTTCTTAGCAACATAAGCATATCAATGAGAGAGAAGTCATTTAATTCAACATTTTGAAATGCCACCCACGAGCCAGTTTCATCAATGCCCTTTCTTAATTGCATTAAGTGGGGAGTAAGGAGACCATTAAGGTGAAGTAAATCTTCATTCATTACCAGTAAAATGTTTTATTTGTTCTCACTTTCTGACCTGCTTTCAAAGTATATTTTACCAAATTATTGACTGGAAAAAGATATCTAATTATCTTTCTGAACTTTATAGTTTTGCATGTGTGGGTTAAGTAGCAAGCTGCAAGTCAAAAAATTATGATTTAGCCTTCAGTGTTGCACATTATGTAGTAAAACATAAATGCCTGCAAGCTCCAAACACGGTGCTGTGATTGAGATGCCTGTTTAACTCATACTCATTCGAAGTAATGCAGACAACATGGCAATTTCATTCTGCCTGCTATTTTAAATGATAGTGGTGTGCAGCTCACATCTGAATGCAATGAGGAGTGGCTTCACGCCTCAACCATCTGAGGTAGCGGCACTTAAAGATTTCCAGCAACTCTTTCCAGCAAAACGGTGGTACAGTGGTTAGCACTGCTGCCTCACAGCGCCAGAAATCCGGGTTCAATTCTAGCCTCTGGTCACTATCTGTGTGCAGTTTGTACATCGTGAGTTTTCTCCGGGTGCTCCGGTTTCCTCCCACAGTCCAAAGATGTGCAGGTTAGGTAGATTGGCCATGCTAAATTGCCCCTTAGTGTTCAGGGATGTGCAGGTTAGTTTATGAGGTTGGAAGGATAGGGCGGGGTGGAGCTGTTGGGCATGGCTGGAGTGCTCATTTAAAGGATCGGCGCAGACTTGATGGGCCAAATGGCCTCATTCGCACTGTTGGGATTCTATGATTTTTAAAGATGCATTCCGGCTCCAGTAAAAGGAAAATGCTTGAAAACTGAAATAAGCACAGAAAATGTTGGAAGCACTCATCAGGCCTGGCAGCATCTGTGCAGGGCGAAGCAAAGTTAACATTTGAGGTTGCGGATCAGTTCTGAAGAAATGCCATCACGCTGAAGCGTTAATGCCAGATCTGCAAAGCATTTCTGGCATTATCTGTCTTTATTTCAGTTCCAGACATTTTTGTGGAAGAGTATCTGATCTACAAGAAGAATGAAGGTGGCACGGCATGGCATACCAGGCTCGATCCCCGGCTTGGGTCACTGTCTGTGCGGAGTTTGCACGTTCTCCCTGTGTCTGCGTGGGTTTCTTCCGGATGCTCTGGTTTCCTCCCACAAGTCCTGAAAGACGTGCTGACTGAACGTTCTGAATTCTCCCTCAGTGTACCTGAACAGGCGCTGGAGTGTGGCGATGAGGGGAGTATCACAGTAACTTCAATGCAGTGTTAATGGAAGCCTACTTGTGACACTAATAAAGCCGAGTCTGTGGGGGTGGGGGATCTTTTTTTATTTTTATTTTCTTTCGATTGTACCGCCCTTCCAATATATCACAAGCTGAACCTGCTCCACCAGCATGACGTCATGGGAACTACCTCTTCATTTTTCTTCCCCCCCACAATATGTAAAAACAGCGGGAAAACCCGGCAAGGCAGCTGGCGGAATCCCGCCACCCCGAGACAACACGGAAATCAACTTAAAAGGATCTTTTAAAGTTCAAGCGACAGTATTGAGGGGAAAATGGTTGTTTGTGAGGGACAATTGTCAAAAATCTTTAAAGTGTCTCCTCCCAGCAATCCATGGGACTTTGAAACTGGACATAGTAAAAAACCTTGAAATGAAACACAAAGTGAAACACACTTGCACATGTCGGTTAAGAGATGCCAGAGGCAATTAGACCCCCCCCATGAGTATCCATCTATTCAGTTTAAATTATTTGTCTTCCCATTGAAATCCTGTGGCCAAACTGCAGTATTGTAAATTGTATTTACAAGATAATGAGCTGTGGGTTCCAGTAGGTCCGGATGTGATGCCACATTCTTTGGAAATGTTAATCCCAAAAACAATTTCATTAGAGAATGAAATTCAGCATCCCTCCCCACCCCCCAATCTGATGGAATGATGAACCAGACTCTTCCCCATTGAAACACCTTCATATGTAAATACACTATTCACAATCCCTGGATGTTGCATGATGTAAGAGTTACTATAAAAAGTTGGGGGAGGTTTTGATAAATATTGTCGGCAGTGTAATTTTTGCGCTCTATGAATCATGCATTTAGGGACAAGCACTGACCTGCCTGTGAGATTGGCCTCTGCACCTTGGGAACGGATTCCTCTGAGTGATTGGCAGTGTGGGTGCAGTTCGGAAATTCAGGAAACGGCATTTGTGAGTATTGATTCCACTTGAAGGGAGCTGGACCTACTGTCTGTAAATTGGCAGTAGCACAAGAAGTTGTTAAAAGAAGACTGAGACGGACTGAGTTATGAAAGTTAACCATTTACTCCACACAGGTTCAGATTGGACTTTAGAGTCCATGGCATGTCTTTACATGGCATGTAACATTTACGCTATGGAAGTGTCAGACAATTACCATCTACAACAAGAGAAAATCTAACCATCGCCCTTTAACACTCATTGAATCATAGAATCCCCACAGTGGAGAAGGAGGTCACTTGGCCTATCGAGTCTACACCAACCCACTGAAAGAGCACCCTAAGTAGGCCCACTCCCCCACCCTATGTCTGTAACCCCACCTAACCTTTGAACGCTACGGGCAATTTAAAATGATCAATCCGCCTAACCTGCACATCTTTGAACTGTGGGAGGAAACAGGAACACCCAGAGGAAACCCACGCAGACACGGGGAGAATGTACAAACTCCGCACAGGCAGTCATCCAAGGCCGGAATTGAACCCGGGTCCCTGGAACTGTGAGGCAGCAGTGCTAACCACTGTGTTACCGTGCTACAATTCAATGACATTACCATTGCTGAAACCCCCACTATCAGCATCCTGGATGTTACCATTGACCAGAAACTTAACTGAAATGATCATATAAATACTGCAATTACAAAAGCAGATTAAAAGGCTAGGAATCCTGCAGCGAGTGTGTCACATCTTGAATCCCCAAAGCCTGTCTACCAGTGTCACAGAATACTCCCCACTTGCCTGGATGACTGTAGCACTAACAACACTCAAGAAGCTTGACTCCATCCAGTACAAAGCAGCTTGCTTGATTGGCACCCCTTCCACAAACATTCACTCACCCCACCCTCGACATACAGTATCAGCAGTGTGTACCATCTACAAGATGCACTGCAGGAACTCACCCAAGGCTCCTCAGACAGCACCTTCCAAACACACAACCTCTAACAACTAGAAATACAAGGGTAGCAGACACAAGAAACCACCACTTGGACGTTCCCCTCCAAGTCACTCAACATCATTCGAAATATATCGCCATTCCTTCGCTATTGCTCGGTCAAAATCCTGTAACTTCCTTCCTTACAGTACCCCGTTCTTACACCATATGGACTGCAGCAGTTCAACAATGCGTCTCATCACCACCGAGGGGAATTAGGGATCGACGATGAATGCTGACCTAGCCAGCGAAGTCCACATATGATTTTTTTTTTTAAAGCACATACTGCCTCCAGGGAAGAGACAGTGGTCTCCATAATTGAAATGGCCACCATGGAGACTATGGCCAATGGTGGGGATGAGATCATAAATCATGATGGTGTATTCCTACTTAAGCCATCCTCTAAAGTGCTATTTCCCTCTCATCCCACTATCTTTTCTCATATGGATGGATGGATACAGAACTGGCTAGGCCATAGAAGGCAGAGAGTAGCAATGGAAGGATGCTTTTCTGATTAGAGGGCTGTGACTAGTGGTGTTCCGCAGGGATCAGTGCTGGGACCTTTGCTGTTCGTAGTATATATATATATAAATGATTTGGAGGAAAATGTAACTGGTCTGATTAGTAAGTTTGCAGACGACACAAAGGTTGGTGGAATTGCAGATCACGATGAGGACTGTCAGAGGATATGGCAGGATCTAGATCAGTGTTCTTCAAACTTTTTTTCCGGGGACCCATTTTTACCAACCGGCCAACCTTCAGGACCCAACCTGGCCGACTTTCGCGGCCCACCATTTTCTCTTACCTTGTTTGCTGCTGCTAAAAATGGAGGAAATGGTTTTGGGTCCCTTTGGCTCTTGTACACGCTCCTCCAATGGAACATGTTGGATGAAGGTGAAGCTTCCGGTGTCAGAAAGTATGGAATCTCCATCTGTCCAAAGTTCTGAATTGTTTCCTGTAAAATTTTATCAAATAACAACCCCCCCCGAACTTGTAAAAAAAATAAAATGAATAAAATAAATGAACAAAATAAAAATTAAATGAACAAAATAAATGAATAAATGAATTAAAACCACTGCAGAACGTGTAAAACAAAAAGCTGCAACCGTTTAAAAAAATAGCGGCCGCACTGCACATGCGTGCCCAATTACCGGCACGCATGCGCAATGCGGCCGAATTTTTTAACATGTTCACGGAATGCGCATGTGCGCCGATCATTGTGCACGCATGCTCATTCCGCGAACATGTTTTTATAAATTCGGACTCATTGCGCATATGCGCATGCTGATTGCGTGCATGCGCAATGCGGCAAAAACTTTTTAAAAACATGTTCGCAGCAGCTTGAAGCCGGCGTTATGAAAAGCTGGCTGCTGCGCGGAGATTTGCATGTTCGGGAGTGCCACAGACATCGGCTCCGCGACCCTCCCAACACCCGCCCACTACCCATCCGCGGGTCGCGCCCCCGACTTTGAAGAACACTGAACTAGATCGTTTGGGGATTTGGGCGGAGAGATGGCAGATGGAGTTTAATCCAGACAAATGTGAGGTAATGCATTTTGGAAGGTCTAATGCAGGTAGGGAATATATGGTGAATGGTAGAACCCTCAAGTGTATTGACAGTCAGAGAGATCTAGGTGTACAGGTCCACAGGTCACTGAAAGTGGCAACACAGGTGGAGAAGGTAGTCAAGAAGGCATACAGCATGCTTGCCTTCATTGGCCGGGGCATTGAGTATAAAAATTAGCAAGTCATGTTGCAGTTGTGTAGAACCTTAGTTAGGCCACACTTGGGAGTATAGTGTTCAATTCTGGTCGCCACACTACCAGAAGGATGTGGAGGCTTTAGAGAGGGTGCAGAAGAGATTTACCAGGATGTTGCCTGGTATGGAGGGCATTAGCTATGACGAGAGGTTGAATAAACTCGGTTTGTTCTCACTGGAACGATGGAGGTTGAGGGCCGACCTGATAGAGGTCTACAAAATTATGAGGGGTATAGATAATCAGAGGCTTTTCCCCAGGGTAGAGGGGTCAATTACTAGGGGGCAGAGGTTTAAGGGGCAAGGTTTAGAGGAGATGTATGAGGCAGGTTTCTTACACAGAGGATAGTTGGTGCCTGGAACTCGCTGCCGGAGGAGGTGGTGGAAGCAGGGACGATAGTGATGTTTAAGGGGCATCTTGACAAATACATGAATAGGATGGAAATAGAGGGATACGGAACCCGGAAGTGCAGACAATTTTAGTTGAGACGGGCCTGTTCCTGTGCTGTACTTTTCTTTGTTCTTTCTTTGTTCTTTATGGTGGCTGACAATGGTGTAGGTTTGTACCTCTTTTCCCTCACTCCCCTCAACATGGCCTGTCTATTGTGTATTTCTCCTTTCAGATACCCAAGAACGTCCACCTGGCATAAAGAGCAAAAGGAGCAGGATATTGATTATGAGAAGAACCATCACTAGATCTCACACCTGCAGCTGCCAGCTCAAATACTGGGAATGTGTGTACTTTTGAAGAGGGTAAGGGAACATAGAGCTGGGATTTGTTTGTGATGAGTCACTGGGAAGAGTGACCTATGCAACCAAGGGTAGCATAGGTCCGAGCTGCTCAGATGGGAAAATAGTTTTGGTGACATGACAGCACCAATTCCATTGAATCTATAGAGGCAGTGGAATGCAATTTTGGGGCACTTTTTTCTATGTTTGCTATTCAGAGATTGTCCATGGAAAGGAACTTCGATTGTATAAAGCGCGTGGAAAGGAATTACATTCGGCAGCATCAATTCTTTCTCAATTAAAGTGAAAGATTAAATCAATAGCCTGCATGTAAGACTGTGGTAATTAATTACTTGAAGAGTTAATTCAGCCAGTTGTTTAGGTCTTTGCTAAGCAACCTGCGTTGTAGCTGAACCTAAAATACCAATTGCATTCCACTTAGTTAAAAAATGTGAATCAAAATCACAACTTTTGTATCTTTAATCCGTATATTATTGTATAGATCTATATTGAATGACAATTTCTATGCAGTATTTTGATGGATAAAAGAGCAGTTTATCAGGAGAAGAGTATGTATCAGAGGGATTAGCCACCAACTGAAAGATGAATAAACATACCACACACCTGTCATGGGGCTCCCCATCTTCTCACTTCAGTAATCTGTGTGGGTAAATGGAAAATGTAGAAACTACCTCACAGTGCTTGACATTTTCAATATTGTATATGGCCCCAGTGCATGACAAAACCCCCGCAGTCAGTATCATTTATAAAGCTTCTTAAAAATGATGACTTATAAATAATTTATAACATAAAACAAATGCAAGGAGCAAAGTGAATTCTGAGCACATATACCAGTGAGCATTTAGCGCGAACCCTTGTAGGCACATTATAGGTCAGACAATTGGAAATGCTTCACATTAGGAAGAATTGCCCACATTAATGCAACAATTGAGTGTAGCCTGAATGAGCTCTGGTTTAATGCATATTTTTCCATAATCAGCTCACACTTTGCCAAATTTAATCAACCAACAGGTATGCAGTGCGATCAGTCTCAGTTACAGACCCAGAACCATGCATACTGTTATGACACCCTGGGCGAATGTACAGTCAATTCTAGCCCCACAGGCCACGGAGAGCCAACACAGGCGAATTAACCAGTAATTTGGATAAGGTTTCTGAGATCTTTGGTCTGCTTGAATGACTTACAAAATTACAGATCTGTAATTGGAACACAACAACTGTTCATTTTTTTTTTTTTTATAAATTTAGATTAGCCAATTATTTTTTCTAATTAAGGGGCAATTTAGCATGGCCAATCCACCTACTCTGCACGTTTTTGGGTTGTGGGGGCGAAACCCACGCAGACACGGGGAGAATGTGCAAACTCCACACGGACAATGAACTGTTCATTTCTAACAATATATGGACAATGGAGTTCAGACATGCAATAATTATACTAAAATAACCAGCTAAACTAATACTCCCCCTCCCTTTTACCATCTCACCCTCTACCTAAACACACACAAAACATACACAAACAGAGGTAGGGAGGAGAGAAATAAAAGAGAATTAATGTGAGATGGAAGATGCGTGGCCTTGCATCGGATGTTGAAGTTCATTTTTCAGCTGACGTCCTTCCAGGATGTGAACGAATTGAAACCATCAGTTAAATGGCTGACGAAGATCTTCTGGCTGGCACGTTCAGTCCAAATCCCCAGACTGTGGGATTCCCTCTGGGGAGTCACTTTCACTTTTATTAACCTGGGCCTTCACTCAGATGGATCACCTTAGGCCTGTCTAATTGTTATTTATTTCCAACTCCACCAGAATGTTCCCTAGCTTTATTGAGGAAAAACTCCCCTCAAGAGATTTTTAAAGAGGGTTCTTTAAACAACTGGTCCTGCCTGCAGCTATTGCTGAACTGAACTTCCTTACAGTTCAATCTGACTGTAGAGAGGGAAAGGTCTTTACTTTTGTCATGTGAGAGTACCTTTAAGAAATGGATGTTTAAGCAATGTACCTTTAAGAAATGAGGCAGCTCGTATTACTGAAGTGATGTCAGAGGGTGAGGGGAACTGAGCTCACTTCTACTTTTAGTTTCAGTTTGAGAAAGAGCAGCTGAAAAGTGCCTGGCTGGTTTGCTGTGAGCTGTTTCAAAGGAGAAAGCCAGTTTTTAGGAAAAGAGCTTGAGTGTGTCTGTGTTAGCAGCGAGCTGGATCTGCGGTGATCTCTGCCATGAAAGACTATCTCTGAATCATTTGGGTGATTTAAACTCATAATAGTAATGTCTTTAACTTTGTTTCTGTTTAAAGGTGTTAAGTCTTTTGGAGGTTTGAAGGAACATTTTGAGGGATTATTTATTGTTGTATTATGTTCGGGGTTATCTTTGAAGTAAGGGGTGTTAAGGGATCCAATGTTTATTTAAAAAGGTTAAATTGAATTCATGGAATAAACACTGTTTTGTGTTTAAAAACCCACGTGTCCATAATTGTAATACCGCACCTGGAGACCAAGCCATGTGCTTTAATAGCAACAATATATTAAAGGGAGAGGTTGGTTGAACTCCATGATACATTTTGGGGTTCTGAAAACACCGCACCCATAACACTTTGAACCTTTAGGCAGAGCCCATCAGGTCAGAGAGAGAGATCAGGACTTTGACCCTCCAGGTACTTGATCAAACCAAAACTAAAAGCAAAAACACAGTCTCACAGAATTTCTACCAGCTTGGCTGAGGAAAGAACAGAGCCTCCAACTAGGAAGTTTGAGAGAGATTCACCCCTTTTTGGGGAGAGAGAAATTCAAAACAGCCACCTTCAGCTCTTAGTTCAAAACAAAATTAAAAACAAGATGAAGCCTTCTTGTCCTTTGCAGAATATTTCAGAACTGCCAGCACCAATCAACATAGACCATCAGCCAAGAGCCCAGCAAAGTAAACAGCTCATTGGCCGACAGCCAAGTCCATTAAGATGAGGCATTACCGATCCTGCTGGATCCCTTCTGGTAAATATCTAAAACGACGTGGAAAATATTAACATTATATATGCAGCATAATATATATATATTAATTCCAGTTATAGAGATAAGCCAGGGAATTACAGACCAGTGAGTCTCACGTCAATGGGAAGGAAACTATTGGAGAAAATTCTGAAGGCGAGAATCTATCTCCACTTGGAAAAGCAAGGTTTGATCAGGAATAGCCAGCATGGCTTTGTCAGAGGGAGGTAATCCAGAACAAATTTGCTTGAATTTTCTGAGCATGTGAGTGTGTAGATGAGGGTAGTGCAGTTCATGTAATTTGCGTGCATTTCAACAAAGCCTTTGACAAGGTTCCACATGGGAGACTGATCAAGAAGGTAAATGCTAATGGGATACAGGGTAACTTGATAAGGTGGATTCAAAATTGGCCTAGTTGTGGGAGATGGAGGGTCATGACAGATGGCTGCTTTAGTGACTGGAGGCCAGTGTCCAGTGGGGTACCACAGGGATCCGTGCTGGGTCACTATTGTTTGACATTTCTATAAATGACATAGATGACTATGTGGGGGGTAGGATCAGTAAGTTTGCAGATGATTCAAAGATTGGCTAGGCGGATAACAGTGACCTTGAGTGTCTTGGGTGACAGGAAGATACAGACGGGATGGTCAAATGGGCAGAAAAGTGGCAGATGGAATTTAACCCTGAAAAGTGTGAGATGATACACTTTGGAAGGAGTAATGTGACAAGGAAGTATTCAATGAATGGCCTGACACTGGGAAGATTCAAGGAACAGAGATACCTTGGCGTGTTTGTCCATAGATCTCTGAAAACAGAAGAGCAGGTTAATAGGGTGGTGAAAAAGATAAGCGGGTCACTTGCCTTTGTCAATCGAGGCATAGATTACAAAAGCAGGGGCATCATGTTGGAGTTGTATAGAACTTTGATGAGGCCACAGCTGGAGTACTGTGTGCAATTCTTGTCGCCACATTATAGGAATAATATGATTGCACTGGAGGGGGTGCAGAGATGATTCACCAGGATGTTTCCTGGGATGGAACACTTCAGTTATGATGAGAGGTTGGATAGGTTTGGGTTGTTTTTGCTGAATCAGAGAAGACTGAGGGGCCACCTGATTGAAGTGTACAAGATTCTGAGGGGCATGGACAGGGTGGATAGGGAGCAGCTGTTCCCCATTGTTGAAGGGTCAATTACGAGGGACACAAGGGGCCCAAGTGTTCGCGCCGTCGTGAATGGCGTTGCGTTTCATGAAGACGCAACAGTTCGACCCTAGTACAACCGATTCTGGCCCCCACAGGGGGCCAGCAAAGCACTAGAGCGGTTCACACCGCTCCAGCCTCCTTTCACAGCACCAAATCCCCCGCGCATGTGCAGTTGGGCCACGCCAACCTGCGCATGTAACTTCTTTAGCGCACCGGCCGCAACCAACATGGAGTCGGTGTCCGGGGCCGGCCGCGCCAGAAAGTAGGCCTGGTGGGGGGCGGGGGGCGGGGAGAGAGGCCGGCCCGCCAATCAGTGGGCCCTAATCGGGGGCCAGACCCCATCGGAGGCCCCCCCGGTGAAGGAGCACCCCCCTCCCCCCCCCAGCCCCCCACACACAGGCCGTTCCTGCAGAGTTCCCGCCGGCAGCAACCAGGGGTGAACGGCGCTGGCGATGCTCTGTCGTATCGACGCGGCAGCTTGACCCATCCAGGCCGGAGAATCGGTGGCCCCGACGATTGCAGCGGCCGCGGCTGTCACCGTGCCAATCGTGTCGGCGCAAATGCGGCGATTCTCTGACGTGGCGCAGTTGCGCCGAGTCTCCGGCCTGGCGCGGGGCTCGGAGAATCGCCACAAAGGTGAAGGCCAAGTGCTGGCAAATGGGATTAGGTAGACAGGTCAGGTGTTTTTCATGCGTACCTGCAGACTTGATGGGCTGAAGGGCCTATTCTGCAATGTAACATTCTGTGATTATTCGAGAAAGGAAAACAATTTCTCTTTAGCTTTGGAAATGTTTCCTTCAGCATTTAACAAGTTATTGGAGAAGTACCTAATTAGTGATGTCATTCTATGGACAACAAGAAGTGAGTGTGTACCACTGTCAATAATGCAAACTTGACAATCTGAAAGAGAAAGAATTCTAAAGAAAATTGATTTTTCGTTTCCAGAACATTTTTCAAATACCCACAGTGAGTTTTGTCACTCTTCACTGTGGAAACTAAGTGGGATCAGTTAGAAAGGCTCAGTCCAACTATCTGCTCCATTTTCTGCCCTGCCAGTAATTAAATGTGGATTCATGTCCTTGACTGATAAATTGCTCTTCGTGACCAAAAAGGTTGGAGGGGTTATTGAGTTATGGTGATAGGGTGGAAGTGAGGGCTTAAGTGCGTCGGTGCAGACTCGATGGGCCGAATGGCCTCCTTCTGCACTGCATGTTCTATGTTCTAAGATCCACCATCCCACTTGAAAGACTTGTGTGAAAACCCCTCATAACTAATGGTTGCCACCAGGCCACACAATTTCAAACAGATGGTTACTCATCAACTGCCTCTTTCTGTCTGCTTCCGGATGGGTAGTTGGTTAGTGAGCTGTGAATGTAGCCTGTGAGCTAAAATAACCTCAGGCTGAAATTTATGGCAGCAGATGCATTTCACTCCAGGTGCAAATCCACTCAAAAAGTACAATTGTAATCCTTTCTTTCAGAAATATTAAGAAATAATCCAAATTCAAAAACTGGAATAGAACAAAGAACAATACAGCACAGGAACAGGCCCTTCAGCCCTCTAAACCTGCGCCGAACATGGTACCTGCCTAAACTAAAACCGTATGCACTTACGGAGTCCATATCCTTCCATTCCCACCGGATTCATATATTTGGCTAGATTCCCCTTAAATGCATTGGGGACTCTGGAGTGAAGCAGGGCCAATTCCACCTCCTCCTACGCAAGGCAGTTTAAAGTGGTGCACAGAGCATAGCTGACAAGAACCCGAATGAGTAGGATCTTCTTGGAGGTGGAGGGCAAATGTGAATGGTGCAAGGAGGCCCGGCCAACCACATCCACATGTTCTGGGCACGCCCCAGGCTCTGGACAGTCTTCTTCGAGGCAATGTCCAAGGTTGTGGGGATGAGGGTGGAGCTGTGCCCTAGAGTGGCGCTCTTCGGGGTATCGGACCAGCCAGAACTTCATCTGGGGAAGGGGGCCAACACCCTTTGCTTCCTAATCGGCAGCCGGAGAATCTTGCTGTGCTGGCGATCAGCAGCACCACCCACAGCTGCAGACTGGCTGGCAGACCTATCAGTATTTCTCCATCTGAAGAAGATCAAATACACCATCTGAGGGTCGGACAATGGCTTCCACAAAGCGTGGAGGCGATTCATCAGCCTGTTCCAGGACCTGTTTGTAGCCAATAACGGATAGAAAGGGAGGGCGGCGGTGGAAAGCATGGAAACCATCAGGGCCACAGAAATTAGACAGGAACAAGGGTGGGGTGCAACAGGAGACAGACCCAAGAAAACGCCAAGAGGGTACCCAGGGTGAGACCGACACGGGGGCCAGAGGGCACCCCCACAAAGCTATAAGAGGAAAATGAGCGACAATTAAACCGTCTACGGTGGAGGAAAGGGTCTAACATAGGGCCTGAAAATAGTAAAAAAGGGGCGAGGGAGCAGGGCTGGGTGGGAACAAAGTGGGGGGGGGGGAAATGAACAGCATGTAAATTGTAAATAATAACCGTATAAGTCATCTCCTGTACAGTGTAAAAATGTAAACTTCAATAAAAATATTTCTAAAAAAAGAAACATAAAGTAGACAGAAAAAACTTCAAGAATATGAAAAGGAAGCGAGTACCTCAAGTAAGCCCTGGGGAAATTAGGGAATTAACAGGAAGAAACATGCAGATGGCAGAGACATTGAACACACATTTTGGATCTGTTTTCACAGTAGAAAGCACCCCTAGAATAGTAGAAAGCCAAGAGGCAAAATGGAGGGATAGACTTAATACAATCATGATCACCAGATAAGAAGTACTGGGAAAACTGATGAGATTAATTCTGCTAAATCCCCTGGATCTGATGGCCTGCTTCTCATGTTCTTAGTGGAAGTGGCTGGAGTGGTAATGGATGTATTGGTTGTAATGTTCCAAAATTCAATAGATTCTGGAAAGGTTCCAGCGGATGGGAAACTACAAAAATAACACCACTCTTCAATAAAGAAGGGAGACAGAAAGCAAGAAACTATAGGCCAGTTTGTCTCACATCTATCATTAGGGAATTTCTAGCATCCAATATTAAGAAGGTAGTAAAAGGGCATTTGGACAATTATAATACAATCAGGCAGAGTCAACATGGTTTTGAGAAAGGAAATCATTGCCAGAATTTTACATTGAATGGGCAGGTGCACACCCGACTGGGAATCGTGTGAAATCACACAAAAATAAATGTTGGGCATGTGTCCTGATGTTGTCGCACTCGTGCGCAGCATTACTGTTGGCGGCAAATGCGGGAGTCGGTGGCACACCCTCTGACAATTAATTGGACAATTAAGCCCATTAGGAAGCCAATTATCAGCCACTCTACATGGCTTGTCCACCTACAATTGGCAGACAATTCAATTGGCCAGGTGGCCTTCACTTTTACGCTACAAACTCCATCAAGGGCGGGATAAAATGTCCAGTGTTAAATAAAAGAAGATATTTGAGGAATGAGGTGCTATGAGATCTGCTGTCTGGTGCTTGAATATGCAGTGTAGACGCAGTTTGCAAAATTTTATTGAGCTCAGTTCATTTTTACTTTACTGCAGGTCCCTGAGGAAGTTCCACAGCAGTTGTCAGCTGTCAGTGAGCGCCCACTTGCTCCTTCTCTCGGTACCTGCACTCTTTCCACAAGCTCTCCCCCTTAAAGTTGAGTCTTTCTCAGCACGCGTTTCACGCTGTCTGCCAGTTAATTAGCCATCCAGCATGAAATCGCGGTCAGGGCCGATCATGGCTGAAAGTGCTTATTGCGTCCACTTCCGGGGTTGCTGATTGCATGTGTCCGAGGAGCGCAAGATTCAGGCTCATGTTTGACAAATTTATTAGAGTTTATTGAGGATGTAACAAGCACAGTGGATAAAGGAGGACCAGTAGATGCAACATAATTTGATTCCCAAAAGGAATGAAAGCCACAAAAAAGTTATTGCAGAAAAACTCATGGTGTTGGGGGTGAAATGTTTGCATGCACAAAACATTGGGCTAACTAACAGGAAAGGGAGAGATAGGCTAAATAGGTCATTTGAGGTAGGTAACTAGCAGAGATGTGTGCTGGGGGGCTCAAGTATTTACAATCTAAATTAATAATAGAACATAGAACATGGAACAGTACAGCACAGTACAGGTGCTTCGGTCCACAATAATATGCCAACCATTTATCCTCATCTAAGATCAACCTAACCTACACCCCTTCAATTTATTGCTGTCCATGTGCCTGTCCAAGATTCGCTTAAATGTCCCTAATGACTCTGACTCCACCACCTCCGCTGGCAGTGCATTCCACACACCCACCACTCTGTGTAAAGAACCGACCTCTGACATCTCCCCTATACCTTCCTCCAATCATCTCTAATCATGTCTCCTCGTGACAGCCATTTCCACCCTGGGTAAAAGTCTCTGGCTATCCACTCTATCCATGCCTCTCATCACCTTGTACACCTCTATCAAGTCACCTCTCTGCCTTCTTCACTCCAGTGAGAAAAGCCCTAGCTCCCTCAAACTTTCTTCATAAGACATGCCCTCCAGTCCAGGCAGCATCCTGGTAAATCTCTGCACCTTCTCCAAAGCATCCACATCTTTCCTATACTGAGGTGACCAGAACTGGACACAATGGGCGGGATTCGCTGAAAATGGGGCTATGTCCCCACGCTGGCAGGGAAACCGGCGCCAACGACTCCGGCGTCAATGGCCCCCAATGGTGAGGAATTCCCACCTTTCTAGTGGGCTAAGTTGCCAATGGAGTCGTCCCCACTGCTCCAGCCGGCACCGTAGAGTTTGCGCATGCGCGGAACGGCCGGCGTATTTCCGCGCATGTGCAGACCAGTCGGCCTTTCTCCGTACATGCGCGGGGTTCTCTTCTCCGCATTGGCCCCCAGGCAATATGGCGGACCCTACAGGGGCCCGCGCGGAGGAAAGAAGGCCCCCACGGAAACAGCCCACCCGCAGGATGGGTAGGCCCTGATCGCGGGCCAGCCCACTGTGGGGCCCCCCTCTCGTGGGGTCAGATACCCCCCCCCCCCAGGACCACCCCGCATACTCACGTGCCAGGACCTGCCGTGCGTCAGGTGAGTAATTCACGCCGGTGGGACTGGCGAAAACTGGACGGCCACTCGGCCCAGAGAATCGTCAGGGGGCCGCTGTCAACGCCCCGACCAACGAGGCAGGAATCCCACTGCTACCCCGAAACACGGCTCTGGAGAATAAGGCAGCCGGCGCAGGGCGGCGGTGCGAGATTCGCGCCTCCCCCCGGGGATTCTCCGACCCGGTGGTGGGGTCGGAGAATCCCGGCCAATATTCCAAGTGTGGTCTCACCAGCAAAACCTCGCGGCTCTTAACTCAATCCCCCTGTTAATGAAAGCCAACACAATATACGCCTTCTGAACAACCCTATCAACCTGGGTGGCATCTTTGAGGGATCTATGTACGTGGACCCCACGATCCCTCTGTTCCTCCACACTTCCAAGGATCCTGCCTTCAACCCTGTATTCAGCTTCAAATTCGACCTTCCAAAATGAATCACTTCACATTTATCTAGGTTGAACTCCATCTGCCACTTCTCAGCCCAGCTCTGCATCCTGTCAATGTCCTGTTCTAACTTGCAACAGCCCTCGACACTATCTACAACTCCACCAACCTTCGTGTCATCGGCAAACTTGTGAATGACGTGGATGAAGTGACTGAGTGTATAGGAGCCAAATTTGCTGATGATACAAGGAGAGGTCAGAAAGCAAATTGTCAGGAAGATATGAAAAGTCACCTCCTGACTCCCCAAAACCTGTCCACCATCTACTCTCCATTTGCCTGGATGAGTTCAGCTCCAACAACACTCAAAAAGATCGACACCATTCAAGACAAAGCCGTCTGTTTGATGGGCACCTACCTCACCTCACCCACAAACAATCACTCCCTCCACCCCCGGAAAATAGTAGCAGCACTGTACACTATATACAAAATGCACTGCAGGAAATCACCAAGGCTCTTTTGACAGCACCATCCAAGAATATACTATTCTTAGCATGACTGTCATTTATAATGACTTGCACAACCTTCCTGGAGACAGCTTGCTAATTGGCTTCCTCCAGGTCTACTGTTTATATTAAGAATGATGTGGAGATATATATAGAATTTACAGTGCAGAAGGAGGCCATTCGGCCCATCGAGTCTGCACCGGCTCTTGGAAAGAGCACCCCACCCAAGGTCAACACCTCCACCCTATCCCCATAACCCAGTAACCCCTCCCAACACTAAGGGCGATTTTGGACACTAAGGGCAATTTATCATGGCCAATCCACCTAACCTGCCATTCTTTGGACTGTGGGAGGAAACCGGAGTACCCGGAGGATACCCACGCACACACGGGGAGGATGTGCAGACTCCGCACAGACAGTGACCCAGCCGGGAATCGAACCTGGGACCCTGGAGCTGTGAAGCGATTGTGCTATCCACAATGCTACCGGCGTTGGACTGGGGTGAGCACAGTAAGAAGCCTTACAACACCAGGTTAAAGTCCAACAGGTTTGTTTCAAATTACTAGCTTACGGAGCACAGCTCCTTCCTCAGGTGAGCTAGTGATTCGAAACAAACCTGTTGGACTTTAACCTGGTGTTGTAAGGCCTCTTACCAAATTAAGGATATCAGACGGATTCCTGGAGTTGCTAGCCCAATCAGAGGACTCGTGAGTTCTATTCCTGCCAACTGTTGGAAAGCCACCTCCAGGAGCCTATTTGGGCTTGGCACTGAGCAGAACTCATATGCTGCGCGGAATACTCTGACAACATCCCAGTCACCTAACAAATGTGGAGTTAATTATTCAACTTGGCCACCCACCAATGCCTGGCTAAAGTAGCCTCTGCTGGTTACTACCCGTCTCGGGAAGATCACCATAGGCCACTGACCCAGCTCACTTCCTCCACACCCCAACCATTAAATCCACCCAGAGGATTTGAAAGATTCCACTACCCTTTGGAAACTGTTGAAATCGCTTACCATCAATGCTCCTGAAGTAGAAAGGTACTCTTTATATTCCGTATTTGTTTGGATGAATGGCTTCATGGGCAGCATGGTAGCATAGTGCGGGCAGCACGGTAGCATAGTGGTTAGATTCCCTGCTGCGTCACTGTCTGTGCGGAATCTGTACGTTCTCCCCGTGTCTGCGTGGGTTTCCTCCGGTTTCACAGTCGAAAGACGTGCAGGTTAGGTGGATTGGCCATGCTAAATTGCCCTTAGTGTCCAAAAAGGTTAGGAGGGGTTATTGGGGTAGGGTGGAACATAGAACATACAGTGCAGAAGGAGGCCATTCGACCCATCGAGTCTGCACCGACCCACTTAAGCCCTCACTTCCACTCTATCCCCGTAACCCAACAACCCCCCTAACCTTTTTGGTCACTAAGGGCAATTTATCATGACCAATCCACCTAATCTGCACATCTTTGGACTGTGGGAGGAAACCGGAGCACCCGGAGGAAACCCACGCAGACACAGGGAGAACATGCAGACTCTGCACAGACAGTGACCCAGCGGGGAATCGAACCAGGGACTCTGGCGCTGTGAAGCCACAGTGCTATCCACTTGTGCTACCGTGCTGCCCATTCAAATTCGGAAGTGAGGGCTTAAGTGAGTCGGTGCAGACCTGATGGGCTGAATGGCCTCCTGCTGCACTGTATGTTCTATGTTCTATGGTCACCCATAATGCGATCGCTGCAGTAAAAGCTTCAGATGGACTCTAATTGCTGAGTTTATCATGCCAGTTATGGTCTGTTTCCTGAAAGCTGGGTTTTACTGCATGTCACAGTTACCATGAAGTAATTCTCATGTTTTGTATTATTTTTCCAAGGGCAAGATAACCCAATATAAAGTGAGAAGCCACCATCCTCCCTCTCCCCATGTGGACCATATATGGGGGAGGAGATGGGGAAGTATATAGAAGGGAATATAGCAGGTTCATGGTGAACTTGTACTGTCTGTCCTGTTACTCACCCTTGTGTACCCTGCCGTGTTGGAAAGGTCAGTATCTTCTGGCCTCCAAAGAAATTTGCATTCCCGGTGGTTTCACTAAAGTCATTGAAACTGCTTTCGAGCTGCTCTGGAGCCAATACTAGTGTCATAGCAGAAATGGGGGTGTATGAATTTTGCTGTCTCAGAATAGTAGCACATTGTGATCCTCCTCCATGATTTAGATGGTTATCTTAATCTCCTGACAGACACTTTCTGAGTTGAGGCAGCTGAGATGGTGGATTTCCTTAAATTAAAAATCCCCAGGAAGCCCCCGAAATGTGAATCAAGCAATCAATTGCAGTAGGAAAGTGTGGCAAACAGTAAAATTGGAGTGCTGCCTGGCTGTCACTGGGAACACGGTCGAAGTTGCCAGCTCGAGAGAAAAATAGGCTTGGTTTTTAATTTGGGGTTGGGAACCTAACACTCGGATAATTTCCTGGTCCCGATACTGGATCACTGTCTTCAAATGTAAATGCCCTAATTCAGGGGTGGGCAAACTTTTCCGTGCAAGGGCCACATTCAGAAATTCACAATTCACAAAGGGCCGCATAGTATATTAAGTAAAATAATTACTTCACCCGGTTATGATTCTGGGCGCCTCATATAGAACATAGAACAGTACAGCACAGAACAGGCCCTTCGGCCCTCGACGTTGTGCCGAGCAATGATCATCCTACTCAAGTCAACGTATCCACCCTATACTAGTAAGTAACCCAACAGCCCCCCCATTAACCTTAAAAAAAATTAAAAAAAAAAAAAAAAAAATTTAAAAAAAAATTTTTTTTTTTTTTTTTTAATGACTTGGAGGGCCGCAGAAATTCCTTTGGCGGGCCGCATGCGGCCCGCGGGCCGTAGTTTGCCCACCCCTGCCCTAATTGGACCCGAGGTCAGCTTGACACTCAAGTTAGTGATACTGAGCATGGCCAGAAGGCAGTAAGTGCCTGACGAGCAGTGAAGACAGAGGGCGGTATGGTGGGGTACAACCCTGGGAGGAACAGCAGCATCCACATCACAAACAAAAGTCACCAAAACGGCCAAATTAAAGGTACGGTACACAACTGATGCAAGAACCCCCAAATATTTTCCGCACTGAAAACAATCCGTTAATTTCTGCCCATATTGAGCTGACAGACGTGCGCTAAAATTTATGGTGCTTTACAAATAAAAAATTGATTCCAAGCTCTCCCGGGCCAGATAACACCACCCCCCGAGGAGCTGGACAGGGCAGAAATCACAGGTGAGCAGATTCCTGACTCCCTCTCCCTAGTCCTCAGCCTGAAAATTCTACCTTTTTGGGACACTGACATTCCAGGAGGGCTATTTCCAAAGCCTACCCACTCCTGTCTCAGTCCTCGCATGCAAGTGTTTGCAGCCTATGATATAACTTTGTGTTAACTTCCTTTGGAATGGAAACAACAGGGTCAAAATCTGGGGGTAACCTCACTCTGTCTGGAACAACCTTTGTGGCATTTTGCGGTTACCTGGCATCGAATTAGTTGCTGACAGGGCTCCCATCCTTTTGGAAAATGTGAGGCTGTTTGCAGGAGCTGTTGCCCAATCTCAGGGCTGTCCTGTTTCCCATTGCTACTTAGAACATAGAACAGTACAGCACAGAACAGGCCCTTCGGCCCTCAATGTTGTGCCGAGCCATGATCACCCTACTCAAACCCACGTATCCACCCTATACCCGTAACCCAACAACCCCCCCCCCTTAACCTTACTTTTATTAGGACACTACGGGCAATTTAGCAAGGCCAATCCACCTAACCCACACATCTTTGGACTGTGGGAGGAAACCGGAGCACCCGGAGGAAACCCACGCACATAGGGGGAGGACGTGCAGACTCCACACAGACAGTGACCCAGCCGGGAATCAAACCTGGGACCCTGGAGCTGTGAAGCATTTATGCTAACCACCGTGCTACCCTGCTGCCCCCAAACTTGCCCAGTTAATTTCTCAAAATCAAGTGGAATCATTGCGAAAATGTAGACTACCAAAATTAGTGAATAGGTAAGTTTTTCACCTAATTATTCCCAGACATTAAAACTTTTGAAAGGAAATTCTAGACTTTTTTTTCCACAGAACAAAAATAAAACAAGGTAGTTGATGCGAAACGGAAGGCATCGTAATGAAAGTAAAGTGCAGAGTATTTGACAGCTCTGTCATTTGTGAACTGCACTTTGTACAGCAAAAAGAAAAGTAGCCTGCCTCTGAAAGCTTGTCTTGTGTATAACTTTTTAACAAATTATATATGAGGTTCTAAATTACTACTGAGGATAATAGCAGGTGAAAGCTTGATCGGTTTTATGCCACTTTTGTGACACTTTTCAAACTGTTATTTTAAAGCAGACCTGAGCTAGTTCATTTCAAATCACTCATTCTTGCTGTTAAAGTAGCAGACAAACAAATGTTATATCAATACATTAAACATTCAACCTCTACCATTTGCCCGAGTAATTTTTGTACTGCACACTTGCATTTGTAATCAGCATACTTAGAGAGCTTCATACTTCAATGTACAAATTCTGTTGGCACCAATCTAATCCACACCAGCCATCCAGCTGAGATACCCTCAATAATGACACAGGAGAGAAAATTGGTAATTCAAAGGCTTTAATTACCAGAGAACCGAACAGCTGCCGAGCAGTGTGGTCACAGCATGCTGCCCAGTGAGCATCACCTTATATACAGCTTCCTGGGAGCGGAGCCAGAGGCGGAGTCCCCCAGGGTTCCAAGCCCGCTCTTAAAGGGCCAATGTATTAAAGGCAAGGTACAGTTACAGCAGTTACCGATACCATTCATCACATTCACACCCTGATTTTAAAAAACACATAGTCCGTCGGGGGTGAAAGTGGAGTTCAGTCTTTTGGGTGGTCTGGCCGTCCGTGCTGACCTTCCCCGCTCCGGTGGTGGTGCCACGGATACGGTCGGTTTCGGTGATGGTTTCTGCGGGAGCACGGTTGACAGAGCCTTTGCCCGCTTTGGAGCTGGGGGGTATCCGGGTTGACTAGGGTGATTGGTGCCGGCGCCGGCTCAGGGCAGGGGGCGCTATGGGGGGGCATTGTCGGGGTCGGCAGTTGGTGCGGGGAGGGGAGCATCGGTAGGAGGGGGCAGGGGTTGGTGGGGAAGCCGGCGGGTGCCAGGTCTCGCAGGGAGACGGTGTCCTGCCTGCCGTCGGGGTGCTCGACAGAGGCGCATTGAGGGTTTGCGTGTAGCAGTTGGACCCTCTCGACAAGCGGATCTGTCTTATGGCTCCTCACGTGTCTCCGGAGTAGAACTGATCCAGGAGTCGTCAGCCAACGTGGAAGCAAAACCCCAGAGGTGGACTTCCTGGGGAAGACAAACAAACAATTGTGAGGTCTTGTACGTGGCCGTACAGAGGAGCGACCTAATGGATTGTAGGGCATCGGGTAGGACCTCCTGCCAGCGGGCGATTGGGAGACTCCTTGACCGTATGGCTAGAAGGACAGCCTTCCAAACTGTCGCGTTCTCCCTCTCCACCTGCCCGTTTCCCTGCGGGTTATAGCTGGTGGTTCTGCTCGAGGCGATGCCCTTGCTGAGCAGATATTGACGCAGCTCATCGCTCATGAACGATGTACCCCGGTCGCTGTGGATATAAGCGGGGAAACCAAACAGTGTGAAGATGCTGTGCAGTGCCTTGATCACGGAGGCCGAGGTCATATCGGGGCAGGGGACAGCAAAAGGGAAGCGGGAGAACTCATCGATAACGGTGAGGAAATAGATGTTGCAGTTGGTGGATGGGAGGGGCCCTTTGAAGTCCACACTTAGTCGCTCAAAGGGCCCAGAGGCCTTTATCAGGCAGGCTCTGTCTGGTCGATAGAAGTGCGGTTTGCACTCCGCGCAGATCTGGCATGCCTTAGTCATGGCCTTGACGTCCTCTGTGGAGTAAGGTAGGTTGCGGGACTTGATGAAATGAGCAAGCCGGGTGACCCCCGGGTGGCAGAGGTCATCGTGGATGGCTCTCAGGTGGTCTTTTTGCGCGTTGGCACACGTGCCGCGGGACACGGCATCCGGGGGCTCGTTGAGCTTCCCTGGCGATATTTAATATCGTACGTATAAGTGGAGAGCTCTATCCTCCACCTCAGAATTTTGTCATTCTTTATTTTGCCCCGTTGTGCGTTATCGAACATAAAGGCAACCGACCGTTGGTCGGTGACGAGGGTGAACCTCCTACCGGCTAGGTAGTGCCTCCAGTGCTGCACGGCCTCCACTATGGCTTGTGCCTCCTTCTCGACTGCAGTGCCAATTTCCGAGGCGGTGAGGGTTTGGGAGAAGAATGATACTGGTCCTCCCGCCTGGTTGAGGGTAGCAGCCAGGGTGATGTCTGATGCGTCGCTTTCTACCTGAAAGGATAGGCTTTGTCCACCGGGTGCATGGCGGCCTTGATGATGTCGGCCTTGATACGGCTGAAAGCCGACTGGGCCTCAGCCGTCAGGTGAAAAACCGTGTTCTTAATGAGTGGTCGGGCTTTGTCCGCATATCTGGGGACCCACTGGGCGTAATAGGAGAAAGGCCCCAAGCACCGTTTGAGTGCCTTGAGGCTACGGGGGAGGGGGAGTTCCTTAAGGGGGCGCATGCAGTCGGGGTCTAGGCCTAGGACCCCGTTTTCCACGAAGTAGCCGAGGATGGCGAGCCGGGTTGTGTGGAACACGCATTTCTCTTTGTTGTACGTGAGGTTGAGGGCCCGGGCAGTCTGGAGGAACTTCCTCAGGTTTGCGTCGTGGTCCTGCTGGTCATGGCTGCAGATGGTGACTTTGTGCAAGTACGGGAAGGTAGCCCGTAAGCCGTACTGGTCCACCATTTGATCCATCGCCCTCTGGAAAACGGAGACTCCGTTTGTGACACCAAAAGGAAGTGAAACAGCTGACCGGCTGCTTCGAAAGCCGTGTAGGGGCGGTCCTCTGGGCGGATAGGGAGTTGATGATAGACCGATTTTAGGTTGAACGTGGAGAATACCCGATACTGGGCGATTTGAGTCACCATTTCCGCTATGCGGGGAAGTGGGTACGCATCGAGTTGCGTAAAGCGGTTTATGGTCTGGCTATAATCCACTACCATTCGTTGCTTTTCCCCGGAGCGCACTACCAATACTTGAGCCCTCCAAGGGCTGTTGCTGGCCTCTATGACCCCCCTCTTTTAGTAGCCGCTGAACCTCTGACTTGATAAAAGTCATGTCTTGGGTACTGTACCGGCGACTCTTGGTGGCGACGGGCTTACAGTCGGGAGTGAGGTTCGCAAAGAGGGGGGGTGGCGCAACTTTGAGTGCCGCCAGGCTGCATACCGTGAGTGGGGGCAGGGGTCCACCGAACTTCAGTGTCAGGCTCCGGTGGCTGCACTGAAAGTCCAGACCAAGCAGCAGGGGGCGCAGAGGCGAGGGAGGATGAAGAGCTTAAAACGGGTGTATTCAGCGCCTTGAATCGCGCGGTCCGCGACACAATACCCCATGATTTGTACCGAATGGGACCCTGAAGCGAGGACGATAGTTTGGAAGGCGGGGTGGGTACGCAGGGAGCAGCGCCTTACCGTGTCTGGATGAATAAAGCTCTCCATGCTCCTGGAGTTGAATAAGCAGGCCGTTGATTTGTACCTGCATCATTGAGTTCCGCAGGTGCTTTGGCCGTGATTGATCGAGCGTGATCGCTCCTAGATGCGGGTAGTCAGAGTCCTCGGTTAAGTCGGACTCACAAAATAGCCGCCTGGAGTCACAAAATGGCTGCCGCCGTCAGTCGCACGTGTCGATATTCAAAGATAGCCGCCACCAAGATGGCCGCCCCATGACTCGCACGAGGTCGATGATGTGTCGGAAGTAGGCATGTCCGGCCGCCGCGCGGCCGCGTTGCGGGGCCTGTGAGGCCGGGAGCTTGATTTCTGGGCCTGGTGAGGCTTTTGTTTGCGGCCTTTGGGCCCAGCCAGGCAGACTTTAGCGAAGTGCCCCTTCTTCTCGCAGTCGTTGCAGATCGCGGAGCGGGCCGGGCAACGCTGACGTGGGTGCTGGCCTTGCCCACAGAAATAGCATGGGGAACCCCCGGAGTAAGCGGATCGCCGTGCGGCGCAGGCCTGTAGCGTGGCCGAGTCTGGAGGGGATCGAGAAGGGTTCGCAATGTCCGCGGAGTACGTACGGAGGTTACGGTGGGCCATTTCTAGAGAAGAGGCAAGCGTTACCGCTCCTTGGAGATCCTTTGCCCCGTCTTCTAGGAGCCGCTGCCGGATGTACGAGGACCTGATACCGGACACGAAGGCATCACGAATATGTAAGTTCATGTGGACTTCTGCCGTCACTTCTTTATGATTGCAGTTCCTCGCGAGCGCAGTGAGTCTCTCCACGTATTCGTCTAGAGTTTCCCCGGAGTGCTGGCTGCAGGTTGAGAGCAAATGTCTGGCGTGTGCCTCGTTAATCGGCTTTACGAAGCGTTTCTTTAGTATATCGACCGCAGTTTTGTATGTCGTAGCGTTCTCGATCACGGAGGAGAGTCGGTGGCCCACCCGGGCATGTAGTAGGCTCAGCTTGCGAGCGCCGGCGACTTCAGTCTCTGAGGAGTTTAGATAGGCCTCAAAACACCGTAGCCAATATTTAAAAATTTCTGGGACCTCCGGCGACCGAGCGTCGAGGTTGAGTTTCTCCGGCTTTAGAGCGCTGTCCATCTTGATGTGTCTGGTAATTAAATTGAGATACCCTCAATTACGACACAGGGGAGAAGATTGGTAATTCAAAGGCTTTAATTACCAGAGAACCGGACAGCTGCCGAGAAGTGTGGTCACAGCATGCTGCCCAGTGAGCATCACCTTATATACCATTTCCTGGGGGCGGAGCCAGAGGCGGAGTCCCCCAGGGTTCCAAGCCCGGTCTTAAAGGGCCAATGTATTAAAGGCAAGTTACAGTTACAGCTGTTATCGATACCATTCATCACACCAGCCAACTGACCCAGCCAGTCCCCAAAGGTGTCTGAGTTGCTGTGACAACATGTACTTTTACATATTGTAGCCTTGATCTAGTGATAGTGATGGTAAAGGTTCCAATTTCCTTTCCATCGCATAACTGACCAGGAATCTCTCCCAATCTGACCATCTGTCATTGCCGTATATTAGAAGGACTTACAAGTTGATATTCAACCTACTCAGCTGCATTATGAACGCACCTTCTTTGACCTGAAATGGGACTGGAAGATGTAGCTTTTGGCTCAAAGGCAGGGAGGCTATCCATCGCGAAACAAGATCTCCCTTCAATCAAACTACGTCGACCAAAATGGAAAAGGCTTATTCAGGATGACATCAAACACATCAAGAGACTGTCTGGAACGTGCAGAGGTGAAGTCAAGGAATCGGAGGGAGCACACAAACTTCCAAACAACCCACTTACCCAACCCTTCAAGGACCACCTGCCCATTATTGTGTGTGTATGTGGGGGCAGGAGAACCAGAGGATCCTTAAGTCGACACTGCAAAGGAGGAAAAACATCGGCGGTCTAGCCCTGCCAAATCTACAGTACTGCCATTGGGCGGCTATAGCCGAGAGGGTGCGGGGATGGATACGAGAATACAACATGGAATGAGGGAGGCTGGAGGAGTCCTCCTGCAAGAGAATGACCCTCCGAGTGTTCGCCACGGCAGCACTCACATCCCCACCATCAAAGTATACATCCAGCCCAGTGGTGGGAGCCACACTGAAAATATGGAACCAAATGAGGCAGCATTTCAGTCTAACCATGACCTTCATGGCCCCCAACTGCAGTACCCACAAATTCCCTTCAGCCAGGCTTAATGCCACCTTTTAAAAAATGGAGACAGGACAGGGGGACGCTAGGGGTAAGGACCTTTCCATAGGGGACAGACTTGCAACCTTGGACAAGCCGACGGAAGACTTGGACCTTACGACAGGGCAGGAGCTTAGGCACCTCCGAATTAAATACTTTCTCTGCAAGGAGACGGCAAGATACCCCAGGGCCCGAGAGACACTCTACTAGAGGAACTAACCAACACGGATAGTAAGGAGGGGAGGAACTTTGGGAACATAAACGGAAGGCTGCTGGACAGGGCAAGGCTACCACTGGACGAAACCAGCTGGAAATAGGAGGACGAATTGGGGACCCTGGAGTGAAGCACTGAGCAGGGCCAACTCCACCTCCTCCTGTGCTAGGCACAGCCTCATGCAGATTAAAGTGATGCACAGAGATAGATAGAGAAATACAGCACAGAACAGGCCCTTCGGCCCATAATGTTGCGCCGAACTTTTGTCCTAGGTTAACCATAGAATTTTGGACAATCTTTCACGGCCAATCCACCCAACCTGCACATCTTTGGACTGTGGGAGGAAACCGGAGTACCCGGAGGAAACCCACGCACACACGGGGAGGATGTGCAGACTCCACACAGACAGAGACCCAAGTCGAAATCGAACTTGGGACCCTGGAGCTGTGAAGCAATTGTGCTATCCACAATGCTACCGTGCTGCCCTTAAGAAGTTAACCTACACTCCATTATTCTACCCTAATCCATGTACCTATCCAATAGCCGCTTGAAGGTCCCTAACGTTTCTGGCTCAACTACTTCCACAGGCAGTGCATTCCATGCCCCTACTACTCTCTGGGTAAATAACCTACCTCTGACATCCCCTCTATATCTTCCACCATTTATCTTAAATTTATGTCCCCTTGTAATGGTGTGTTCTACCCGGGGAAAAAGTCTCTGACTGTCTACTCTATCTCTTCCCCTAATCATCTTATAAACCTCTATCAAGTCGCCCCTCATCCTTCTCCGTTCTAATAAGAAAAGGCCTAGCACCCTCAACCTTTCCTCGTATGACCTACTCTCCATTCCAGGCAACATCCTGGTAAATCTCCTTTGCACCTTTTCCAAAGCATCCACATCCTTCCTAAAATGAGGTGACCAGAACTGCACACAGTACTCCAAATGTGGCCTGACCAAGGTTTTGTACAGCTGCATCATCACCTCACGGCTCTTAAATTCAATCCCTCTGCTAATGAACGCTAGCACACCATAGGCCTTCTTCACAGCTCTATCCACTTGAGTGGCAACTTTCAAAGATCTATGAACATAGACCCCAAGATCTCTCTGCTCCTCCACATTGCCAAGAACCTTACCGTTAACCCTGTATTCCACATTCATATTTGTCCTTCCAAAATGGTCAACCTCACACTTGTCAGGGTTACATAGAACATAGAACATAGAACAGTACAGCACAGAACAGGCCCTTCGGCCCTCGATGTTGTGCCGAGCAATGATCACCCCGCTTAAACCCACGTAACCCGTATTCCAACAATCCCCCCATTAACCTTACACTACGGGCAATTTTAGCATGGCCAATCCACCTAACCCGCACATCTTTGGACTGTGGGAGGAAACCGGAGCACCCGGAGGAAACCCACGCACACACGGGGAGGACGTGCAGACTCCACACAGACAGTGACCCAGCCGGGAATCGAACCTGGGACCCTGGAGCTGTGAAGCATTGATGCTAACCACCATGCTACCGTGAGGCCCCCCGTGAGGTTAAACTACATCTGCCACTTCTCAGCCCAGCTCTGCATTCTATCTATGTCTCTTTGAAGCCGACAACAGCCCTCCTCACTATCCACAACTCCACCAATCTTCGTATCATCTGAAAATTTACTGACCCACTCTTCAACTCCCTCATCCAAGTCGTTAATGAAAATCACAAACAGCAGAGGACCCAGAACTGATCCCTGCGGTACGCCACTGATAACTGGGCTCCAGGCTGAATATTTGCCATCCACCACCACTCTCTGTCTTCTATCGGTTAGCCAGTTTGTTATCCAACTGGCCAAATTTCCCACTATCCCATGCCTCCTTACTTTCTGCACAAGCCTACAATGGGGAATCTTATCAAATGCCTTACTAAAATCCATGTACACTACATCCACTGCTTTACCTTCATCCACATGCTTGGTCACCTCCTCAAAGAAGTCAATAAGACTTGTAAGGCAAGACCTACCCCTCACAAATCCATGCTGACTATCCCTAATCAAGCAGTGTCTTTCCAGATGCTCAGAAATCCTATCCCTCAGTACCCTTTCCATTACTATGCCTACCACCGAAGTAAGACTAACTGGCCTGTAATTCTCAGGGTTATCCCTATTCCCTTTTTGAACAGGGGCACGACATTCGCCACTCTCCAATCCTCTGGTACCACCCCTGTTGACAGCGAGGACGAAAAGATCATTGCCAACGGCTCTGCAATTTCATTTCTTGCTTCCCATAGAATCCTTGGATATATCCCGTCAGGCCCGGGGGACTTGTCTATCCTCAAGTTTTTCAAAACGCGCAACACATCTTCCTTCCTGACAAGTATCTCCTCGAGCTTATCAGTCTGTTTCACACTGTCCTCTCCAACAATATGGCCCCACTTGTTTGTAAATACTGAAGAAAAATACTTGTTCAAGACCTCTCCTATCTCTTCAGACTCAATACACAATCTCCCGCTACTGTCCTTGATCGGACCTACCCTCGCTCTAGTCATTCTCATATTTCTCACATATGTGTAAAAGGCCTTGGGGTTTTCCTTGATCCTACCTGCAAAAGATTTTTCATGCCCTCTCTTAGCTCTCCTAATCCCTTTCTTCAGTTCCCTCCTGGATATCTTGTATCAACCATGGTTCCCTCACTCAACCATCTCTTCCCTGCCTGACAGGCACATATATATCAAAGACACGCAGTACCTGTTCCTTGAACAAGTTCCACATTTCACTTGTGTCCTTCCCTGACAGCCTACGTTCCCAACTTCTGCACTTCAATTCTTGTCTGACAGCATTGTATTTACCCTTCCCCCAATTATAAACCTTGCCCTGTTGCACGCACCTATCCCTCTCCATAACTAAAATGAAAGTCACAGAATTGTGGTCACTATCTCCAAAATGCTCCCCACTAACAAATCTATCACCTGCCCTGGTTCATTACCAAGTACTAAATCCAATATGGCCTCCCCTCTGGTCGGACAATCTACATACTGTGTTAGAAAAGCTTCCTGGACACAGGGCACAAACACTACCCCATCCAAACTATTTGATCTAAAGAGTTTCCACTTAATGTTTGGGAAGTTGAAGTCACCCATGACTACTACCCTGTGACTTCTGCACCTTTCCAAAATCTGTTTCCCAATCTGTTCCTCCACATCTCTGCTGCTATTGGGGGGCCTATAGAAAACTCCCAACAAGGTGACTGCTCCTTTCCTATTTCTGACTTCAACCCATATTACCTCAGTAGGCAGATCCCCCTCGAACTGCCTTTCTGCAGCTGTTATACTATCTCTAATTAACAATGCCACCCCCCCCCCCCCACCTCTTTTACCATCCTCCCCAATCTTGTTGAAACATTTATAACCAGGGACCTCCAACAACCATTTCTGCCCCTCTTCTCTCCAAGTTTCCGTGATGGCCACCACATCGTAGTCCCAAGTAGCGATCCATGCCTTAAGTTCACCCACCTTATTCCTGATGCTTCTTGCATTAAAGTATACACACTTCAACCCATCACCTTGCCTGCAAGTACTCTCCTTTGTCAGTGTTACCTTCCCCACTGCATCACTACGTGCTTTGGCGTCCTGAATATCGGCTTCCTTAGTTGCTGGACTACAGATCCGGTTCCCATTCCCCTGCCAAATTAGTTTTAACCCTCCCGAAGAGTACTAGAAAACCTCCCTCCCAGGATATTGGTGCCCGTCTGGTTCAGATGCAACCCGTCCTGCTTGTACAGGTCCCACCTTCCCCAGAATGCGCTCCAATTATCCAAATACCTGAAGCCCTCCCTCCTACACCATTCCTGCAGCCACGTGTTCAACTGCACTCTCTCGCTATCCCTAGCCTCGCTATCACGTGGCACCGGCAACAAACCAGAGATGACAGCTCTGTCTGTCCTGGCCTTTAACTTCCAGCCTAACTCGCTAAACTTGTTTATTACCTCCAGACCCTTTTTCCTACCTATGTCGTTGGTACCAATGTGCACCGCGACTTCTGGCTGCTCACCCTCCCCCTTCAGGATCCTGAAGACACAATCCGAGACATCCCTGGCCCTGGCACCCGGGAGGCAACATACCTTTCTGGAGTCTCGCTCGCGACCACAGAATCTCCTATCTATTCCGCTAACCATTGAATCTCCTATTACTATTGCTTTTCTATGCTCCCCCTTCCCTTCTGAGTCCCAGAGCCAGACTCAGTGCCAGAGACCTGGCCGCTGGGGCCTTCCCCCGGTAGGTCATCCCCCCCAACAGCATCCAAAACGGTATACTTGTTTTGAAGGGGAACGGCCACGAGGGATCCCTGCACTGTGTGCCTGTTAGTTTTCTTTCCCCTGACTGTAACCCAGCTACTCTTGTCCAGTACCTTTGGTGTGGCTACCTCCCTGTAACTCTTCTCGATAACCCCCTCTGCCTCCCGGATGATCCGAAGTTCATCCAGCTCCAGCTCCAGTTCCTTAACACGATCTCTGAGGAGCTGGATTTGGGTGCACTTCCCGCAGGTATAGTCAGCGGGGACACCAGTGGTATCCCTCACCACCCACATCCTACAGGAGGAGCATGCAACTGCCCTCGCCTCCATCCCCTCTTACTTTACAGAATTAGCTGCCCCGTAACTAGCTCCTATTTATGCTGTGACTCTAGCCTCTGAAAACTGGCCTAATCCAATTAACTAATTAACAAGCTCCAGCTGCAAGTAAGTACAAGTAGAACCTTGTTTAAAGCTGATTCAAAATTCACCTTCTTATAGACAAAACAGCAACTTTTAAGTTAATTAACTAAATAAAAGAAATACTAGACTTTAAATAAAAATGAACCCTTATACTCCCTCAGTCACCAAACTCTCACTGTAGCACTCAAATGCCACAAGCTCAGCACTCCAGTGCAAAAAAAAAAGGCCCACCTAACTGGAACCCAAATGAGCAGGTTCTTCCCAGAGGTGAAAGACAAATGTGAATGGTGCCAAGGAGGCCCGGCCTACCAAGCCCACATGTTCTGTGCTTGCCCCAGACTTGTCGGGTTTGGGGCAGCCTTCTTTGAGGCAATGTCCAAGGTTGTGGGAGTGAGGGTGGAGCTGTGCCCAAGACTGGTAGTCTTCGGGGTATCGGACCAGTCAAATCTTAACATGGGAACGAGGGCTGACGCCCTGCCTTTTGCATCCCTAATCACAGGCTGGAGAATTCGGCTTGGCTGGCGATGCCACCACCACCCACAGCTGCAGACTGGCTGACAGATCTGGTGGAATGTTCGCCACCTAGAGATGATAATAATAATAATTTTTATTATTGCGACAAATAGGGTTACATTAACACTCCAATGAAGTTACTGTGAAAATCACCTAGCCGCCATATTCCGGCACCTGTTCAAGTACACAGAGGGAGAATTCAGAATGCCCAAATTACCTGACAGCACGTCTTTCTGGACAAAGATGTGCAGGGTAGGTGGATTGGCCACGCTAAATTGCCCCTTAATTGGAAAAAATGAATTGGGTACTCTAAATTTGTAAAAAAAAAATATTGAACCTGTTAATAAGAATAAAAATATCAACAGCAACAACTAGACCTAATATTTTGTTGTGCACTTCGGTCTTTGACAAAGTTGCCTGGTTAGCAAATATACCTGGCAAAGCGCATTGGCTGATAGAATTGGCAGCAGGCAGTCTTTAATAGTCTTTAATACTATCATTGACACTCATTGTCATGTGTCCATGACATCTTAGTCAAATCTCCCCTGAGCTCTCGCCTATCCTGGACCTTCTAGTTTGCTCTTCAACAGTATAAAATCCATTATATTTCTATCTCTTCAGTTTGACTCGAAACTTTGACTCTGTTCCTTTCTCCACAAATGCTGCCAGACCTGCCGAGCTTTACTAGCATTTTCTGTTTTTAATTCCAGCACCCGCAGTATTTTGCTGTTAACTCCAGCTTTTTGGCACAATTCTGCATTTGACCCAGAATCTGTTGTGTTGACCCAGAATCTGTTAGGCAGCCCTGGGATGTTTGTGAATCTAAGCACAGACTGCGTCAGATGCAACCTGACACGTCTGACATCCCTGCATTGCTCCTTGTCTTCTTCCTTCAAAAATCATAAGGAACCATTCTGATTGGAAAACACATTAACACAATATTGTGGAACATAACAACAAAATTCCAGTGGAATATATAGGAAGGCAGTGGCATTGTAGTATTGTCAACCAGAAACCCAGGGTAATGGTCTGGGGGTCCAGTTTCAATACAATTCTGGAATTAAAAGGCTAATGATGACCATGAAACCATTTAGATTGTTGTAGAAAAGCCATCTGATTCACTAATGTCCTTTAGGGAAGGAAATCTACCATCCCTACCTGGTCTGGCCTACATGTGACTCCAGACTCACAACAACGTGGTTGAATTAACTGCCCCCTCAAGGGCAATTCAGGACGGGCAATAAATGCGAGCACAGCCTGCGATGCCCATATCCCACAAACGAATAAAAAAAATCAAAGCCTGCTGACTAAATAGAATTGGAAAATCACCAAAAGAATTAAAGAAATACCCGAAATTCTGACAAAATGTGACAGCGTTACATTAATATAAACTTATTTAAATGTACTTTCAGAACAAAAGCAGAGCCTTGCCTCACCACACTTTACTATTTGTGAGTATATTGTTCTATGATCAGGAAACCATGAAGAATTTCAAATAAATAGCTTCAAACTGGTGGCCATACAAAATCTAAATGGAACATTGAAAGGGATATTAAATTGGTGGAAATTTGCTATTTCATTTTCCAATCATTTAGATTAATCAAATGTGACCGATTGCAAAATCTATCTCAATCTGTAAAGGCCCTGTTGATGTAGCATGGCATTTCACTCAAGAATCTCCATGAAAGGAAGTGTTTCTCAAAGGAACAGCACTTTTTCAGTCTCCTTCCCGGGAAGGACTGCATTCATCATTCCAAGCCTGTATCTAACTCTGAAGCTCCGGATAGAAAACCTTGGAAAGACACCAACAGGTTCATGGAATTCTGCTCCAACAACAACATTTAAGAGTACAAGACAATTCAGCAGAACACACATTCCCTTTAAGGGGCTATAGGAGGGATTTGGTAATATTGTGGTGTGATGTGACATGATGAGACTACACCTGGAATGCTGTGCAAAATTGTTCGCCTTCATACTTGCACTGGAGGCAATAGTTGGTCCCTGGGATGGGAGAGGTTTCCTATGTTAAGAAGTTGAGAAAATTAGTTATAAGTTTTCTGAAGTTTAGAAGAATGAGAGGTGGGGCGCGATTCACCGCTCCCCACGCCGGGTGGGAGAATCGCGGGAGGGCTGGGCGACTCATTTCACGCCCCCCCCCCCCGTCCCCCCCCCCCCCCCCCCCCCCCCCCCCCCCGCGATTTTCCGTTTTTCACGGCGACCGGCGATTTCCCGACCCGGATGGGCCGAGCGGCCTGACGTTATGGACCGTTTCACGACGCCGGCAACCTCACCTGGTCGCTGCCGTCGTGAACATGGGCGCCAAAGGCCCGTTTGAAGCTTGTGGGGGGCGGAGAGGGGAGTGAGCACCACGGCCGTGCTCGGAAGGGGACTGGCCTGCGATCGGTGCCCACCGATCGTCGAGCCAGCATCTAAAAGCGACGCACTCTTTCCCCTCCGCCGTCCCGCAAGATCAAGCCGCCACGTCTTGCGGGGCAGTGGAGGGGAAGACAGCCACCTGGAGCCGGCCAACCTGCGCATGCGAGGCAGACATCACATAGGCGCCGACGTAAGCGTCAAGGCCCAGCTGCCGAGAATAATGGAGCGCCGTTCCTAGCTCTCCCGGGTGCGGGGGAATACGGTGAGATGAGCGGCCTCCGAGGCCGTCGTGAAACTCGGCCGAGTTCACGACGGCCTTCCCGATTTTTCCCGGAAGCAGAGAATTCCGCCCCGTGATCTTTTGAAACATCCAAGATCATGAAAGGGCTTGACAAGGTAGACACTGAGACATTGGGCTGGATATTTGCAGATTTGGGAAGAGTCCGTGACAGTTAAAAATGGCGAAAGAGACCGATACGCAGGTCCCACCCTCAACAGATCCCATTTTTGCCAGGAAGGGAAAGGGGACAGGGCATAATTCACACAGGAGGGAAACCAAAAATCGGCAGGACCATTTCAAAAATGGGTCAAAATC
Organism: Scyliorhinus canicula; assembly: GCF_902713615.1. NCBI lineage: Eukaryota > Metazoa > Chordata > Chondrichthyes > Carcharhiniformes > Scyliorhinidae > Scyliorhinus > Scyliorhinus canicula. The sequence goes on from NC_052148.1 coordinate 190,537,616, forward strand.
CTGGAACTCCCTCCCTAATAGCACTGTGGGTGCACCTACAATTCCTTGTACCACCAATCCACTACTGACTCCTCCATCTGTGGTATGTGTGGGTGGCTCATCTGTAAGTATCTGAATGAGTTGCTAACGCACCTCTAATGGAATATAGGAACAAAACTAGGCCATTCAGCCCCTGGAGCCTGTTCCACCATTCAATGAGGTCATGGCTGATCTGTGAACCAACTCCTATACCTGCCTTTGGCCCAAATCCCTGAACATCTTTGCTCAACAAAAATCTATCGATCTCAGATTTAAAATTAACAACTGATGTAGCTTCAACTGCTAATTGTGGGAGAGAATTTTACAATCTCCAACCAGTGGAAATAGTTTATCTTTATCTACCTTGTCTGTTCCTGTTAATATCTTGAATACTTCGATCAGATCACCCCTTAGCCTTCCAAATTCTAGCAAAAACAGGTCTAATTTGCGTAATCTCTCCTCGGAACTCAACCCCTGTAGTCCAGGTATCATATTTATAAATCTATGTTGCACTCCCTCCATTCCCAAAATATCCTTGCTTAGGTGTGGTGCCCAGAACTGCTCACAGTACTCCAAGTGGGGACTAACCACGGTTTTGTATAGCTGCAACCCAACCTCTGTGTCCTTATATTCCAATCTTTTAGAGGTCTCAATGGTGTTGGCTATGAGGAGAGATTAAATATTGGATTGTTTTCACTGGAAAGATGGAGGCTGAGGGAAGACCTCAGAGGTCTACAAAATTATGAGAGCCATGGACAGGGTGGATAGTCAAAGGTTTTTTCCAAGGGTGTAAGTGTCAGTTACAAGGTGAGAGGGGGAAAGTTTAAGGGAGATATGCAGGGTAAGTTTTTCACACAGAGAGTGGTGGGTGCCTGGAACGCACTGCCAGAGGATATGGTGGAAACAGGGACATTACCAACATTTAAGAGTAAGAGGCATCTGGATGGCTACATGAATAGGGATGAAATAGAGGTCTACGGACCGAATAAGTGCAGAAGGTTTTGTATTTAAGGGCCTCACGGTAGCATGGTGGTTAGCATAAATGCTTCACAGCTCCAGGGTCCCAGGTTCGATTCCCGGCTGGGTCACTGTCTGTGTGGAGTCTGCACGTCCTCCCCGTGTGTGCGTGGGTTTCCTCCGGGTGCTCCGGTTTCCTCCCACAGTCCAAAGATGTGCGGGTTAGGTGGATCGGCCATGCTAAATTGCCCGTAGTGTAAGGTTAATGGGGGGATTGTTGGGTTTCGGGTATACGGGTTACGTGGGTTTAAGTCGGGTGATCATTGCTCGGCACAACATTGAGGGCCGAAGGGCCTGTTCTGTGCTGTACTGTTCTATGTTCTATATTTAGTTAGGGCATCATGATTGGCACAGGCTTGGAGGGCTGAAGGGCGTGTCCCTGTTCTGTACTTTTCTTGGTTATTTATTTAAATGCTAGCATTCCATTAGCCTTTTTGATTATTTTCTGCACTTGTTCCTGGCATTTTAAGGATCTATGCACCTGACCCCCCCCCCCCCCCCCCCCCCCCCACCCCCACCCCCCCCCCCCAAGTCTCTTTGGACATCCACTGTACCTAACCTCTTTCCATTTAGAATGTACTCTGCTCTATCTATCTTTGGTCCAAAATGGATAACCCCCCCACTTATTTACATTAAATTCCATCTGCCACAATTTTGCCCAATTTTGTCCATTCAGCTAGTCTGTCAATATCGCCTTGCAATTTTATGCTATCATCTAGGCTGTCTAGAATTCCACCTTACTTTGTATCATCCGCAAATTCAAATATTTGGATATATAATGGTCTGTTTCTTAACAATATTTAGCAGGGGATCGGCAGCTGTGTCCAGTTGAACAGAGCTCTGAGAGAATTATAGCCCAATGCACACTATCCACAGCTGTCCATGTCACCAGTGTCCGTTCGTGCTCACTTGTGGGTTGCCACACAACAGGTGAATACCCAGTTGACTAATATACTGGGCTCACTGAAGTCCAGAGAGTTGCGCTGATGCATGGCTGGTTGTGCCACTGAACGTGACTGGGGGGCAGGCAAGAGGAAAATAGAACAAGTTGCATTGCCAGATTGCAGCAAATCAAAATGCCAAGAGGAGAAATTAACTAACACAACCAGGTGACAGACACAAAGTGTTATATATGGGAACAGATTTGTATTGTAAATACTGTGAGAGTTAAATCAATGCCAGGGTCACTGGTCTACAATTATTAAATAATTCAAATTCCATGAGGTTGCAGAAATGTTACAGACAATTTCGGGAATTTATTTTATGATTACGCCCACTTGTCTGTATGAACGGAAAGCCTTTTCAACAATGCATAAAGTAGCATCTATTCCCTGCAATTACAGACCATTTTACAATAGCTGAAGAATTATGTATTGCACGTGATACCAGAATTTTTAGAAGCGCTTTGGGATTGTGTTCTGCGTCTCCATCTGTTTTCAGTGATAGCATATAATGCACCATCTCTGGGAACAGAAAATCCAGACGCCCTTGAGCAGACCCAGAAAGGCAACTTGTATCAGAGCACCAAACACCGCACGCTTAAATTAGTCACCTGCACTGTGACATGGACTTTGGGGGAAAGTAATAGAGATGTTTAGGAGGATTCACAGGATGAGGAATCAATCGCCAACACTTGAAGGGTTAGCAGTGGCTATGATAAATGAGGGAAGATAAGATTGCGAATGTTGAGCACTCATGCATGGGGATAGACACTTAATGAGCCTGCTTTAAAACCGAGACTGACACAAAAGTAGGAGAATATTTGAGCAATTATTTGTCTCTTTGCCATGCCAACGGAGAAATAAACACCTGCATACACAATTCTATTTCCCACATAATTAATGCCACAGAGGAACAGTTCTCTTTAATGTAGTCTGCTGTTGAACATGTGCCAAGCCCAGTGGCATCTGCCGTGGCAACCTTATTTATGCATGTCAAAGGCACGATCGGGGCATTTCTGTTAAATGCTCACAATCTGCTATAGAGATCTTGGGATCCAAACTGCAGAAAATAATCATAGACAGCCTCAATTCTCTTGTAGACAGTTACACACACCCAGGAGAGATGGATTGCACAGCCTTGCTGATGCCCACCATTCCGTACTTGGACAGATTGTGGGCAAGGTGGGTAAATGCCCCCCAGCAATGGCATTTATAGAAAAGCATTGAAGCAGTTGTTGGTATGCATGTCAGCAGAAGCTCTATGCCATCATATAATCCTGCATATGACAATTGCTGCAACCTTAAAAAGATATGAACACACAGTCAGTCCAGCTAAGGATAGACAATTATGTATAGCAGTACATCGGAGTTATTATTATACCAGGACCTTTCAGCAATGTCCAACTTAATAATTTAATAATAACAATAATCTTTTATTGTCACAAGTATGAAGTTACTGTGAAAAGTAGTCGCCACATTCCGGCGCCTGTTCGGGTAAGCTGGTACGGGAATTGAACCCACACTGCTGGCCTTAGTTCTGCATCACAAACCAGCTGTTTAGCCCACTGAGCTAAACCAGCCCATTCAACAGATATTTAAAATCTACATGATTGTCTTGTGATAAAACAGTTCACGTGTGACATGGTCCAGGGGTGTTAATTAGCTGTTTCGAGCAGAAGATAAAAACAGATGTTAAAATGAGTGCTTGGCTAAGAAATAGCCATTTGGAAGTTCAGATTTAGCACATCATTTTTGGGTTAATTGACATTTGTCATGGTTTGAATTTTCTTGCATGGTTTGAACTTTCTAACCAGAAAGTTGCAGGTTTAGCACTAAATAGTGCTGCGTATATACAGTTTTTATGGAACAGTCTATTTGACCTCTGTTCACCTACTTCACTGACAGTATAGTGTGCTCCCAGTGGCATCTTGTAGGATGTCTCAGAGACCAAGGGAGAGAAAGTACACATTCTCAGATGGGGGAAATGGGGTCCCAGAGGAGGAGGATGTCTCGTACATGCAGGGGAGAATTATGTCATCTCAGATGCCCTCTTTCCTGCAGCAACTGGTGCAGCTCTGCCAGCTCTTGGCCACCACCATTCCTCGTGCAGACCAAAGGGTGCCCCCAACAGGGTGCCAATAACCAAGCACGTCTTCTGACTCTTATAAGGTGCCCAATCATGTGGATTAGCACTTGCTCTTTTCAATTGAATTCCTCAGAGAATTTTCCTAATAAGTGCTGCCCGAGTGTTGGTGAAATATTGACAAAGGATCCCAAAAATCTCTGCATGTGTTTCAGAGGTCGTCTTCACAGTTTTCGCAGCAATGGCCAATGAAGGTCACTGCAGCCGCTGGGTCATTCCAGGGCTTGAGCGGGGACCTGTGTGGCATATCACAATCTTCTGTCCACAGGTGCATCCGCGAGATGGCGGATCTGTATGCTTGGCTATCAGACTACATCAGCTTCGACCTGCACCAGACCCATCAAGAGGCTCAGACTGCAGGATTCGCTACCATTGATGGGATGCCCAGGCCCAGGCACGCATGTCACTCTGCAAGCACTGGAGAATCCAAAAGTACCCATATTAACAGGAAAGGACTCCATTCCGTGAATGTTCACATCATGTGCGACTACCGCTTGTGGACGATGCACATATATGACCATTGCTCTGGGAGCATGCATGACAGCTACATCCTGGGACACTCGAAGATCCCCAGTGTCTCCGAGACCCAGCCCAAGTTCACAGGTTGACTTGTAGTGGGTCAAAGGATACCTGCTGAGTGCATGGTTGATGACGCTGGTGCAGAAGCCTGAGACCAAGGCCAATGATCCAGGCCATAGACCCGTTACAATGAGGCACACGTCGCCGCCAGAGCTATCATAGAACAGTGCATCGGGCTGCTCAAAATGTGGTTTCGATGCCTGGACCATTCTGGCAGGGCTCCACAGTACAGCCCCAAGAGGGTCTCCCACTTTTTTGTCTGCCATATGAGTATTTGCCACCTGATCTGCCACTGAGGACTCGTTTTGGATTGCCCTTTGTCTAATTTCATCTCTCCGACCTTACCATACCTGCCAGGAGTTTATGACATCTGACGACATTGCTCTGAGGATCAATGAACTGTTCAAGCCTCTCCACAAGACCAAGGTGGAAATCCATAGAAAGGATCTGAGCAAGGCTTCTGAGTCAGTCAATCGGGAAGTGCTATGGAAGATCCTGTCAAAGGCTGGCTGTCCAGATAAACTCATCAGCATCCTCTGACTCACCCTCGACAAGATGTCAGAGACTGTCCTCGCTGACGGAAATAAGACTGAAATCTTCGAGGTCAAGACTGAGATGTTCCATCGCCCCACCTTATTCTCCATTTTCATCGCCGCCATCCTTCACCTTGTCAAGAACAAGCTTCCTAATGGAGTGGACATTGTCTATAGCATGGACAGGAACCTTTTCAACCTCAACCAATTAAAATGCAAGAAGAAAACAACACTTAAATTGCTCATGAAACTTCAGTACGTGGAAGACATCGCCATTTCTATTCTCTCAGAAGAGAATCTCCAAGACATGCTTGGAAGCATACCAAAGAATCAGTCTCAGCCTCAAACTCAAGAAGACTCATGTTTTTTACCAACCCGCACCCGGGCAAGATCCGATCTCTCCCTCCACTAAGGTCATTGAAGAAACCCTCCCAAATGTGGAACATTTCCCCTACCTGGGGAGCCACCTCTTTTCTAAGGCTGACAACGATGCAAAGATACAACATCATATCCAATCTGCAAGCACCATTTTCGGACACCTAAGGACGAGAGCCATTGATAACCATGACATTCGTGCTGACACCAAGATCCTCCCATACAAGGCAGTCGTCCTCCCAGCTCTTCTATATGGCTCATAAACATGGACTACATACAGGGGTCACCTCTTAGCCCCATGATGACAGGAGTACTAACATCCGCATCCTTGAAGGAGCCAAGAGCACCAGCACGAGGCCATGATCATCCGAAACCAACTCCGCTGGGCTGACCATGTGCTGAGGATGCCAAATCAAATCTTCTTCACCCAGCTCAAGGAAGGCTCCGGAACAAGAGGAGGAAAATGGCAGCGCTTCATAGACCCTGAAGGCCACCTCAAGGAATGCAGCACGGACGTCAACACCTGTGAGGTACTTTCTCAGAAGAGATTTATGTGAAGGGACTTCTTGATTGAAGGGACACATTTTTTCAAGGACACCTGACGTCAAGAGGAGCCCCAGAATAGGAGCCTGAGAAAGAAATGCAGGAAATCTAGTGTCCAAGGCCTGATCCCAAATCCCAGAAACACCTGTCAGATATGCAGTCGAAGATGCAGTTCTTGGATTATGCTCATCAGCCACGTATGAACCCACAGAACCCATGACCAGTAACACGGAGTTTCTTAGGTGGACAATCATACTTGTGAGCGAATGATTGCCGATGGAGTAGAGAAAATGTTCGACCCAAATATCATTCAGGCTCTTTAACCAGCGCTGGCAGGTATTTAAAGTGGGACTCAGCCTCCGAGTGGCCATCTCTAACCCTGGCTACAACTCCATTCCTAAGGTGGCGCCTTGTGCTAAATATGAGGCAAACCAATAATCAGCTTAAGACCCTACATTGACTGCTTCTTTACCTTTTTACGGCTGAAAACATTTAGCAAAAACCATTGCCCTACATTGTAAATATTCAGTTAGCTTCACTTCTGCAAATAAATTGCATTAATCTGAAAGAAATAAAAATGGGTAAATCTCAGGATGGTTAGCCATTCTTTCCACCTGTCATTATCTTATACAAAATCAGGTCAATTAAACTCCATAAACAATGACATTGTACCTGTGCCACTCGCAACCACAGAATGGAGGGGGTGAAGCCCAGGGGCTGGTTTTCCGGATTCTGTTCTTTGCTAGCATTTTAGTACATTTTCCATCAACACAAAAATGCAGAACTTAGTTGCTAAAATGCACTCAATGGACAATGTGGGTGACCTCACTTTCCCACCCTCCCCCCACTCTCCTCCCACCGTGGCAAAAATTGGCAGACTTTTCTATTGAGGTGACACGTCGCCCTGCATGCCAGGGCCATTTTCTTAATCTGTTGCCTCCATTTTGTAACCAATGCCGACAATAGTTTTGGTTTGATTGGTGGTCTGAGTTAAGTTTATTGATTTAAAATGGGATGATTCCACATTGTGCCAATTAGTTTCAACATCCATAGGAGTTAAAATAATACAAACTCACTTCGAGTGATGTCAATTGTTAGATGGCAATTTCATATGTGTGGCTATGGCATCATCATCCAGTTGCCGGACCCATATTATAAGAACAGTCACTTGGGCAATAGGTGTGGGAGCTGCAAGCAGACGTGAGGCCATACCAAGCCCAAATCACTGACTCAGCAGACAAAAGGGAATAGGAATATTTTTTCAAATTAAATGGGTAATCCAGCCCACTGTCGGGATTCTCCATTATGCCGGCAATGCATCCACGCCAGCGTGGGGCTACCTACAATGGAAAACCCCATTGGTTAACTGGCGGGACGGAGAATCCCACCACCGAAAACTGCCCAATATATTTTTTGAAACCAGCAGTCTACTTACGACATTGTTGGAATTCCACAAGGTGATGGGAGGGAGGGTGCATTGTGACATGGAAGCATACACTTACAAGGAGATTCCCCTTATCTCTCGCTCATAGATAAGTTCTCAGTCCGGTTGAATAGGTATACAAAGCACTCTTTATTTTCTTTAAGAATTCATTTGGTACATTTGCACAAAAGTAAATCGAAAACTTTCTGTGAGTACATTGAAATGTCCTTGAGACACTGAAGTCTGAAAGCAAAAACTTCAAGATAGAAGTGACTCCAGATTTACAACTTAAAAGTCATTTCAACTGAAGACCTTTTTAAAAGTAATTTTCATGAATGCTTCAAGGATCTCCAACGCCTAAAATTCTTCTCACTAATCAGTCAAACGGATCACATTCTTAAGGAAATACTTAACTGGGTTTAGCCCCTTACTTAGGGCGCGATTCTCCCATATGGGGAGAAATCGTAAGGCTGGCGTCAAATCCGGGCGGGTTTGACGCCAGCCCCCCCCCCTTCCCGACCGGGAACCGATTCTGGTCCCCGGTCGGGGCTAGCATGCCGACGCCGTAAACTCCGGCATCGCGGGCTTAACGAATTTCGTTAAGCCCGCTTGCCAGAGTTAGCGCCGGCTGATGCGTCATATGACGTCAGCCGCGCATGCGCGGATTGGAAGACTCCAACCTGCGCATGCGCGGATGACGTCATCGCGCATTTGCGCGAAACCCGCGCATGCGCGGGCCGGGATGCCCCTCAGCCGCCCCGCGAAGTGATACAGCGGGGCTGCGGAGGGACAAAGAGTGCGCGGGCATCGGGCCCGCTGCCCGCGATCGGTGGGCACTGATCGCGGGCCCATGGCACCCTTGGCGCGGCCGTGGTACTGCCGTGCCAATCGGTGCCATGGTTGCCAAGATCGGGACTTTACGGCCGTTTTTACGAACGGCCAGACCAGGTGTGTTTGCCGTTCGTAAAAACAGCCGTAAAGGGCTGGGAACTCGGCCCATCGATCAGCTGAGAATCGCTGCTGGCCGTAAAAAAACGGCGGCAGCGATTCGTATCGGGAGTCGGGCGTGGGGGGGGGGGAGAATAGCGGGAGGGCGTCGGAACAGCGTGGCCGTAAAATATTACGAGCCACGCTATTCTCCGCACCGTCGTGAGTGCGGAGAATCGCGCCCTTAGTTTTTATTGGTTCTAATTCAGGAAAATATCAGTCGTTTAACAGGCGATTGGTTAATTAGACATTAATCAATTACTTCAAATTAATTATCTTTCCCACAGCTCTTGTCCCACATTCAAACTCCTTACATCACGTTTGGTCTCAGTTACGAGATTGTTTCAAACGCGTTGAATGTACCCTCAAATCGCTTTACTCTAGTACACATTTTGCAACATTTGAGACAAGTCATGGACAGGGGGCTAAATTCTCCGACTCCCCGCAGGGTCGGAGAATCGCCCGGGGCCGGTGAAAATCCCACCCCGCCGTGGCAGAAATTCTCCGCCACCCGGGAATTGGCGGGGGCGGGAATCACGCCCCGCCGATCGGCGTGCCCTCCGCGCTGATCGGCGACACCCCTGAGCCGATTCTCCAGCCCGCGATAGGCCGAAGTCCCGCCACTGAGAGGCCTCTCCCACCGCCGTGGTTTGAACCACCTCTGGTGGCGGCGGGATCGGTGGTGCGAGCGGGTCCCCGGGGTCCTGGGGGGGGACGCGGGCCAATCGGATCCCGGGGGGTGCCCCCACAGTGGCCAGATCCGTGATCGGGGCCCACTGATCGGCCGGCGGGCCAGTGCCGTGGGGGCACTCTTTTTCTTCCGCCGCCGCCACGGCCTCCACCATGGCGGAGGCGGAAGAGAATCCCCAGCGCGCATGCGCCGGTGGTGACGTCACCGGCAACTGATGCACCGGCGCATGCGCGAACCGGCGAAGGCCTTTCGGCCAGCCCCGGTGCCAGGCGGCGGGCGTCAAAGGCTTTGGGGGCCGGTTTTGGTGCCAGTCGGCGTGGTGTCAACCACTCCGGCGTAGGGGAATTCCGCACCTTTGGGGAGGCCCGACGCCGGAGTGGTTGGCGCCACTCCGCTACGTAGGGTAGGGGAGAATCCCGCCCCTGATTCAAAAGTTTAGCCAATTTTATAACTTACTCATATTTCTACAAATTCAATACTTTTCAAGATTCAGTTTATTTTCCAGTATATTTTGGTTAATATTTTAAAGGACCTCCGCTATAATTGTTAAATCCAACAGAGGGTGTATTGTGACATGGAAGTGGAGGAGTGTACACTTACAAGGAGCTGCGCTCCCAACTTCCTGAATGACAGTGGAGTAGACTTTACTCCTTTTGTGATTGGATTGCCAGGACACAAAGAAATGCAGGAAAATTGGATGGGAAAATTCCATAAAATTGTCCCCATTGAAACAATGTTTTCAAAACATTGCTGTTAGGTAAATAAATAAATGTTATCCCTCACACCAATATAAATGAATCTTTGCCTGCACTGTCATACAGATTGCCTGTTTTTTTTTCACACTGGAGTAATTGGGTGGGATTTATCATGAAACCCGCTGCACAGGCAGCCTGCCATTGACTGCCGGCGGGATCGTCTGCTCCAACGTTGTCAGTGGGATTTCCCATTGAACGTAACCGTCGCCGCCAGCAAATCCACGATGGGGTGCGCCGCCAGCGGAACCGGACAATCCCGCCAGCACGAACGGAAAGTTCCAGATTGACGTTGAATGAATAAATTTTGCATCACAAATTGTCATTCAAATATGGCGCTGAGGACCCGGGTTCGACCCCAGCCACGGGTCACTGTCCATGTGGAGTTTGAACATGCTCGCCCTTTCTCCGTGGGTCTCACCCCCACAACTCAGAAGATGTGTAGTTTAAATGGATTTGCCATGCTAATTTGCCCCTTAATTGGAAAATAAATAATTGGGTATTCTAAATTTATTTTAAAAATAGTCATTCAAATATGTAAAGTAATCCATTTTGTTCTCATTTGTGCTGGGCACACAGATGTAAGGACGGATGTTAAATTCCAAAACTGCATTCTATTTATGGCTCTATGTATTCCAACCATTCCTAAGGATAGGAACAAGTCAGTATACTAAAATGTGCTACATCATTGTTGCAAGAACATTTCTGAAGGTGATAGCAAAGAAGATACTCAAGATTCTAAATACAGTGCATTAGAGAGAGTATGGAGAGATTAGGACAGAAATCAGAAAAATAAAGAGGGGGCTATGAAATTAAATTATCAAGGAGCATGCAAGAATTGCTGAAGTATTCTACAGGGACATAAATAAAGTAATACGCTGGGATGGGAATTAGGGCCACTAACGGATGGACAGGATAAAATAATAGACAGTGAAAATTAAATAGCAGAAATATTAAATAATTATTTTGCTTCAGCAATAAACAGATAGCAGATAGAAACAACATCAGTTGTTATGATGAGGAATGTTGTAATTGTACTTAAAGCAAAAAAGAGGAGGAATATTAAATCTACCAGTCAAACTCAAGGATAAAACCAGTGGTCTGGACAGATAGCATTCGTGCATATTACAAGGATCCAGGCGAGATTTCAGAAGTATTATTACATATACTTCACAACGCCTCAGAAAAATATGCAGAGGCTGGTGGATAGCTAATATTACATCCATAATTAAGGGAGACAGAAACAGAGGAGTAGTAGCCCATTCAGCCTATGAAACCTGCTGATCATCCACTTTTATGATTTATTTCCCCACAAAATATTTCAAAGTTTGCGGAAGTTCCAAGGGTCAGCACGGTAGCATTGTGGATAGCACAATCGCGTCACAGCTCCAGGGTCCCAGGTTCGATTCCGGCTTGGGTCACTGTCTGTGTGGAGTCTGCACATCCTCCCCGTGTGTGCGTGGATTTCCTCCGGGTGCTCCGGTTTCCTCCCACAGTCCAAAGATGTGCCGGTTAGGTGGATTGGCCATGATAAATTGCCCTTAGTGTCCAAAATTGCTCTTAGTGTTGGGTAGGGTTACTGAGTTATGGGGATAGGGTGGAGGTGTTGACCTTGGGTAGGGGGGAGGATGCTCTTTCCAAGAGCCGGTGCAGACTTGATGGGCCGAATGGCCTCCTTCTGTAAATTCTATGTAAATCCACATATACCTTGACTTCAGTGGTATCTAGACATCTATTAATCTCCGTTTTCAACACACTCAATGACTGAGCTTTCACAACTCTCTGGGGTAGAGAATTCCAAAGATTCACAACTCTGAGTAAAAAATGTCTCCTCTTCAAGGTCCTTATTTTGAAATTGTGTCTCCTGGTTGTTTAATCCCCACCTCATCTGCATTTACCCTGTCTATCTCTTTAAGTATTTTATAGATTTCACTGAAATCACTTCACATTCTTTAAAATTCTGGAGAATACAGCTCCGGTTTGCTCAATCTCTCTTCAGAAGACACCATCTCCAGAACAAGTCTGGTGAATCTTCATTGCAATAATATCCTTCTTAAGGTAATGAGACCAAAAACTGCACACAATACTCCAGGTGCAGTGCCACAGAGGTTCTATACAATTTAAGCAAGATGTCGCTACTCCTGCTCTCAAACCTCTTGCGAGAAATGCTAAAATACAATTAGTCTTCCTAATTACTTGCTGTATCTGCACGTTAGTTTGCAGTGAATTATTGACGAGGATACCCAGGTCTATTTGTAAATTTACACTTCCTAATCTCTTCCATTTAAAAAGTACTCTGCACATCTGTTCCTTCTACTGGAGGGGATATTCTCACATTTTCAATGTTATGTTCCATTTTCCATCTTGCCCATTCACTAAGTCTGTCCAATTCCCCTCCCGGAAGCAGCTTTGCACCTTCCTCACAAGGCACATTCCCACTAACTTTGAAAATATTACATTTGGTCCCCACAGGGGCTGGTTTAGCACAGGGCTAAATCGCTGGCTTTTAAAGCAAACCAAGCAGGCCAGCAGCACGGTTCGATTCCCGTACCAGCCTCCCCGAACAGGCGCCGGAATGTGGCGACTAGGGGCTTTTCACAGTAACGTCATTGGAGCCTACTTGTGACAATAAGCAATTTTCATTTCATTCATCCAAATCATTGATATATATTGTGATCAGCTGGGTCCCAAGCATTATCCTTGCAGCACACCACCAGTCACAGCCTGCCAATGCAAGAATGACATATTTATTCCTACTCTGTTTTCTGCCTATGAGTCAATCCTAACTCTGTGCAAGTATATTATATTCTATCCCATGTGCTTTTAATTAACTAACTAACCTCTTGGGGGCTTTATCGAAGGCCTTCTAAAAATCCAAGTATACTGGGCTAGATTCTCTGATTCTGCAGCTATGTCTGTTGGACCCGCCTGGTCTTATGACCAGAAAGCCAGCGCCGCCCCCGCACCGATCCTCCGCCGATGAGGGGCTAGCAGCCGCGCAGCTTTACCTGCAGATATGGCCACAGAATGGCCAGGTCCGTGGCCGCGTGTGTGCACAGCGGCGGCCTGTAGCAGCCACGCAGTGAAACATGCTGTCGGCCGCGTGCAGACCCGGCCTGCCAAAAACTACCCCCCCTGTAACCCCCCTTGCCACGCATGGACCACCCCCACCAGTTCCCCCCCCCCCCCCCCCCCAGCCCCTGTCGAAGCCCCTCCCTATCAGAAGAACGGCTCCCCCTGTCTGTGGTGGTGCTGGACACAGACGGCAGCCACCATGCGAAGTCCTGAACTGTGTGAGCACATGTGCCCCACGCCGGGGACTTGGCCCATTGGGGGCGGAGCATTGGGGAGGGCCTCAGGTAACGTCCTGAAGCCGCCTCAATGGTGTGCAACGTACCCTTCGCCGTTTTTGAAGGAGCGGAGCATCGCAAAAACGACACTGACCACGATTCCAAATTGATTCTCCAGCCGATCACCAAATGTGAATTTGGCGTCGGTGATCGGAGAATCCCATCCACTATGTCTATAAACTCCCCTTTATTAATTCTGTTAGTAACATCCTCAAAAATACCCCAACAGGTTTGTCAAACATGATCTCTCATTCATTAATCTATGTTGGCTATGGCCATTCAGATCATTAATATCTAAGCGTCTGTTTATTACGGGTAGGATTTTCCAGCTGTGTTACACCTGGCGCCGATCCCACTATCCCCGGTGAATAACTGGAGAGCCCAAAAATGGGATTCGCACCGGGCTCATAACCGATCGCAATTTTTCCAGCCCGCTGTGCCCAACACAAGCTGGATCACGCCCTTGCTGGTTGTGATGCAAATCACCATATTTAACTGAGTGGCTAAAGGGGCGGCATGGTGACACAGTGGTTAGCACTGCCGTTTCACAGCACCAGCAACCTGGGCTTGATTCCTACTCGGGTGACTGTGTGGAGTTTGCACATTCTTCCTGTGTCTGCGTGGGTTTCCTCCGGGTGCTCCAGTTTACTCCCACAGTCCAAAGATGTGCAGGTTCGGTGGATTGGCAAGCTAAATTAGCCCAAGGTGGGTTATGGGGATAGTGTAGGCTCTGGGCCTAGGTATGGTGCTCTTTCAGAGGAGCGGTATGGACCCAATGGACCGAATGGCCTCCTTATGCACTGTTGGGATTCTATGATTCTATGAAATATGTGCAGCCCATTCAAGGCTCCCAGCTCTCAGTATTCATCAATGCAACACGATGCCAGCACCAATCAGTACTGGTTTCCAAAAAACGGAAACCAGACTTGACGGCCACATCGGGGACTCGAAGGCCATCGGAGCCCCCAGGTAGTCAGGGATTGGGCAATGCCAACCCTGGCATCAGGTTGGCACTGTGAGGGTGCCAGGATAAAATCCTGGAATTCCCTCCCTAACAGCACAGTGGGTATACCTACATCACAGGGACTGCAGCAGTTCAAGAAGGCAGCTCATCACCAGCTTCTGAAGGGCAACTAGGGATGGGCCATTAATGCTGGCCTCTCCAGGGGCACCCACATCCCACAAATGAATTTTAACTAAGTCAGGGCACAAGTAGCAGAATGGACAGCCTGCAAGAAGAAATCAGAGAGGAGACGTAAAGTGCAGATTCGACATAATGTAACAATTAGTGCAGATAGAACATAGAACAGTACAGCACAGAACAGGCCCTTCGGCCCTCGATGTTGTGACGAGCAATGATCACCCTACTCAAACCCACGTATCCACCCTATACCCGTAACCCAACAACCCCCCCCCCCTAACATTACTTATTAAGGACACTACGGGCAATTTAGCATGGCCAATCCACCTAACCTGCACATCTTTGGACTGTGGGAGGAAACCGGAGCACCCGGAGGAAACCCACGCACACACGGGGAGGACGTGCAGACTCCGCACAGACAGTGACCCAGCCGGGAACCGAACTTGGGACCCTGGAGCTGTGAAGCATTAATGCTAACCACCATGCTACCGTGCTGCCTAGATGTCTAGCGATGGCTTAATCAGTGGACTTCTTATTCTCCAGGAGTAAATATACTGCATCAATACAATACTATATTGATAACTTTTTAAATTACTGCCCAGTGCTATTTTATAATATTGTCGGCAGTGCTTTAAACACCTGAAAAGAGAGCGGCTGTGGGTCAAGGAAAGCTTGATTTTGTTCGCACATAAAGAATAAAAGTCTAACTAGTGAAAGAATAGGGCCAGTTAGCCTAACAGGCGTGGAAGAGGAACCTATGTTTGGAATTGGAAGTGGTTGCAGGGTTCCCAATAAATACTTGAAATGAAAATGAAAATTGCTTATTGTCACGAGTAGGCTTCAATGAAGTTACTGTGAAAGTTACTGTCTTCACAGAAAAGTGGGAAGATGCCAACATTGTACTTAAGGAGAAGAAGTGTAAAATATGAGATAGGATAAACACTGTGAGGGAGGAAATTGTCGGATGTTTAGCATCTTTGAAATCGCCATGTGCAGCTGAAATATATTCCAAGCTGTTAAAAGAAGTTGATTTATTAAGGGACTATCTGTCTGACTAAGCTTGTTGAATTGTTTGAGGATGTAACAAAGTGGGGAGGGGTGGTGTCAATGAAGGTATTGGATGCGATTTAACGCGCAAAAAACAATTCCGTATTGGGTGCTTACAGCAGTTCTTTCTCAGTGCCTGCAACCCTACCAAGGCCGAACTGACCTCACTTCCTGCACTGATGGGCTCAGCTCATTATTAAAATGTCGCCCTGACCTCCCAGCACCCCCATAGACACCCCACTGTGGCCTCCAACTTAAGTCTTAGGAGAGTCCTCGAGCCCCCCCTCACCTCACCCCTTAAGGGTTAGAGACACTCCCAAGCCTACTCAACCAAGGTCAATCTACAGGCCAAAACGTCAACAAGCAAAGGCAGGGGACGAAGAGTTCTGAATCTTCAAACCTTGCTGATTGGTTTATGTTGCTCCGTTGTTTTGCTTTTTCATGGGATGTGGACACCCCGGACATGTCCAAATCTGTTCCCTATCCTTACTTACCCTTGAAAAGCTTACTTGAACTATTGCAGTCCATGTGCTGGAACTCCCAACAGTACTGTTGGGAAGGAAGTCCGGGAATTTTGGAATGTCAGCGTGGTTCCATGTCAGGATGGTGGATGAATTGGAGGGGTGCTTGCAAGTGGTGGAGTGCTCACTTGTGAGGAGGACAGTTGTCACGATGACAGGAAAATGTAATGGGCAGAGAGCTACCTACAACTTCATCAGCTAACCAGACGTATCGAAATATTTTTTAAAAGACCTGTTTAAAAATAATACAAGAAAAGACCCTGATGAAAAAATGTCAGCCAAGTGTCACCTGATGGTTGATCATGAAGTACAGCACTTTTCTGGAGAGTTTCCCTATGAATTACTGTGTTAGTCGGTATTAGAGGTATTACGGTACCTCGGTTGATGCTGTAAGATCATTGGTGTGGGAGGTACCTGAGACAGTAAGATGATTGGTGAAGCCTGCCTGCTGGTTTCGCCCAGTAAGGCGGAGTATAAGAGTCTCTGTTTCCTCAGCTGCTGCATTCTGTACCTGCGCTGCTGAGGGAATCATTTAGTCCAATAAAGCCTTCAATTGTCATCCAATCTGGCTTCTGGAGTCATTGATCGAGCATCAATTTATTGGACTAGATTTTGAAGACTGGAACTCCGCATCAAGCCGGAGGACCTGCAACTTAGCCCCCACTAGACAAACTCAGCGGGAACTTTCAAACACTGGCTGACATGCTTCAACGGGTACCTCAGGACGGCCACAACTACACCCACGGAGGACCAGAAAATGCAAGTTCTCCACTCGAGGGTGAGCCCAGAGATCTGCACGCTCATCGAGGATGCAGACGATTTCGAGGCAGTGATGACCCTGATGAAAGGACACTACATTCGTCCAATAAACCAGGTCTATGCCTGACATCTGCTAGCGACAAGGTGACAAATCCCGGGGGAATCACTAGACGAATTCTACCCTGCATTTCTGGTACTAGGTAGGAACTGTGACTGTCCGCAAGTTTCAGCCAGCGACCACACAGAACTTTTAATCCGGGACACATTCGTTGCTGGTACGCTGTCCACCCAAATCCGTCAGCGGCTGCTTGAGAAAGAGACACTAGGCCTCAAGGAGGCACGGGCCCTTGATAGCTCCCTAGATGTGACCTCCCGCAACACCCGTGCGTACGTCCCCGACTGCGCGGCAGCCCCATGGGCAGTGTGGAACCCACCCGCGGCCGACCCTTATGCATCCCCCATCCCCCCACAAGCTTGTGCCGCGCGGCTGCCAGGCAACCCTGGCGGGCCCCGCTGCTATTTTTGCGGGCAAGCCAAGCACCACCGGCAACGCTGGCCGGCCCGTTCCTCCATTTGCAAAGGGTGAGGAAAAAAGGGGCATTTTGTGGCGGTATGCCAGGCCTGGGCTGTCGCCGCTGTCTCCGGGGGCAAACCGGGGCCGCCGCCATCTTCAATTTTCCGAGCCACGTGCGGGCCCCGGGCGCCACCATCTTGTTCCCGAGGGACCACTTGCGATGTGTGGTCTCCGCCATCTTGCCCACCCCCAGCTATGTGCGACCCGTGGGCGCCGCCATCTTGGCTGGAGTCTCAGGACCCTGATTCGGATGACCGCACACCGCCCGAGGAAAATCTTCAGCTTCTACCACGACTCGCCTCGGTGACCCTGGACCAGTCTCGGCCCCGAAATCCCTCGACCGCGTCGACAACTGTGCTCATCAACGGACACAAAATACTCTGCCTGATCAACTCCGGGAGCACAGAGAGCTTTACACACCCCAACACGGTAAGGCGCTGTTCTCTTCCCATACACCCGGTTAATCAAAGAATCTCCCTGGTCTCCGGGTCTCACTCTGTAGAGATCAAGGGGTTCTGCGTAGCTAACCCCACGGTCCAGGGAAGAAAAATTAAGAATTTCCGACTCTACGTCCTCCCTCACCTCTGCGCTGCCACGCTCCTGGGATTGGACTTCCAATGCAACCTCCAGAGCTTAACTTTTAAATTCGGCAGCCCTATACCCCCCCTCACTGTCTGCAGCCTTGCGCCCCCTCAAGGTCATCCCACCTTCCCTTTTTGCGAACCTCACCCCGGATTGAAAACCCGTTGCCACCAGGAGCAGACGGTACAGTACCCAGGACCGGACCTTCATTAGGTCGGGAGTCCAGCGGCTACTGAAAGAAGGTATTATCGAGGCTGGCAACAGCCCCTGGAGAGCTCAAGTAGCGGTTGTAAAGACCGGAGAGAAGCACAGGATGGTCATCGATTATAGTCAGACCATCAACAGGTATACGCAGCTTGACGCGTACCCTCTCCCCCGCATATCTGATTTGGTTACTCAGATTGCACAATACAAGGTCTTTTCCACGGTGGACCTCAAATCCGCCTACCACCAGCTCCCCATCCACCCGGACAACCGCAAATACACTTCATTCGAAGCAGATAGGCGGCTCTAGCACTTCCTGAGGGTTCCCTTCGGTGTCACAAATGGAGTCTCGATCTTCCAACGGGAGATGGACCGAATGGTTGACCGGTACGTTTTGCGGACTACTTTTCCGTATCTCGACAACGTCACCATCTGTGGCCACGACCAGCAGGACCACGACACCAACCTCCGAAAATTCCTCCATACCGCAAAAATCCTTAACTTAACCTACAACAAGGACAAATGCGTGTTCAGCACCGACCATCTAGCCATCCTCAGCTACATAGTGCATGATGGAGTTATAGGCCCAGATCCCAAACGCATGTGCCCCTTCATGGAGTTTACCCTGCCCCACTGCTCCAAGGCCCTGAAACGCTGCATGGGATTGTTTTCATATTACGCCCAGTGGGTCCCCAATTATGCGGACAAGGCCCGCCCACTAATCCAATCCACGGTTTTCTCCCTGTCGACAGAGGCCCGCCAGGCCTTCAGCCGCATAAAGGCGGACATCGCAAAGGCCGTGATACACACAATCGATGAATCCCTTCCCTTCCAAGTCGAGAGCAAACATATCCGACGTAGCTCTGGCGGCCACCCTCAACCAAGCGGGCAGGCCCGTGGCCTTCTTCTGAAGGCCTGATTCAGGAATCCGCCATTCCTCCGTTGAAAAGGAGGCCCAGGCCATAGTAGAAGCTGTGCGGCACTGGAGGCATTACCTGGCCAGCAGGAGATTCACGCTCCTCACTGACCAACGGTCGGTAGCTTTCATGTTCGATAATGCACAGCGGGGCAAGATAAAGAACTATAAGATCTTACGGTGGAGGATCGAGCTCTCCACCTACAACTATGAGATCTTGTATCGTCCCGGGAAGCTAAACGAGCCTCCAGATGCCCTATCCCGCGGCACATGTGCCAACGCACAAGTGGACCGACTCCGGGCCCTCTATAAGTACCTCTGCCACTCGGGGGTCACTCAATTCTTCCATTTCATCAAGACCCGCAACCTGCCCTACTCCATCGAGGAGGTCAGGACCGCCACTAGGAACTGCCAAATCTGCGTGGAGTGCAAGCCGCACTTCTACAGGCCAGAGAAAGCGCGCCTGGTAAAGGCTTCCCGTCCCTTTGAACGCCACAGTATGGACTTCAAAGGGTCCCACCCCTCCACTGACCGCAACACGTACTTCCTGAACGGGATTGATGAGTACTCCCGGTTCCCATTCGCCATCCCCTGCCCCGACATGACCGCAGCCACCGTCATAAAAGCCCTCCACAGTATCTTTACACAATTCGGTTTCCCCGTCTACATACACAGCGATAGGTGGTCCTCCTTCATGAGCAACGAAATGCGTCAATTCCTGCTCAGCAAGGGATTGCCTCGAGCAGGACGACCAGTTATAACCCCTGGGGAAATGGACAGGTAGAGAGGGAGAATGGAATGGTCTGGAAGGCCGTCCTATTGGCCCTATGGTCCAGGAATCTCCCAGTCTCCCGCTGGCAGGAGGTCCTTCCGGATGCTCTCCACTCCATCCGATCGCTGCTGTGTACCACGACCAACGAAACACCTCGTGAACGTCTCCTTGTCTTCCCTAGGAAGTCCTCCTCCGGGACCTCGCTCCCAACCTGGCTGGCAGCTCCTGGACCCATCCTGCTCCGCAAATACGTGCGGGCGCACAAGTCGGACCAATTAGTCGAGAGGGTCCACCTCCTTCACACTAACCCTCAGGACGCTTCCGTAGCGTACCCCGATGGCCGGCAGGATACGGTCTCCCTACGGGACCTGGTGCCCGCTGGATCCCCAACCACACCCACACCCCCCCCACCAACCCCACCCTCCCTCCCACCGGCACACCCCATGGCTGCTCCCTTCCCAGGTGGATGGGTCCTTCCACTGGTCACACCCAGGGGTGATGAAGCTACCGAAGAAGCTGAAGTCACGCTCCCGGAGTCACGGATGCCCGAGCGGACGCCTGCATCACCGCCAAAACTGTGACGATCACAGAGGACGACCAGGGCCCCCGATCGACTAATTGCTTCATTTTGAATGTGCATGTAAATAAATACTGTAAATAGTTATGACATGTAATAAGGCAAAATACTGTACCACCGATGGGTACCACCATAATCTCTACCACTGTATAACGCGAAACCACCACCCCCACCGGACTCTTTTTTAACAGGGGGTGAATGTGGTAGTCGGTATTAGAGGTATTACGGTACCCAGGTTGATGCTGTAAGATCATTGCTGTGGGAACTACCTGAGACAGTAAGATCATTGGTGAAGCCTGCCTGCTGGTTCCATCCAGTAAGGCGGAGTATAAGAGTCTGTGTCTCCCTAGCTGCTGCATTCTGTACCTGCGCTGCTGGGGGAATCATCTAGTCCAATAAAGCCTTCAATTGTCATCCAATCTCGCTTCAGGGAGCATTGATCAAGCATCAATTACATTACAGTCCTTACGTGGAATTTCGTACCTGGGTGCTGTCAAGGCCCACTTCAAACAGAGATATTTGGGCAGCACGGTGAGGTATTATCATAAATGTAAGAACTGCAAGGGTTAATTAAATGTCTAGACCAGCCAGTAGAGGGAGCTAGAGTTACAAGTATATAAGACATTGATGCTAATCCTTGTGATTGGCTGAAAGGCAGACTGGGCTAAATTTGAATATTTGTGGAGTTACTAGTTTAATTTGATTTAAATTACTATTTTACGTTGATTTGAATTACTATTTTTAAATTTAACTTAGATTACTATTTTTAAGTTGATTTGAATAACTTTTTAAATTTTAATTAAATAAATTTTAATTTCAATTAAATAACTATTTAATTTGTTGTCAGATCAAGCAAGATAAATACTCAGGGATAAAGCTAATTAAATAGTATACAGGAGATTGGTTATAATCTGACACAAAAACATCTTTCTAAAGTTTAATTTCAAATGTTTAATTTAAAGGAATAAATCATGGCAGGAGAGCTCCAAGGCATAGTCTGCTCCTCTTGCTGCATGTGGCAGGCTGGGGACAGTTCCAGTCCCCAGGGTTAGCATGTGTGCAGGAAGTGTCTCCAGTCACAGCTTCTGGAAGCTCGGGTTTCAGAGCTGGAGCGGCGGCTGGAGACACTGTGGAGCATCCGCGAGTCGGAGAGCATCGTGGATTGCACATGAAGACAGGTGGTCACACCGCAGGCTCAGACTCTGCAGGCAGGAAAGGAATGGGTGACCACCAGACAGAGCAAGGCAGGTAGTGTAGGAATCTTCTGTGGCCATTCCCCTGCAGAACAGATATACCGCTTTGGATACTGTGGAGGGGAATGCCTCTCAGGGGAAAACAGCAACAGCCAAACTCGTGGCACCAAGGTTGGTTCTGCTGCAGAGGGGAAGGGTGATAGTTATAGGGGATTCAATTGTAAGGGGAATAGACAGGCGTTTCTGTGGCCGCAAACGAGACTCCAGGATGGTATGTTGCCACCCTGGTGCTAGAGTCAAGGATGTCTCGAAGCAGGTACAGGACATTCTGGAGGGGGAGGGTGAACAGCCAGTGGTCGTGGTACACATCGGTACAAACGACAAAGGTAAAAAAGGGATGAGGTCCTAAAAGCAGCTAGGAAGGAAGTTAAGAAATTGGACCTCGAAGGTAATGATCTCAGGATTACTACCAGTGCCACGTGCAGGGCAGAGTAGAAATGACAGGATATATAGAATGAATACGTGGCTGAAGGGATGGTGTCAGGGGGAGGGTTTCAGATTCCTGGGGCATTGGGACCGGTTCTGGGAGAGGTGGGACCTGTACAAACTGGATGTGTTACACCTGGGCAGGGCTGGAACTGATGTCCGAGGGGGGCTATTTGCTAGAGCTGTTGGGGAGGGTTTAAACTAATGTGGCAGGGGGAAGGGAACCGATGCAGGAAGCGGAAGGTAGTAAAACAGAGACAGAAACAAAAGGCAGTAAGGGGGAAAGTGTAAGGCAGAGAAGCCATAGTCTAAAATCAAAAAGGGCGACAGTACAAGGTACAGTAACTGAGGGGAGCTCAGTGAATAGGCCCAGTAATACTAAAAGGAATAAAACGAGACATAAAAACATAAATGGAAAGCAAAGCGGCAGGTTGTTACATGAAGATATGGGTTCAACGACAAGGAAAATTAGGAGAAAAGGTAAGACGATAAATAACTTAGGAGAGGTTACTGATCAATGTGTTAAGATTCAAAAACAGAGGTATAAAAGCCAACATTAGTGTACTTTACCTGAATGCTCGTAGTATTCGGAATAAGGTAAATGAGTTGACGGCGCAAATGATCGTGAATGACTATGATTTAGTGGCCATTACTGAAACATGGTTAAAGGATGGTCACGACTGGAAAGTTAAATATCCAAGGGTATCAAACTATTCGGAAGGACAGAGTGGATGGTAAGGAGGTAGGTGGTGTAGCTCTATTATTTAAGGATGACATCCGGGCAATAGTAAGGGATGACATCGGTGCTATGGAGGATAAGGGTGAATCCATTTGGGTGGAAATCAGGAACAGTAAAGCGAAAAAGTCATTGATAGGAGTCATCTATAGGCCACCAAATAGTAACATTATGATGGGGCAGGCAATAAACAAATAAATAACTGATGCATATAGAAATGGTACAGCAGTTATCATGGGGGACTTTAATCTACATGTCGATTGGTTTAACCAGGTCGATCAAGGCAGCCTTGAGGAGGAGTTTATAGAAGATCATGGCTGATCTTTTTTGCGGACTCAGTCCCAGTTACCTGCCTGCTCACCATAACCTTTTATTCTTTTACTGTTCAAAAATCTATTTATCTTTGCCATCAAAACATTTAACAAGGTAGCCTCAACTACTTCACTGGGCAGGGAATTTCATAGATTCATAGATTGGGTGAAAAAGTTCCTCCTCAACTCAGTCCTAAATCTGCTCCCCCTTCTTTTGAGGCTATGCTCCCTAGTTCTACAGAGCATCAAGAATCAAGCCTCAAGAAGCTGATGAGAAGAGGAGCAGACCCACGGCAGCAACAGGCATGCGATGATGCCCTGAGGCAAGGGAACAGCGCGGTGGCCATGACGAGTGAGGCAGGCTGTGCTGATGGCCCCAGGCGAGTGAGGTGAGTGAGATTGTGAGAATGAACCCGCTTTTTGCTGGGCTTGATATTAAATGGGTTCGGGAGAGACGTGAGAACAGTGTGCCCCACGAACTGTAAATCCAACTCTGCCCATAGGCCTGGAAACTCAGCAAGACCCTTTCCAAACCATTCCCATGAACATTGGAAACATAAGTAGGGAAATCTAGCCCCCCCCCCCCCACCCATCACCCACAAAAAAAAACAAAGCAACGTGAGAGAAGCCCTCGCGCAGCCCGAAAGGAGAATCCCTGGAGGCCGGTACGTTCTTGTTGAACTAAAATAGACCATTTCAGATCAGAATGCTGGAGATTACCGGCAGGCCTATTGGTCCAATAGAAAACCACAGGAGCAGTCCCCCAAAGGATGTGACAGGGGGTTGTTCAGCAGAGCCGACATGGGCTCTCACTACAGGAACTCACCTCTTAAAGGATGTAGCACTCTGCGTGTCTGAGACAGACAAACTCCCAGAGAGCTTCCAAGGATTTGCCTTGTCAAGAACTATGTCCCCTACCCATCCCAAGTGAGCAAGTACTGCTCCAGGACAAAGGGCTCACTCAATCTTTAATGTTAGAAGGAAACCAAAACCTACCCCTGAATCCTCACTGAAGACCAAAGCACTGCTCAGTGGAATGGGAGGAGCTGTCTTTGCACCCCTCCGTAAGGTCCACTTGGAGTGTGGCCTTGTTTCATGGTAGGAATTGTCCCTGAACAGCGTGTAGCAGGAATCGTTTTCCTCCTTGGCAACGATTTGGCTAGCAGCAAGGTGTCAGCGAGTGGAGGAAAGGTGAAAAAGTCGAGAAAACACCCATGAACTTTGAACAGGAGCTGCTTGAATGTTGCAAGGCTGAAGCCAGGATTGTAAAATTTAAAAAGGTCAAGGAAAGGCCCCTAGAATCTAAAATAGATTCACCAAGCATCCCAGAATTAAATCGGGACCTAAAGCAGGGAAATAAATAGTGAGTGCGATGCCCTACGTGGCCAAAGAGCCTGAATAAGGCAGGTTATTAAGCCCAGGAAGGAAACGTTTAAGGACTTATCTGAAGTATGGCTAGCAGAACATTTCTTCCCTATATTAGATAGGGTCAAAGGGAGACCCCAAACCAACAAGCAGATAGGGAGTGAGATGCTTCCCCCAGTCAAAATGCCATAAGGCTGGAACCGCACCACTACTTGGGGACAGTGATATTCCAGAACAAGTTAGGAGGGGGCCTCCTCCAAAGCCAAAGGCCCCAACTAAGAAGCCATTGATTGGCCTAGCTGGTAGCTTTATGGTGAATTAAAATGTGGACCAGGAAAGTTCTCAAATTAGCACAGAACGGCTGGCTCAAGTTCAGGAGCCCTCTGTCACACTGGTGCCATGCGAACCAAAGCCCCTTGCAACAGAAGCTGGAATACCCCACTTGTGCTGATGCCTAAGCTGGACACAGAAGCTAAATCTCCTAAAGAAGCTGAAGTACCCAATCTCCTGACAGTCAGCCGAACCACATTTACTGGTTTGAACTGTTGAACCCACAGGTTACCAAGGTAGTCAGGGAGGAGTTAAACTGGATCAGAGCCACTAATCCTACTATCAAGGACTTGGCATTCACCGAGTGAGATACCCAGCATTCTGCTACAGGTAGCCCACAGCAGAATGACCATCATATCCCCTGAGTGCTAACCACACTGTAAACCCCCCCACCCTGACCCTTTAGAGGATATCTAATCAGAAGTTGGATAGGCAGAGTTCTGAAACCAAGGGCTTTGCTTATGTCTGATCCCCAACAGAGGAAAGTTCAAAATTTTAGCCCCAAATAGAGTTTCCCATAAATAGTGAATTTCAAAACTTCCCAAGTGACCTGGACCTTCCACACAAACAGAAAGTTTAAACCTCAAAAAGAAAATGCAGCAGGGAACTGCCATTGCCCCTGTTAGCTGTGTGTCTGATGTGTCTGACTGAGAGGATGCATGTATACTTCTTTATTTCCTATTCGTTCTTCATAAGACCACGTCAACAATGAAATAGAATTAATTATTATTTTTCTCTGAGGCAACGAGGGATGTTCTGGAGCTAAAACCCATGAAATGTGCATTTTTATCAACATGGCTCCTTCCTAAAATTTAAAAAACTGGCAATCATTTTAAAATGACTGAAGCTATGGCTGGCTGTGACTTGCAAACAAAAGGAACTTTCTGGCAGTCATAAAGATTCCTTGTTATCTGTGAAGAGATGCAATGAACCTGTGAGCTGCAGAAACCAACTTCAAAGGCCAACTACATAAGAACATAAGAACTAGGAGCAGGAGTAGGCCATCTGGCCCCTCGGGCCTGCTCCGCCATTCAATGAGATCATGGCTGATCTTTTGTGGACTCAGCTCCACTTTCCGGCACAAACACCATAACCCTTAATCCCTTTATTCTTCAAAAAACTATCTATCTTTACCTTAAAAACATGTAATGAAGGAGCCTTAACTGCTTCACTGGCAAGGAATTCCATGGATTCATAACCCATTGGGTGAAGAAGTTCCTCCTACCCGGTAGTTCTGCTTTTACCCGTCAGTGGAAAAACCTGCACGCATCTATCCTATCTATTCCCTTCATAATTTTATTTGTTTCTATAAGATCCCCCCCCCTCTAAACTCCATCCCTCTAGAAATGAAGGACAAAACTCCATTTGCCTTCTTAATCACCTGTTGCACCTGTAAACCAACCTTTTGTGACTCATGCACCAGCACCCCCAGGTCTCTCTGCACAGCAGCGTGTTTTAATATTTTATCATTTAAATAATAATCATTTTTGCTGTTATTCTTACCAAAATGGATAACCTTACATTTGTCAAAGCTTTTTTTTATATAAATGTTTTTTATTGAGTTTTCATATTTTATATCCAACAAATTACAAATTATTAGACAGAGAAAAAGAAAAAAAAGGAAAAGAAAAAATACGCAAAAATTTACATGTATATTTACAGGTAAGCATCTTAACTGTGGCCGCCCCCTTTAGCCGGCATACATATTTTACATTCCCCAATATGGCCGAGGCACATGTTTATAGGCATTTATTTATAGTTTGGTTTTGGGCCTTAGCTAGCCATCAAACCCCGATAACGAACCCGTAGCCCCCCCCCCCCCCCCCCACCCCCACCCCCACCCCCCCCCCCCCCCCCGGCTACCTTCCCCCGATTCCCGTCCATTTTCCCCTGATTCTTGGCCACCCGACTATTCTTCCTCTTGTACGTTGGCCACAAACAGGTCCCGGAACAATTGCATGAATGGCTTCCACGTTCTGTGGAAGCCGTCGTCTGACCCTCGGATGGCGAATTTTTTTTTCTCCATTTGGAGAGATTCTGAGAGGTCGGACAGCCAGTCTGCAGCTCTGGGCGGTGCTGCTGACCGCCAGCCAAACAGGATTCTATGGCGGGCGATCAGGGAGGCAAAGGCAAGGGCGTTCGCCCTCCTCCCCAGGAATAGATCTGGCTGGTCTGAAACCCCGAAGACCGCCACTATCGGGCATGGCTTCACCCTCACCCCCACCACTTTGGACAAAGCCTCGAAGAAGGCTGCCCAGTACTCCACAAGTCTGGGGCAAGACCAGAACATGTGGGCGTGGTTGGCCAGGCCTCTTTGGCACCGTTCACATCTGTCCTCCACCTCCGGGAAGAACATACTCATACGGTTTCTTGTTAAGTGGGCTCTATGTACCACTTTTAGTTGCGTCAGGCTGAGCCTTGCGCACGTGGAGGTGGAGTTGACGCTATGCAGTGCTTCGCTCCAGAGTCCCCACCCTATCTCAATCCCCAGGTCGTCCTCCCATTTCATTCTTGTTGCGTCCAGTACGGTGTCGTCCCTTTCTACCAGTCGGTCATACATGTCGCTACAGTTCCCCTTCTCTAGGATACTTGCGTCCAGTAGGTCTTCCAGTAGTATCTGTCGTGGTGGTTGTGGGTACGTCCTTGTCTCCTTTTGTAAGAAGTTTTTGAGCTGCAGGTACCGTAGCTCGTTCCCCCCGGCTAGCCGAAATTTCTCTGTCAGCACATTTGTCAAAGCTAACAGTCAGAGAATGTGGGAAATATTTATACTGTGGAGGGAGAATGAAAGATGAGTCATTCTCAGGTTGTCAAATTCTCTTCACCTGAAGAAGGAGCCGTGCTCCGAAAGCTCGTGTTTGAAACAAACCTGTTGGACTTTAACCTGGTGTTGTAAGACTTCTTACTGACAAAAAGTGATTGAACTCGAAACGTTAGCTCTTTTCTCTCCCTACAGATGCTGCCAGACCTGCTGAGATTTCCCAGCATTTTCTCTTTTGTTTCAGATTCCAGCATCCGCAGTAATTTGCTTTTATCCAGAATTGAACATAAAAGCTATCCTTGGGATATACAAGGCATTTTGAGACCACGAGCTGGTTTTTCCGCTGTCGGGATTCTCCGTTGTGCCAGCAGCGCACCCATGTCCAGGGATTTCCCAATGGCACGGGAGGCCCACAATGGGAAATCCCATTGACCAGTTGGTTGGATGGAGAATCCGACGGGGACACACCGCACCCAAACACTGGTGCAGCGGG
The DNA here is from genome assembly GCF_902713615.1 of Scyliorhinus canicula. NCBI lineage: Eukaryota > Metazoa > Chordata > Chondrichthyes > Carcharhiniformes > Scyliorhinidae > Scyliorhinus > Scyliorhinus canicula. Next base: position 190,565,733 of record NC_052148.1, read on the forward strand.
ACGGAGAATCCCGGCCCACATCTCGAATACTGTGTGCAGTTTTGGGTTCCTTTAAGGAAGAATGTAAATGCATTGGAGACATTAAGAGGAGGTTTACTGGATTGATAGCTTGAATGAGAGAATTGCCTTATAAGGAAAGGTTAGACAGATTGGGTTTGTTTCCGCTAGAGTTTAGAAGAGTAAGGGGTGACATGTATATGGGATCCTGAATGATATTGACAAGGTGGATGTTGAAAGGATGTTTCCGCATGTGGGTGAGCCCAGAACCAGGCGGCACTGTTCTAAATTAGGGTTGCCCTTATAGGACAGAGATGAGGAGAATTGTTTTTCCTGAGAATTGTGAGACTTTGGACCTCTGCCTCAGAAGGCAATGAACGTGGGGCCACTGAGTATTTTAAAGGCAATAGACATAGACATAGAATTTACAGTGCAGAAGGAGGCCATTCGGCCCATCGAGTCTGCACCGGCTCTTGGAAAGAGCACCCTACCCAAGGTCAACATCTCCACCCTATCCCCATAACTCAGTAACCCCACCCAACACTAAGGGCAATTTTGGACACTAAGGGCAATTTATCATGGCCAATCCACCTAACCCGCACATCTTTGGATTGTGGGAGGAAACCGGAGCACCCGGAGGAAACCCACGCACACACGGGGAGGATGTGCAGACTCCGCACAGACAGTGACCCAAGCCGGAATCGAACCTGGGACGCTGGAGCTGTGAAGCGATTGTGCAATCCACAATGCTACCGTGCTGCCTTTAATGGTAGACAGATTCTTGTTAGGCAAGGGAATCAAAGGCCACTAGGGTAGATGGGAATGTAGATCTCAAAACAGATTAGCCATAATCTTATTGAATGGCAGAGCAGGCTCCAGGTGCTGACTGAACTGTCTCTGCTCCTACTTTGTATATATGTTGGTATATAATACCAACTCATACAAACCCTCATAGGTGATTGGGACTCTTCGGAATATTATCCATTGGTTGGATGTGATCTGTTTCAGCCAGTCAAACTCGATGTGGGTTTGTGTGGGCTTCTTAGGAACATTCCGGAATTGCTGATGGTATGCCTCTGGGGCTAACTTAGTGTTGACACTTAGGATGGCATTTTGACAGTACCATTGAGAGAGATGGCTATTGCCGAAGCAGCAAGGACAATACAAGGGTGCTGCATTTAGAGCCACCCTCGGAAGAGTGAGCATTAAATAAATTTTAAATAGTCCAAGGATGCAGGGCACAGATAATGGAGGGGACCCCCTCACTGCCCCACTCCCCCCACCCCCTCCCAAGTGCATTGGGGCCGCAAGGATGTTATTTGCTGTCAGACTCCCCCTAACTGCACCATGGAGATTCTGTTTCCAATGCCCTCCCCCTCCCCCACCACTACCCCCGAAGCTTCTGGGAAACCGCCTCCATGCAGCTGATGGCCTCCATGCAACAAGGGCCACTATGCCACTGTCAAAATGCCTCAGTTGGGCCATTAATTATTAAAATTGGCTACCTGCCTCTATTCTGTGGGTGGCCAAGCCAGTACCATCCTCCTCCCATCCCCATCTCCATTCCCACCAACTGGGACCTGGTAAAATACTGCCCATTTTTTTCACTTGCAGAGGAGATCAACTAAAGGCCATAAATGTAAGACAGTCAATAATGCAGCCAATTGGGAATTCAAGATAGGTTTCTTCAATCCAGTGAGTGGTTAAAATGTCAAACTTGCTTCCACAAGGAAATTTAGGTGACTAGATTTTACAGGGAGCTAGATAAAGACAAGAGAGAGAAGAGAATGGGGAATATTTTGAAAGAAAGGAGCCCTGTGTGAAGCAGAGTGGCTTGCATCTATGTGTAAACGCTGTATAAGAAATACTTCAAAATTAAAAAAATATATGATAAGTCGCTGTGACTGGGTGAACAGGATCAGCATGCAGGACTACTGAAATATACTGAGCCAGGAGACATTTAAAATGCTGTTACCATGAGGACATCCCACAAAAACAACATTCAAATGGACTAGCCAAAAATATATATCATCGTCAAACGGCTAAGTTTAAGAAATCACACTCCTGGCAAATTGTCTTGGACTAAATATGCATGCCAGAGGAACGTGATTAGCATACTGCTGTTTGGTTCCAACATGAACAGGTTCGTATGCTGATAGTGTGAACTTGCAGTGCAGCTTCAATCTGTTCGTTTTATTGGATGCAATACTGTGAGGAATGTGCTGTCATTTCCTGATACAATCTTCTGACAGGCTCAGTTTACTCTGATAGTGCAATTTTGGAAATTCTTCTCTCAGAAATGTACAGGCCATGAAGTATCAGGCCAACTCTTTTTGAAGTGAATACAGCTGTTAGTTGCTGTTTGTGTAACTCGCATTGCACTGACAACTGTAAATAGTTTTTCAGCATTGCAGTACCGAGCATGTGCAGCCAATGTTCCGAGGCATTTGACCTTCTGAATCCTAAATTGTTTTTCAATTGTACCTCATGATAATTTTGGGACTGATTTGCATGTCCTCCATTCAATGGGTACTGGGTGGTTACCGGCTGAAAATGGCAGTGGATCACTTCCTCTCCAGCTCCTGTTACTGGTATGGCCGACACCATTTTCATTAGAGCTTTCATTGGGTCAGCCCAGGCACCTATGGGTAATATGCCGATTGGTGTCAGATATTGTACATAGGGCTATTCTGCGGTATCAATGGGTGAAGCGTGCATGCTCTGTCCACTGGGATCAGACATTGAGTAGTCTAACCAATGAGCAAGATGTTCAAAAAATGTCAATGAAAAAACAAATTGAGGAGTTTTCAGCCTATCCCTGGCCCTCACCTTCTCACAATTGCTGCGTTTTTTGCAGAGGGGCTGCCGGAATTTCTTCATCCTCCCCTGAATGTCAAGTTGTTACTGAGAGTTGGTATGGTATCTGTGGTCCACCATTAGTAACCAAGTAAGGCCCAGCCCTCAAAATGAGTCAAGTTTCAGGGCAGGAATCAGGTTTCAGGAATTCACAATTTGGTTCCTGACTAAATTGTACCCGAAGTGAAAGTCAAACCAGTTACATTTTAGGGTTTATACAGAATATTCTTGATTATACAGCTAGCATGCTGGGACTGAGGCGCAAGGCAGTGAAACGACCATGAAAACCATAATTCACAATGTCAGGTTGCAAGCTAAACAACTTGTTTCATTACTGCTCTCCTTCATCTTTTTTTCATATGATCGTTCCACATTACTGCACAAGAACTTGGAAGAAAAAGCAAGCAAAATTGATTATTCGTTTTGCTCTATATTTGCCATTCAAGTCCAGTCAAGCCTGCACACTTCATCTCATCTTTATTACCCATGGTGCAAAATAATTAACACTTTAAAGATAACTTGAATATCCATCCAATCAGTGTCAAGATAGGTTCAATCTGAGACACAGTTAAATTACATGTTCTCTCCATTGCAGTGCTCATAGAATCATAAAATCTCTGCAGTGCAAAAGGAGGCCATTCAGCCCATTGAGTCAGCACTAGGACTCCAAAATACTTGGACCCACTCTCCGGCCCTCTTCCCACCTAACTAAGGGCCAATTTAAAATGGCCAATTCACCAGACCTGCACATCTTTGGACTGTGGAAAAAAAACGGAACACCCGGAGGAAACCCACGCAGACATGGGGAGAGTCTGCAAACACCACACAGTCACCCAGGGCTGGAATTGAACCTGGGTCTCTGGCGCCGTGAGGCAGCAGTGCTAACCACTGTGCCACCGTGCTGCCTTAACATACCACATCTCTTGAATGTGGCTTTTGAGGGGTGAGATCAACTCATCTCAACTTTAAAAGCTGCCTAACCTACACTGGAGTCAAGCGTAGATATATTGTAGCCATCAACATGACTATTCAAATGGACAGGTAGGGGGAGTGCTGCCAGAAACAATAATTTCAACACAGGAAGAAATGTTTTATTTGCAAGACGTTGTGGAGTTACCTCTAAGGAACTAAATGATCAAGGGATACCTTTAGCTGAGGTGTATGGTGTGGAGTTAATTTGACATAGCATATTTTACACCAAAGTTAAAATGATCCCAATTCAACTAAGCTGCAAAGTAACAGAAACATACTCATTAGAGAACGGCTTAGTTACTTTTACAAATTCCAGCTCATATTAGCTCCTTTACACGCACCATTATTGTAAGTGCAACACGATTGGTGATTCAGTTAAACATCCATTATTAGTATATTCAGACTCCCGCAAGTCCAAAAGATTAAAATAGTGTATTGCATCATGCAAATTAAACTCATTGAAATTAAGTCATCCTTATTCAATATCTGTTGTAAAATTAATATTCATCCTATCATCATGTTAAAGAAAAGCATAGAATTTGCGCATTATATTTCCAAATCTACTTCTGCAAAAATATATTTTTATTAACAAGATGATAATTGTAGCCAATCCACTAGAAGTAATTAGCACACCACCTTCAACAACGAAGGGATTTATAAAAAGCAACATCTCCCTCTACTCAAATCAGGATCATATCAGCTTTATAACAGCATTCTTAGCTGCCCAAAGGCATTGTATTTTTGACTTGTGAGTTTTTCCTGTCATTTTAGTGAAGATTATAAAATGGAAATTGCAAGTCCACGTGGATACCCATTTGAGAACAAATAGAAATCATTTAGTTTCCGGAGAAACAAGCTCCAGAATTCGGCTGCAGCAAGAAGGCAAACAAGATATGCAACATAAAGTCCGAAAGATTGTGATAATACCACTAATATTCTCGCAGGTGTAAACTGCATTGTGATTTAGAGTTACTTACCCATCATTGAAGTGGTATTGATGTATTCCTGTTATTTAGAATTGAAAGTCCTGGTTCTCCGCATAGTTGTGATTTGCTTGAAAAATCTGCTGAGACTCTCAAATAAGCAACAGCTAGCTGTGCCTGCTCACTGTAAAATGATGCAGCACTGAACAGTATAACACACATTCTCCAGATTCTACAGTCATTTATGTTCCTGTCATATGATGTAACTGAGTGTTTTTTCTGCCATACTCAGAGACAGAATTAATCAATAGCAGAGAAGATGATAGACAAGGAAAAAAGAAGCTATGATTCTTTGGGTAAATTAAACATCAACCAAAGGCAAACATTTGGTCGTTACTTCCATCCTGTTTCTCTTGAAACCTGATCAATAGAAATAAATAAAGCTCAGGCAGGAGTATTCACATTCAACATTGTAAATTATTCGGATTCTAAATTACATAAAGCATATCAGTTCCAATTTAAGGATGCTGTAAGTATTGCATGGGAGGTTGAATATTAGACCACACTGTCACAGAACACACGATAGGAGAAGTCAATAAACACACATTAGTCACTGAGCCGGCTGTGATGAAATACCATTGAAGAAGATGGAACTTACACACTCATAAATTGTTCAAAATTGTATTGTTTTCTTTACCAAATATTCCCATGGAAATTCATAGAATCTTGGAATAAAACAGCAGAGAAGGAAACAATTCTGCCCATTGTAACCATGCAGGCACTTTGATAAAGCTATTCAATTATTCCCACACCCCTGTTTTTTACTCAGACCTATAAAACAATTTCTCTTCAAGTTCACACCTAATTCTCTTTCAAACGTTGCTATTAATTCTGCTTCTACTACCCTTTCAGATAATGCCTGCCAGCCTACGACAACCCTCTGTGTAAAAAATTACTGCCTGGAGCATTTATTGAGGCACTACCGTTTTGTTGGCACACTGCTTTTGTTTTGGCTATGTTGGCCCCTCAGAATAATATCTGCATTCTGCCAACATTTATATGGATAACGCTAGCTAAACCAGACATGACCTGCTGACTACTTTGCACAAAGTAATCCAATCTTTCATTTCCATTTAACAATAAATGCCTCTTTTTGCATGGTGCAATCAGAATGTGAAAGCTACAGTGTGTATCAACACAACACCACAGTGACCCACATAGTGATCTGCCTGATGCGGTGCTGTCCATTCTCAGGCACGTCTACGCAGTTCTCCCACTGTTGCCTCAGAGGAGGCACAGGCAGCCTGTCTTGTGTTATCTGTGCCAAAATAAATACAAGCTCAGTTGCATTTGAAGAGTCGGCATAGACATTGTAGTTGTTGCTTTACTGAGAGACTGTTCTTACATGTGCTTCTAGCTGAGCAGATGGTTACATCACTTCAAATCATGCTTCATACATACATAAACATGTTTTCAAATAGCTTCACTTACCTCCACCATCATAACACCTCTCTCCCCTTGAATAGAGGATCAGTTCAGTTCAACACTGCTATGGCTACAGAGAGGTATTTCTTATGGGGTATTGTGGTGAATCATAATAGCATAATTCACACTGTTGCCACACATGTTGTACCATGCCTCTGTAAGCTCGGCACACGAGCAGTTGCGTGGCTCTGCCCCTAGGGGGAGGTGTATTGGGAATGTACGGAAGTTTGTACTGGGCTCCACCCTTGGCTCCGCCCATGACTCCTCCCCCCCACTAGTTGTATAAAGCTTGGCAGTTGGAGCCTGCCTGCCAGTTCATCTAGAGTTCATCTCATCACAGGCAGGCTCTGTTGTAAGATGATTAAAACCACTGTTCACTTCTAACCACGTGTCGCGTGAATTGATGGTCTCATCAGGTATAAAAATGGTATCAATGTTATATAGTGGTAATGTACTCTTGCACATATGGTGTTGCACTCGGCGCGGATCCATTTGATCACAGGAGATGCCGAAATCAGGATCCATGCCGGACGCCGATCGGTTTCCGAATCGAACCGGCCCGCTCCCGTTGGCAGGTTCCAGATCCCGCCTAGATGTGGCAAGAAATCAATTAACACCATTGAGGCCAATCTCCGTATCGTTAACGGGACAGACCCCCCCATCTAACAGCATCCTGTGATCTAGCCGGCTCCCCAGAGAACGGTCACGCGGACGCCCTTCAGCACACATATTGAGAAATGTGGAGCTAGCAAAATGGCTACTGAGGGGCTTGGAGGAGCCAAGTAGCCATCTTTGAAATCGGGCATTCAGCCGGGAGCTCTGGAGCTGGAGCCTCGGGGGTAGGGGAGCCCCCAGGGGTGGACAGGCCCGGTTGAGGGGAATGGGCCCCATTAGTGGGGGGTCGGCCCTGAGCTGGGGGGTGAGGCTCTCAGCGCCTATGAGTCCAACAGGCGATCCCTGGATTGTGTATATCCATAACAGGGACAACTTCAGCTTCTGCTTGGCCGTCCCACCGAATACCCCCAGGACAGAGCCCTATCCATGATAAGATGGTGAAAGCCACGAACTCCTACTGACCATGGCTGCCTCTGGCTGCACAGCTGAAGGCTTTTGCTAATGGGCATTGTTTGTTGCACGAGCACTTTACAGCTCTCAAGAGGATTCCGATGGTTACACGGGCTGTGTTGCAGGCGGGTGTTACTGCCTAGCATCCCAATCAGACTGTGAGGCCTGGACACTGGAGGCATCAGCACCATAGAGGCAGCAGCCAACAATCAAATACCCCACAGCTGGGCCTCAGCATTGCGGATATCCTCATGACCTGGTGCCCAGGGACCCTGCGAGGCGGGGTCCCCAAGCACATACAGCTCATTGGATGGCACCGTGATTGAAGGCGAAGAATATAAGGGTGGGGAAGGCTTGGGGACCCGAGAGTACTGGGGTGGAAGCCATAACTGATTATTGGTCTCTCACCCACTCCAATTCCTTAGAGAAATCACATTATGGATGGTATCATAGACTCCGGAGCAGCTGCCCTCGCGATGCTGGTGGTAGACCGGGTGGCTGGAGAAGGCAGTGGCAGCAGCATTGACGGAGGCTCAAGGCGGCAGCCCATGTGGAGGGGTTGCCCCTAATCCTGCGGACCCGGCCACCCACCAGGCAAGGGAGGGACACAGAGGAGGAGGCCGGCAACGGCCTAAGGTCACTGGTCATTGGTCGTTTGAGGAGATGTCAGACACGTGCCACAGGAGGCTCCTCCTCAACAAGAGAACGGTGTGGCACCTGTGCCATGTCCTTGGCATCATGTGGAGGAGGAGGATACCCACTCCCGGTGGCCGTAAGGTCACTGCGGCCCTGAATCTCTATGCTTAAGGTACATTCCAGGGCTCGAGCGTGGACTTGTGCAGCATCTCTCACACTACAGCCCAGAAGTGGATATGTGAGATCACAGATGCCCTGTTTGCCCGGGCAGCCGACTACATAAACCTTGACCTTGGCCAAGCCCCGAAGATGTCCGGGCAGCAGGATTCTCCACCATTGATGGGAATCCCCAAGTCCAGGGAGTAATTGATTCCACTGATTTTGCCCTGTGCACATTGTGTCAACAGGGAGTGCCCTTCCACTCAGAGAATGTTCCACTTATGTGCGACCACCACCTCCAGATCATGCATGTGTGTGCATGCTTCCCAGAGAGTGGGCATGACAGATACATCCGAGAGAAGTCGGCGATCCCCGGTGTCTTTGAACAACACCCCAGGATGACGGGGTGGCTCTTGGGGATAAGGACCTGAGGACCTGGCTAATGACGCCAGTATTGAGGACAGTGACCTATGTGGCGACCCAATATAACTAGGCCCATGTGGCCACCCGAGCTGTCATTGAGCAGTCCATCGGACCGTCTCGACCTCTCTGGTGGTGCACCGCAGTACCCCCCCCCCCCCCCACCCCAGAGTGTCTCCTGCTTTGTGCCGGTCTGCTGTGCCCTCAGCAACCTGGCACAGCAATGGGTCGATGTGCTGGATGTGGAGGAGGGGGGACATGCGGCCTCTTACAGGTGGCGGAGGCGAGGGTCGGGCATGCCTGGAGGACTGGGGGGCCCTCATCCTCGCCCGCTTCTCTTAGGACGGGGCTTCACCTGTCATTTCACCCCCTCTCCCCTTCCCACCCATTCTCCTGACCCACCTCTCCACCCGACCATTCCCCAACCCGCCCAGCCATTTCCCTGTACCCCCCCACCCAACAACCATCCTGTTCCACCCGCTGAGAGTCTGTGAAACGTCACCTCAGGGTGATGGTCCTGTGTTGGCACTGTCAGTGGATCAATATAACAGGCAGGAGAGTGATGATAGCCCACTGAGGGGTAAACTCTGAGGTGCTCATAATTCTATTCATAGTCTGACCCCTGTCGATCTGCTGACAGCACATTCATGCCCATCACCTGCATGTGGCATGCCTCAGGGGGCCCAGATCAAGGACCACTGTGCCATGGAGGGCAGAGGCTGGGGAAATGCGGAGGGCAACAGGGGTTGGGGGTGCAGGCCGGCCCGCAGTGCGGAACAACGTGACAGAGGCGTTGCATGTCTCGGGTGTAACATGTTTTAATGGTGTACAATCAAAACCCATCTGTCCCAAGCTAACAATGGTGCCCCACCCCTCCCCACCCAATGCCCTCTCAGTGACCCTCTATCACCTCCGGGCTCTGCTGCTACATCTAGGTGTGACTCCACGATGCGCATCCGAGGTGGAGGCAGCCTATTGCTTTCTGTGGTCTGTTGCCTTTGATATCCATACCATGCATCCTCTGAAGGGCCTGAGGCCAGAGGGCCTGAGGCCACAGGGCCCGGCTGACTTGCTGGGGGCGCACGCTGTACCATAGCTCCCTGTCCCACCCACTGACTTTGAGACGTGTCTTTGTCAGGTGGATGAGGGGGGAGCACTTGGGAAAGCTGGAGACCACCATCGTCTTCCCTTTGGAAGGCTCCGAGTTGGACTCTCTCATCCCGGATGGTGCCTGGAGGGTCCTGGAGATCACCTTAGGAGGGAGGGGCAGCTGGAGTGAGCTCCAGAGGACCTTGTATCAGGTGGCTCTGCCAGCACTGGTGACTCCCCATTGTCTTCACCATGGTGCTGATGCCCTCAGCGATGCTCCTCAGCGATTGGGACAGGCTCTGGAGTGCCTCAGCAATGCCCACCTGCAGGTCTGAAGATCCACCTGAGTCTGGGACATGCCCCGCAGTGCCTCAGCAAGGTCTACCTGAGTCTGGAACGTGCCCCGCAGTACCTCAGCAATGCCAACCTGAGTCTGGGACATGTCCCGCAGTGCCTCAGCAATGCCCACCTGAGTCTGGGACATGCCCTGCAGTACCTCAGCAATGCCCACCTGAGTCTGGGACATGCCCCGCAGTACCTCAGCAATGCCCACCTGAGTCTGGGACATGCCCTGCAGTACCTCAGCAATGCCAACCTGAGTCTGGGACATGCCCTGCAGTACCTCAGCAAGGTCTACCTGAGTCTGAAACATGTTGCTGAGGTCACAGCCGCCACTGACTGAGCCATGCCTTGGACACCACTTACCATGATGCTGACATCATGCAGCAGGCTCGCCAGTGTGGTCGCCACCCTAGCCGTGTTGTCGTCAGTGCCATGCATTGCCGGCGCCATCTCCTGAGCCCATAAGCCAATGGGAATGGAGTCTTACTGACATCACCTCCTGAATCTCATGGCCACACCCTAGTGTCTGTACCAGCTCCGGGATAATAATGTTGTAACCCCAATGGAGGTCCCGGGACCAGGACAATACGATTTCCCATGACTTCCCTAGAATTTGAACTCCTCCTTTCACGGGACTTCCCTCTACAAGGAGAGCCTCCTCTGTTTAAAATCCCGGACTGGATGCAGGTCGTGGAAGGAGACACTTAGGGTAGTGGCAGAGCATTAGAATTGTATTGAAATGACCCTTGTTCATAATTTCTACTATTGTCTATGCGAACTACTTAGCGTGGATTCAACACTGGCGACGAGGATTCAGTGCTACGCACCCGGTCCATCTCGTCTAGGCTTTGGGAGGTCATACCACTAACCACCAAAATGCTGCACACAGTACAGCAGGAACCTTTTAACACAGGTATACGATTAGAGGCACATGTGGAACGTAAGAACTATTCTTTTCGAACAAATGCAATTACCGGCAATGAAAGACAAACTACGATATTACTAACGGCTTGTGGAGAGCCCATCTACCATGCGATAAAGAGCGTGACTCACACGGACCCCCCAGACACCCGGGTGTTTGCTGCCATTATGGCCCTAGTGGGGGAGCATTTCAACCCGAAACCACCGCTCACTGTACGCCGTTTCAGGTTCCACACCAGGGGCGCAATTCTCCCCTACCTGGCGGGGCGGGGGGTCCCGGCGTAGCAGAGTGGCGCCAACTACTCCGGTGTCGGGCCTCCCCAAAGGTGCGGAATGCGAATTCTCTGCACCTTTAGGGGCTAGGCCCGCGCCGGAGTGGCTCCCATTCCGCCGATGGCACCAAAACTGGCGCCAACGGCCTTTGGCGCTACGACGCCCGGCGACGGGGCTGGCCGATAGGCCTTCACCGGCCCGCGCATGCGCCGGAGCATCAGCGGCCGCTGACGTCATCACCGGTGCATGCGTGGTGGAGGGGGTCTCTTCCGCCTCCGCCATGGTGGAGGCCGTGGCGGCGGCGGAAGAAAAAGAGTGCCCTCACGGCACTGGCCCGCCCGCCGATCGGTGGGCCCTGATTGCGGGCCAGGCCACCGTGGGGGCACCCCCCCTGGGTCCGATCGCCCCGCGCCCTCCCCCCCAGGACTCCGGGGGCCCGCTCGCGTTGCCGATCCCGCCGGCACAGAGGTGGTTTAAACCGCGTCGGCGGGATTGGCCTGTCAGCGGCGGGACTTCAGCCCATCGCGGGCCGGGGAATCGCCGCAGGTGGCACGCCGGGGTGTGATTCCTGCTCCTACCAATTCCCGGGTGGTGGAGAATTCCGGACACGGTGGGGGCGGGATTTACGCCGGCCCCAGGCGATTACCCGACCCTGCGGGGGGTCAGAGAATTCCGCCCCATTGCTCAGTTGGTGAGTGACATCCTGGCCCACCTCTGAAGACTGGCTTAGACTTGCAAATATGGAGCGACATTGATTGAGACACTCTGAGACCGCTTGGTGTGTGGACACCGCGAGACGGCCACACAATGGAAATTACTAGCTGAGGCTCACCTGGGCCTGCAATGCACAGTGGAGATAGCTATCTCCAGAGAAAGCACTGAAAAATAGGTCCAGGAACTCCAGGGACTGGCAGAGCTCAGTCTGGGACACTGAGCCAAGAGCCAATCCCACTCCTCTAGAACTGAGAATGTAGCCCCCCTGACAACGGGACTCCTACCGGAAGAACATAGGCCGCTGTACTGGGGCAGCAGTGTCAGTTTCAGGTGCCGTACGTTTGACCGCATCTGGTCTGGCCTTCTATCGCTGACCCTATTGGACACCAACGCAAGGCTGGCCACTTATACCGGGAACCACTGGCAATAACAGGCACTTCAAATGTTCCGGTCGAGTATGGTCAACAATCTGCAAACCTCGCTCTGGCGGTGGTTCACGGGAGCGGTTCGAGCTTGTTGGGAGCATGACTGGTTATACCACCTGTGGTTAGATTGGCAGTGGGCCACATGAACCTACATGGCCCTGAAGGGATTCTGATAAAATCTCCATCAGTGTTCTCGAATGGCTTGGGAGCCATAAAAAGGGCCTGTATCCCCAATAAGCGTGTCCCAATTGCTCAACTGCACTATTTCTGTGCCCAGCCTGTCCCATACACCTGAATAGGCCCGGATGGAGAATTTGGGCATCATACGTCCAATGCAGTTCTGTGACAGGGTGGTGCCAATCATCCCAATCATGAAACAGGATGGATCACTACTTCTGTGTGGCGACTATAAGATGGTGGTCAACCGTTATCTGGTCCCTAGGATCGAGGATCTTTATGCGAAGTGCAACTGAGGTCAGTACATTTACGAAACTCTACATGAGTCATGCTTACCTCCAGTTGGTCCTGGCCCCCCAGCTCCAAGCACTTGAACACACGCAGAGGCCATATGAATGAATGAACGATACACCTACCTGCCTTCTGGGGCTTTCCTCTGCGTGTGCAATATTTCAACACATAATGGAGAATATCCTGCAAGGCCTACCTTACGTGATGGTCTATCGAAAAGACATCCTGACCAGGGGCACTTACAAAATCCGGCTGAGTTGCTGAGGCATTTTGAGGAAGCTGGCGTCCGTCCGTCTCCAACGGGAGAAACGTCTTCAACTTTGCCGAAGTAACATACATCGACTACCGCGTAGACAGCCATGGCTTGCACCCAGTGGTAGAAAAGATACAGTCAATTCTGGTATCAGACAACAATATGTAGTTTATGAGGGCGGAATTTGCAGCATTCATGTCTGCCAACAGGATCTGTCACTTGTGGACGTCCCACACCACCCAGCTTCGAATAGGTTGGCCGCGCGGGCAGTGCAAACTTTTAAGTTCGGAATGAAAGAGCAAATATCGGGATCCTAGGAGACCGGCTTGGCAAGGTTCGTATTCTACTACCAGACCACCTTGCATGCCACGACCGGCATCGCGCCAATCGAGATGTTAATTAGTCATCGCCTCCGCACCTGTTAAGTCTCGTCTTTCCGGATATTGGCGGGAAAATCTGCTGCGCTCAGGACCAAACCGAGATGGACACAGGACACTGCAGGCCACTATGTGAGTTTGCCTCCGGGAGACGTGGTACACGTACGGAACTTTGGCAATGGGGTCTCTTGGATCCCAAGCGTCGTGTTGCCAAAAAAGCTTCTGGTTTCTTACCCAGTATGGCGACAGTGCTGCTAGTCTAACCGCCACGTGGACCATCTCCGAAGTCACGTGCCGGACACTCCAATCATACCGTCCATTGATTCAGACTTCCTGGCTCCACCCTCTTCACCGGGGCCCCTGCCACTCTTTTACCACCTTAGCCCCTGGCTCCATCGGTTGTCCAGGATCTAGAGGTAATTTTTGTGGACACCGAGATGCCAGACAAAGAACTGCCTAGCTCCGACTCAGAAACCGAGATGGACATTCCCGCACCGCCGGAGGCTCCCGTGCTGGCTCTCATGACCGCACAAGCAATGCCGCCGCCATCCAGACACTCATTACATAAACGCCACTCTCCGGTCTGATATACACCTCCTGACGCCGCTCACCTGAATGCTATCCACAGGTGAATCGGTCAAAAAGCCTGCCGCCCTTGCTTCCCGTACCAGCCTCCCCGGACATGCGCCGGAATGTGGCGACTAGGGGCTTTTCACAGTAACTTCATTGAAGCCTACTCGTGACAATAAGCGATTTTCATTTCATTTCATTTCATGGATGTGGACGTTGCTCAGGACTTGGTGGGGGAGGAGTATTATAACCCCAGTGGAGGTCCCGGGATCAGGACCATACGATTTCACATGACTTCCCCGGAATATGAACTTCCCATTTAAGGGAGCGGTGGGTCTTCCCCTTTAAGGGGGTGGGGTTTCCCCTCTGCAAGGAGAGTCCCACCTATATAAAACCTCGACCTAGATGCAGGTCAGGGAAGGAAACCGTTAGGCAAGTCGAGGAATATTAGAATTATATTGAAATAAACCTTGTTCATAATTTCCACTATCGACTCTGTGTTCTACTTATCGCAGATTCAGCACATGTCCAGAGGCTCAGCATGTGACTTGACCCAGCTACGTCCTGGGACCCAGCAGACCTACAACTGCTGTCTCTGCTGGAAGTTCCTGCCTCCACCTGGTGTGCGCTGGCAACTGTGGGTGCTCACCAGATTGTGCCCCAGAAACTTGTCCACTAGTTTCACCCACCGAGGTGTGTCTCTGTGCTAGAGAGTGGGGATGATAGCTGTGACGCATCAGCTGTGGCATCCTTGGAGCTCTCCTCTGAGGTGTTGTCTTGGAAGGCGGCGTGGGGCACCATCAGATGGGGATCCTGTGGGAGAATGGACATGTAGTCAGTTAGAGGGAAGGATCATTGGGCCGGTTTCTCCCATCTGAAGGCAGAGTGTTGATGCCATTGTAAAAACTGGAGAGTTTAACGAGGGCGTCATCGGACCGCTATGTGTAGCGAACCTCTGCCCCACAGGAGGCCGGCACGGCACTGGAATGACCCACACTGCTCCAGCTGCCAATACCGGCATCAAATGGGTGCCGCGGGTCTGCACATGCGCGCTGCGACTGGCGCAAATGCACGCATGCGCGGTAGCCTCCTTCTCCACGCCGGCCTCGACACAACATGGCGTAGTGCTACAGGCTCCGGCGCGGAGCAAAAGAGGCCCCCACCACGAGAGGACAGCCCGCTGATCGGTAGGCCCCGATTGCGTGCCAGGCCACGGCAGAGCCCCCCCGGGTCGGACCCCCCCCCCCCCCCCCAACCAGGCCGCCCCAGACAGGATAGATGCCAAGGTCCCACTGGGTAAGACCAAATGCGAATGGCACCGGCGGTACTCGGGCTTCTTTGGGCAGCCACTCGGCCCATCCAGGGCGGAGAATCTGCATGTCCCCCATGCGTAGGGAATCTGCGTAGCGTGGCCTCTGATCGGCGCCGTGCCGACCACGCCGACCGCACTGACCGCGCCAACCGCACCAGCACCGATTCTCTGGTCACCGGAGAATTGCCGGACCGGCGTCGGGTTGGCGTCGCGCGAATCGCGCCCGGCCTGGCGATTCTCCGACTCGCCGCGGGCTGAGAGAATCCCGCCCATTATGCCTGACATGTGCAACTCACTTGCGACAGGTTATCTGGGTGAAGGGGCAGTGGATCACATCTGCGGTGTAGGTCAACCTCGATGTTGGCGATCGCTCTCTCCTTGATCACCCCCGCAACCTCCAAGGCCCGTTCCTCATAGGAAGTGAGTACTCCGCCGCCCATCTGGGCACTTTCCCATCTATTGTGGGCTAACTGATCCTGTAGGGACAGGGAGAGGGCATTGCAAGCCACATAGTTCATGCATTGTGGGGGGGGGGGGGCAGGGTCTATGGAGGGAGACAGATGTGGGCACCAATGCTGGGCATGAGTGGGTTGTGCTGGCTGGTGGGAGCCAGTGTGTGCTGGGGAACAGGAGTGGTATTGCACTAGGGGGCAAGGGGGCAGAGGTGTCAGCCGTGGGCTCTTTGGAGGGGAAGTCTGGGGGTGGCTGGTGGGACCAATACCGGCCCTAATTGGTGTTAGATACCAGTCGTGGTCTCGCCAGCTAGTCAATTGGGAAGCGCCTGGCAAATCACGCTTGCTATCGCCCTAAGTGTGTCTCCTGTTAGATCATGCCCATAATTTGCAAATTCTTATCTTATCATACATCATATTTTACTCTAATACATTCTCCAATATTAGCAACAGAGCTATAAGACCATAAGACATAGGAGCGGAAGTAAGGCCATTCGGCCCATCGAGTCCACTCCACCATTCAATCATGGTTGATTTCAACTCCATTTACCCGCTCTCTCCCCATAGCCCTTAATTCCTCGAGAAATCAAGAATTTATCAATTTCTGTCTTAAAGACACTCAACGTCCCGACCTCCACCGCCCTCTGTGGCAATGAATTCCACAGACCTACCACTCTCTGGCTGAAGAAATTTCTCCTCATCTCTGTTCTAAAGTGACTCCCTTTTATTCTAAGGCTGTGCCCCCGCGTCCTAGTCTCCCCTGCTAATGGAAACAACTTCCCTACGTCCATCCTTTCCAAGCCATTCATTATCTTGTAAGTTTCTATTAGATCTCCCCTCAACCTCCTAAACTCCAATGAATATAATCCCACGATCCTCAGACGTTCATCGTATGTTAGGCCTACCATTCCTGGGATCATCCGTGTGAATCTCCGCTGGACCCGCTCCAGTGCCAGTATGTCCTTCCTGAGGTGTGGGGCCCAAAATTGCTCACAGTATTCTAAATGGGGCCTAACTAGTGCTTTATAAAGCCTTAGAAGTACATCCCTGCTTTTATATTCCAAGCCTCTTGAGATAAATGACAACATTACATTTGCTTTCTTAATTACGGACTCAACCTGCAAGTTTACCTTTAGAGAATCCTGGACTAGGACTCCCAAGTCCCTTTGCACTTTAGCATTATGAATTTTGTCACCGTTTAGAAAATAGTCCATGCCTCTATTCTTTTTTCCAAAGTGCAAGACCTCGCACTTGCCCACGTTGAATTTCATCAGCCACTTCTTGGACCATTCTCCTAAACTGTCTAAATCTTTCTGCAGCCTCCCCACCTCCTCAATACTACCTGCCCCTCCACCTATCTTTGTATCATCGGAAAACTTGGCCAGAATGCCCCCAGTCCCGTCATCTAGATCGTTAATATATAAAGAGAACAGCTGTGGCCCCAACACTGAACCCTGCAGGACACCACTTGTCACCGGTTGCCATTTCGAAAAAGAACCTTTTATCCCAACTCTCTGCCTTCTGTCTGACAGCCAATCGTCAATCCATGTTAGTACCTTGCCTCGAATACCATGGGCCCTTATTTTACTCAGCAGTCTCCCGTGAGGCACCTTGTCAAAGGCCTTTTGGAAGTCAAGATAGATAACATCCATTGGCTCTCCTTGGTCTAACCTATTTGTTATCTCTTCAAAGAACTCTAACAGGTTTGTCAGGCATGACCTCCCCTTACTAAATCCATGCTGACTTGTCCTAATCCGACCCTGCACTTCCAAGAATTTAGAAATCTCATCCTTAACGGTGGATTCTAGAATTTTGCCAACAACCGAGGTTAGACTAATTGGCCTATAATTTTCCATCTTTTTTCTTGTTCCCTTCTTGAACAGGGGGGTTACAACAGTGATTTTCCAATCCTCTGGGACTTTCCCTGATTCCAGTGACTTTTGAAAGATCATAACTAACGCCTCCACTATTTCTTCAGCTATCTCCTTTAGAATTCTAGGATGTAGCCCATCTGGGCCCGGAGATTTATCAATTTTCAGACCTTTTAGTTTCTCTAGCACTTTCTCCTTTGTGATGGCAACCATATTCAACTCTGCCCCCTGACTTTCCTGAATTGTTGGGATATTACTCATGTCTTTTACTGTGAAGACTGACGCAAAGTACTTATTAAGTTCCTCAGCTATTTCCTTGTCTCCCATCACTAGATTACCAGCGTCATTTTGGAGCGGCCCAATGTCTACTTTTGCCTCCCGTTTGTTTTTAATGTATTTAAAGAAACTTTTACTATCATTCCTAATGTTACTGGCTAGCCTACCTTCATATTTGATTCTCTCCTTCCTTATTTCTCTCTTTGTTATCCTCTGTTTGTTTTTGTAGCCATCCCAATTCTCTGACTTCCCACTACTCTTTGCCACATTATAGGCTCTCTCTTTTGCCTTGATGCATTCCCTGACTTCCTTTGTCAGCCATGGCTGCCTAATCCTCCCTCTGATAACCTTTCTTTTCTTTGGGATGAACCTCTGCACTGTGTCCTCAATTACTCCCAGAAACTCCTGCCATTGCTGTTCTACTGTCTTTCCCACTAGGCTCTGCTTCCAGTCGATTTTCGTCAGTTCCTCCCTCATGCGCCTGTAATTACCTTTATTTAACTGTAAAACCTTTACATCTGATTCTACCTTCCTTCTTTCAAATTGCAGACTGAATTCTACCATATTATGATCACTGCTTCCTAAGTGTTCCCTTACTTCAAGATCTTTTATCAATTCTGGCTCATTACACAACACTAAGTCCAGAATAGCCTGTTCCCTCGTGGTCTCCATCACAAGCTGTTCCAAAAAGCCATCCTGTAAACATTCAATGAATTCCCTTTCTTTGGGTCCACTGGCAACATTATTTACCCAGTCCACCTGCATATTGAAGTCCCCCATGATCACTGTGACCTTGCCTTTCTGACATGCCCTTTCTATTTCGTGGTGCATTTTGTGCCCCTGGTCCTGACCACTGTCAGGAGGCCTGTACATAACTCCCATTATGGTTTTTTGCCTTTGTGGTTCCTCAACTCTACCCACACAGACTCCACATCGTCTGACCCTATGTCGTTTAGTGCTATTGATTTAATTTCATTTCTAATTAACAAGGCAACCCCGCCCCCTCTACCCACCTCTCTGTCTTTTCGATAGGTTGTAAATCCCTGGATGTTTAACTGCCAGTCCTGAACCCCCTGCAACCACGTCTCTGTGATGCCTACCACATCATACCTGCCAGTCACAATCTGGGCCACAAGCTCATCTACCTTGTTCCGTACACTGCGGGCATTTAAATATAGCACCTTTAATTCCCTATTGACTGTCCCTTTTTGTTTTCTTAGTGTGGTGGACCTTGGTTTACTGAGCCTTTCCATACACTGTGTCATATTTTGTGAGATGGGGACTATCGTAACCTCTCCTGAGCTCTGTCTTTTCGTGATTTTTTGTAATCCTAAGCAGCTACGCTTCCCACTGATTCCTTCACCTCTTGGTTCCCTGACTTTCCCTTCCCCCCCCAATCTCTAGTTTAAAGTCCTATTGACCACCCTATTTACTCTTTTCGCCAGAACACTGGTCCCAGCTCGGTTCAGGTGGAGACCATCCCAACGTATAGGCCCCCCCTGTCCCAAAACTGATGCCAGTGTCCCATGAAAAGGAACCCCTCTTTCCCACACCACTCTTTCAGCCACGTGTTAACTTCCCTATCTGCCAGGATTCTCTGTTTAGGAGACTAAATATTGCAGCTGGGACTGAATAGCGTGCGATTTGTGTTCCCCTAGGGGGCACTATTTGGTAAGCGAGTCAGGACATGCAAATGGGCCAGCACTCTGCTAATAGGAATTGCAAGCAATTCCCATTGCCACTGGCATCTGATTCGCCGGAGCCGGAATTGTCGCTGGAGAGCCTGACCAGCTGGTGCTGCTGAGAAACACTCCACTCCCCACACACTCACATTCCAACCAGGAATGTGGCTCCAAGGAGACTCGGCCCCTGCTTTTTGGAAAGTGAGCTGGACAGGATGCTGGATAGAGTGGAGGAGAGGAGGGACATCCTCTTCCCCAGGGTGAAGCCAGCTGTAGTAAACAGCACCTTGGAGGAGGTGGCAGAGGTGGTCAGTGCTGCTAACCTGATGAGGAGGAGTGGAACCCAGTGCATTAAAAAAAGGAAAGCGACCTCCTTTGGGCAGCTCTGATGAGTCATCTGCATCTCTTGCATCACTCCCATCCCTCACTCATCACATCATCCCCCAATCCCCTCGAGGCCGACCATACCCCACCTGCCTGCATCTCCCTTCCAACACACCCTTCACCCAACCCCAACACATGTATTGTCCTCTTTGGCCAGGAGCCTTGCACACACATGCCATTAGCTACAGAACTCACTTCCATGTGTCTTATCATGTCCTTTCTGTGTCTCTTGGGACACGGCGGTCCATAATAGATGAGAGCAGCAGGAAACCTGCTGGCATTCCCGTTTGGCATGTCCAAACCCCTGTGGAGGAGAGGGCAATGTGCAGGCGGGAGAGGTTTAGGAAAGGACAGTGGCTGACACAAAGGTCAGCATGCGGTAAACAAGTGAGAACCCAATGCAATGCTGATGTCCCAATAGCAAGTGAGTCACCTCTCTCCCATAGACCAGTCCATCCCGAGATCTTGCCGTCTTTTGTCTTGCAGGATTGGCTATGCGGGGTGGCTGCCCCCCGCCCTGCTCCCCTTCACACATGCTGCAGCACATCAGGTGGATGTAGGGACTGCCAAGGGAGTGGTTGGTCAGGGGGTTACCCGATCCCAGGAAACAGCAATAGTCCAGAGAAGTGTCGCGATTCTGCAAAGTATTATCCCATTATCCCATCACTGGTAGAGGTGCAGATGCAGAGTCAGGATTTACAGGAGTGGGTGTTAGTTACTTTCCAGCACCTTCGGGTAGAGCTGGAGGGGTCCAACCGCCTTCAGGCACAGGAGATGGTGTCTCAATCCGTGGTATCCAGGCCAACACTGAATGGATGGTATCCTCAGTGGAAGGCTTGGATCAAGACGTCCAAGGCTTGGGGCACACTGTGCAATCGATGGCTGAAGCACAGGACAGGGGAACCCAGTCACAGTGGACATGTCCTGGGCCTACATGGACATTGCTGCGGCGATCCAGAGCTTGCCGCATTCACAAAGGGTCATGACTGAGGGTATCAAGAGCATTGGCTGGGTGGTGACTGGCCTTTGCCAGTCACAGAGGGATATGACCGAAGCACTGAGTGACATAACAGAGGGACATGTCTCACTAGCCGAGGGATGTGTCCCAGTCACAGTGCTCCATGGCTGACAGCATCGAAACTATGGCTCAGACAAGGTTGAGCCTCCAGGTCTTGGAGTGCCAGGTGACGATGGAGACTATGGAGCTCACTCCGGCTTCACCTCCATTTCATGGAGTAAACCAGGCCATCGAGCAACCCGAGGGAGGAGGAATTGTTTGGGCCAATGCTGGCACATACCGCAGGGAAGGTGCTGGAACATCTCAGCCCTTCTGAATTCCACACACCCCCACCTGACACTGACGCCTCTCATGGGAAACGAGCCAAAGATGGTGGCACAGCGTCACCTGTGACACCTGAAATTCAGCCAGGACCATCTGGGTCCTGGCCCTCCAGTGCAGCCATTTTCAAACCCTGGGTTGCGAGCCGCGGGTGGGTCATGGACGGTTGTCGGGTGGGTCACGGGGTCATGCGTCGCGGTGTTCACGATCACAGGACGTAGTGCCCAACAGCTGTGACCGGCATTTAAAAATGCCGGCCGCGACCAGCTTTCAAAATGCCGGCCATCCCACACATGCGTGCCACCTCAGCAGAACGCAGGCCTGGAGCTCAGCGGAGCAGGCCACCTCCTCCTGACGTCAGTGCACTGACCAGGAACAGATTTTTAAAAATTGATGCCTGGATTGACGGCAGAGAGCAGGTCACACGCCTCACACACTGACTCACGTGCCCTGGGCTGAAGAGAGATTCCTCCATTGTGTCAGCAGCAAGCAAGCAACAGGACTGAAGAATTTTAAATGGATCGTTTTGTAATAAGGAAGAGAGGGTCATAGATACAAACAGGCCAGAATCTCACAACTAAACCTGCTGGAGAGAGTGACTCAGGAGAATCCACAGCAGGACAAAGCAGTGCTGGTGTGAGCTCCAGGGCCTCTGGTGAACAGCCCATTAAGAAGAGGCTGCAAATCAGGATGTGAAGCCCTTGTGTGCTATATGCAGGAAAGTAATGGAAAATTAAAATTTAAAACCCTCAAAACTTCAAAGACATTTGAAGACTAGGCACAGTGAGTTTGAGGACAAACCGCTTGATGTTTTTCAAAGGATGCAGCGAGAACTTAAATCGTCAGCTGAAGCCCTCAGCAGAAATGTAACATTGAATGACAAAGTACAATTAGCCTTTTTCATGGTAGCTTACCGTGTAGCTAAAGAGAAAATGCCCCCACTGCACAGAGAGATTAATTCTCCCTGCAGCAATAGACATAGTTAATACAGTCCGAGATGAGAGATGAGCTGAAAAGGTGAAATGCATCCAATTTAGTGATAATGCAGTGGCTTGCTGAATTTGTGATACTGCAGAGAATTTAGAAGCCCAGCTTATTTCTCGTTTAAAATCAGCATGACAGTTCACAATAGAACTGGGTGAAAGTACAGACGTTTCAGATTGTGCAACCCTGCTAGTTTACATTCAGTATGTTTGGTATCTGGCAGCAGGGTGGCGCAGTGGTTAGCAGTGTTGCCTCATGGTGCCGAGGTCCCAGGTTGAATCCAGGTTATGGGTCGCTGTCTGTGTGGAGTTTGCACATTCTCCCCGTGTTTGCTTGGGTTTCGCCCCCGCAACCCAAAGAAAAGCAGGTTAGGTGGATTGGTCACGCTAAATTACCCCTCAATTGAAAAAAATGAATTGGGGGCTCTAAATTTATTTGTTAAAAAAGGCATGAAAATGAAAATCGCTTATTATCACGAGTAGGCTTCAGTGAAGTTACTGTGAAAAGCCCCTAGTCGCCACATTCCGGCGCCTGTCCGGGGAGGCTGGTATGAGAATCGAACCGTGCTGCTGGCCTGCTTGGTCTGCATGTTTGGTACAATTAATTTGTTCAGGCTTGATGTGCTGCTGCACATTACCAACCCACACGACTGGCACAGAGATTTATGAAGCTTTGAATAGTTACGTGGTTGGAAAGTGTGGGCTCAACTGGGTTCATTGTAGAGGAATCACAAGTGATGGGACAGTTAACATGACTGGGAAAAACAGCGGAGTTAGAATAAGGATTAAGAAGGCAGTTGATTAGGACATTGTTTGAATCATTGCTTTATTTACTGTGAGACATTGGCATCAAAAGGAATTCCATCCTATCTTGAAGTGCTGTTGAAAGGAATTGTGAAAGTTTTGAATTTCATTAAACACAGAGCACTTAATACCAAGCTTTTTGAGGCTTTGTGTTCAATATGGCGGCCAAGCACACACATTTATTGTTCCACACAGAGGTACGTTGGTTGTTAAGGGATCGGGGGCGGGATTCTCTCAGCCCGGGGCCGGGCCGGAGAATCCCCGCAACCAGGCCATCGCCACCACTACGCTGGCACGCGATTCTCCGCAGAACGGAGAATCGGCGCCATTGCCGCTGGCGTGTTTGGCGTGACACCGGTCGCGGGCCGCTCTATGCGGCCGGTCCGCCAATTCTCGGCCCAGGAATGTCAGGATTGTTAAAAACAGAGTCCCACCGGCGCCGTCCACACCTGCTCGCTGCGGGCGGGAACTCTATGTGCAAGGGTCAGGTGGGGGGGGAAGGGGGCTTCGACCCCGTGGGAGGCCTCTGATGTGGCCTGGCCCACGATCGGGACCCACCAATTGGCGGGCCAGCCTCTCTGTCTAAAACGCGACGGCGTTCATGACGGTGTGGACACTCTGCCGCGGGATGGGAAAATCACGCCCCAGGTGCTTGGCAGAGTTTACGAACTGAGGTATGAAATCCACGCTTTCCTCCTTGCAGAATCATCCCCTCTGGCTGATTCATTTGGTGATGAAACTTGGATGCTAACTATGTCTTATCTTGCAGACATCTTTTCAATTCTAAATGAACTGAACCTCAAATTGCAAGGAAAGAAAATTATTGTATCCGGCACTGTGAAGAAATAGGATTCCAAAAGTTATTCAATGTTTGGCAAGTACAAAGCCAAAACTATAAAGTGCCCCATTCTGCTACGACACATTGAAGAAAACAGTGTTAGTACGGAAACCGTTCATAGACTGGCAAGCCTTATTCAGTCACATCTGGCAGCCCTGATCAATACTTTTTATTGCTACTTTGCAGACGAGAAGTTTCAGAATTTGAAAAAGAGGTGGGTGAAAAATCCCTTTGAGTTGCAACCACAGAGTCAATTAACTTACAGCTGACTCCAAATGAGGAGGCTAAACTTCTGTGCCTGACCTGTGAGAGCACATTGAAAACACACCACAAGTCCATGAGGTTGTCAGCATTCTGGAGTAGCATCTTCGAGGATCTATCCAGTGCTGAGTAAAACAAGCATTTTGTTGCTTTTGGCCTTCACAACGACTGACACGTGTGAGGTTGGATTTTCTGTCCTCACAAAGATGAAGATGGCACAAAGGAACCAGCTGAACTCTGAACCTGATAGGAGCTGTAGGCCACATAAAATAGGAAAGTTAGAGAACTTTTAAATTGGTACAGGTGTCGCACATGGGTGATAGTTTGGGGTTAGGGAACAACAATGTATATACTCACCATTAAATACTTTTTTACCAACAGTTTGATCTGCCTCTAACCTCTGCCTGATGGGTGTGAGGAATGGCTGGGCCTGTGTGTAGAAAGTGTGCTGTGGGGTGGGGTGGGAGAAGTGGGTGGGTGCTGGCAGATAGGGTGGGGAAGTGCCCTTATGATACATGAATATTCAGCCTGGTGTCACCCTCAGAGAGCAGTGGCAGGGCATGGGGTAAGAAGTATGAGCCCGCCTTATATGAGAGTTTACCCGTTGAGTGAGCCTTAACTGTCCACCAGTCCCCAAAACCAACACCCAAAAGAGAGATGGGCCCGCGAGATGGATTGGCCAACACACATGCAGGGGTCACTGGGGTGGATAGTGGAATGTGATCCCCAAGGCAGGAGTCAGACTTTGTCAAACGATGAGGAGCACCAGAGCTCATCTCACAGCACATCGTCATCATCCTCCGTCCCATGGACATGATCCACTGATACTGCCATAACTCAAGGCCAACACCTTGTAGTGATGCTGGTAGGACCCTCAGAGGGAGAAGAGGGAGCTGTGGTATTGGGAAGGCATGGAAAGCTGGGGAGAGGTGGAGTGAAGGACTGAGGGACAGGGAAGGTGGAGTGAAGGGCTGAGGGACTTCACACAACCCAAGTGGATTCCCGTGGGTGCGCGGCCATGTAGCATGTGGGAGTCACTGCCTAGCATCCCAATCAAACCATGATGCCTGAACACTGTGCCTGAACCCTGTGGGAGGCATCACCACACGCAACAACCAACATCCAAACACCCAGGGGATGGGTCATAGCTCCGGGGACATGCCCATGGCTGGAAGGGTGTGTGCCACGGGGAGGGGGCCATCACCTGGTCCAGGTGACATTCACAGCAACTTCACTGCATTGCAGCCTACTTGTGACAATAAAGATTATTATTATTATTATTATTAATGAATGCAGTATGCCCGGGGACGGGGGATGGGGGGGACGGGGGGTGGGGGGGGGGGGGGGGGATGTCTGGAGAGATTGGCCAATGGTTCAGAGGTTGGCCCGCATTGTGGAAGAAAGTGAGAGAGGCATCAGATTGGTTGTGCACAAGGGTGTTTAATGTCTCCCCAGGATGCACATCAGAGGTGGAGGCAGCCAGCTGCTTATTTTGTTCCATGGCCTTCGATGCCCTGGCAGTCTTCCTCTGGGGCCAGAGGGCCTTGCCGCACTTGTCAGCAGCATATGCACAGCTATGTGGCCCTGTCTCGGATGCTGACTTTGTGAGGCGGCCTCATCAGAGGTGTGGAACGCGAGGGAGCTGATGCCATCATCACCACTCCATGGAACAAGCCTGGGTTGGCACTCAGAGCCCCACCTCCTGGTTGGTGCCTGTAGTACCCATAGGCTCCAACTTGGGTTGAAGGGGCAGCTGGTTGGAGCGCTGGCTGTCCCTGTATCATCTGGCTCTGCCAGCCGTTGAGGTTCCCCAAGCTCCGCACCATTGTGTCGATACCCTTGACAATGCTCCTCAGTGACTGGGATATGCCCTGCAGTGCCTTGGCAATGCCCACCTGTGATTGGGACAAGCTGCACAGCATCTCAGCCATGCCCATCTGAGAGCAGGATATTCCCCACAGAACCTTATCAAGGTCAGCCTGGTACTGGGTGACATCCCCCAGCGAGGGAGACATTCTGTTGGGACCCTCAGCCATGGGCGTCACCGACGGTGCAACGCCTTGGACACCTTCACTCGTGGTGCCGATATCGTATATCTCCACTGCGGTCGCCACCCTAGCAGTGTTGGCCTCAATGCCACGCATTATCGGCAACATCTCCTGTGCCTGTAGCCTCTGGGTTGGTGGTCGCATGGATAGTTGGGGGGTGGATGCTCCCAAGGGGGGGGGGTGGGGGTCTGTGGGCAGGACTAGGGGGAGAGCAGGGAGGTGGGGGAGCATGTTGGCAGGGAGCAGGTTGGTGCCTACTCACTCGTGTTGCCCGGTGTAGGTCACTGACCTTCTTCCTGCACTGGAGGTCAGTCCTCCTGGTTACACTCCTGGCACTTACAGCTGCTGCTACCTTGTCCCAGGCAGCACTGGCTGCAGTATGGCTAACCTTCCGGATCCTCGTAGAAACAGGAAATCCTTTCTGGCCACCATGGCGTCGAGCAGCCTCCTCAGGTCAGCGTCGCCGAATCCTGAGGTGGTCTCACTGGCACATTTGTTGCAAACTGGCTGGGGTTGGCTGAACAAGTGCTGCTTAAGTGCTGCTCGACCTTGGTAGTGGAGGCCTGGCAAACGCAGTGCCGGCGAATCGGCTGGCGAGCCGTTGTTTGCGCCGAGAAGCCTGTGAGACCTCGTTAAGTGGACCAATTAATGTTGAATAACGTTACCGGCCGCGCTGGGTCAAGCGCCGGGAAGCTCGCAGCAACTCCCGCTCGCTACAACATTTAGAAAGCTTTCCGGAGAATCACGCCCTTATACCCAGTGCAAGTCTCTGGCTCAAGATGAAGCCATGAGAATTGGGGAAAGGGCACGATCTATAAATACATCAGTTTAAGAATGATACAGGTATTGACATTCTGCTAGTGAATTTGTGAGTTCTAAATTACACTTCTGGCTTGCATGTCAAATCCACCGACTTTCCTAAAGCTCAGCAACAAGCTCAAACATTCCAAGAGTATTAGAAAGACTTACTACTCTTCATCTGAAATCAAGAAGGTGTTTTTTCCAAGGAAGGTTTCAGCCTAGGAAACCAGGAGTGGGCTATGACCATGAGCTCACTGCCTGATCTTCCTGTCATGGCTAATTAGAATATTTCTGGATCACCGACCTGACGAGCAGGTGCAATATTGGTGCAAGGAAGAGGTAAGCTGGGTGGTTGGTCTTGAAAAGAAAAAGTAATGCTAACAGAGCAGGCAAAATATAAATTCTTGTGAAATAGTCAAAATACCTTTGATGAACTTTTATTGCTGATCTTTTGAAGAATAGTGCTCTGTTTTTAAGACAATTTGCATCTGCTCGGAGCTTTAGCTTGCATGTCAAGGTCCTTATGCCTGAGGCAGGATCTTGTGTGAATGAAATTGTTCTGCACCATGATTGGGATGGTCGCACTGCCCAAACAGGTA
Source organism: Scyliorhinus canicula (assembly GCF_902713615.1). Lineage (NCBI taxonomy): Eukaryota > Metazoa > Chordata > Chondrichthyes > Carcharhiniformes > Scyliorhinidae > Scyliorhinus > Scyliorhinus canicula. The sequence goes on from NC_052148.1 coordinate 190,593,328, forward strand.
ACAGTGGCCTTCATAGTCTGTTTCAGAGGGAGCAGTTAAAAGGGTAATATTATGATGTCAAGCTTCGACTGTAGATAGGTGATGGTGTGAGAAAAAAGGCAAAGGTTTGATGACGAGCCTTCTCTCTTTATTCCATTTGGGTTAGAGTATTTATGTCGTCATGTAGAAGGATGTATTTGGTTCTGCTGAGGAGGAAAAAAAATCAGTGGTTGGCAGGGAAGTAAAAAGATGACTTCAGCAACTGTCAAGGGGCTGAGTCGATGTTTCTGTCTACTTGCCTCCAAATTAGCCATCTTGGAATGAAATGAAAATGAAAATCGCTTATTGTCACAAGTAGCCTTCAAATGAAGTTACTGTGAAAAGCCCCTAGTTGCCACATTCCAGCGCCTGTTCGGGGAGGCTGGTACGGGAATGTGGCAAGGGCGAGGGGTGGCACTTCACTAAAATCTGTTGGAAGGGGGAGAACGAAAAGGGAGAAGGGCTCTGAACTAGAGGCCATATCCACCCAAGTTGATCAGGGAGCAGTTGCCCTACCTGAACTTCAGCACTGACCAATGTTTTGAGATCTCTGCACTTCGCGAAGGACGTCATCACTGAAATCTGACAACTGCTATAGCGACAATTCCAATCTCAGAGCAGTGCAGCCATCATATTGGCCGTGGCTATGGAGATGGACTGGCTTTTATCAATTTAGTTCTGTCCATGCTAGAGCTGGCGTTATGAGCAACATCTCACAGGTTGTAGTCCACAGTTGCATAAGAGGTCAGTGAACCTCTTTGTGCAAAGAGAGATTTAGATTTAGATTTAGAACAGTACAGCACAGATAAAAGCATTGCATTCTGTCTTGCCAAGAATAAGCACACAGTGTGAGGTTTTGCAGACTAGCCCATGGTGCAGGGGATATTAACTCAATGTGCATTGCTTTGAGGGTGTCACATATCAGCTTTGTCCAGTACTGAAACTGACAAGGATATCACAAACATGTAGCTGGCATGTGACTGGAATGGAGATCAATGCCTGGTATTCTGGCAGCAGACACACATGTAATACCTTCATTCTGCAGCATTCCTCTGACCACTTCACCATGGAAACCAAAACATAGCTTCTGGATGACAAGATCTCAAGACTGATTAGTAACTCATCTACAAGTATACAAACAACAAAAAATTAAATTTCAGCATCTAAGGGACGTGTTGCCAAATTAAATCTGATAAATCAGCCCTTTGGCATGGTGAATTATTGGTCGGGATTTAATGCAGAGGTGGTTGTTTGACCTATTGGCCAGAAAGTCAGAGCATGCCCACCTCCACTTGCTCTGGAAGCCATGACTGAATTGCATGTGGTTCAAGCAATTGGTTGCCAGAGGTCATGGCTTCCACCCTGCTATGGTAAGATGCCCCACCTCTGAGAGCTGTCACCATTCAGAAGTCTTACAGCTCTGTACAGTCTTGGCAGTGCCACCAGAAACAATGGCCACTTCTGGAACTGCAGTAGGCCCAGGACTTGGAGAATTGCGGGAGGCCTGCAGGCAAAGTGAGTGGAATCAGCTCACTGAGGCCAGTCAGACCAGTCACTGTGAGCCGTTGAATATTGAGAGGTAAGGGGTTTCTTCAAGGAGGGGCATCTGGATGAAGCTGATAAGAACCTGAATTAGAGCATAGAGCAGGGGTGGGCAAACTACGGCCCGCGGGCCGCATGTGGCCCGCCAAAGGTATTTCTGCGGCCCACCAAGTCATTTAAAAAAAACAAATTTTTTTTTTTTTTTAAATTTTTTTTTAAGGTTAATGGGGGGGGGGGGGGGCTGTTGGGTTACTTACTGGTATAGGGTGGATACGTTGACTTGAGTAGGGTGATCATTGCTCGGCACAACGTCGAGGGCCGAAGGGCCTGTTCTGTGCTGTACTGTTCTATGTTCTATATGAGGCGCCCAGAATCATAACCGGGTGAAGTAATTATTTTACTTAATATACTATGCGGCCCTTTGTGAATTGTGAATTTCTGAATGTGGCCCTTGCACGGAAAAGTTTGCCCACCCCTGGCATAGAGCATAGAACAGTACAGCACAGAACAGGCCCTTCGGCCCTCGATGTTGTGCCGAGCAATGATCACCCCACTCAAACCCACGTATCCACCCTATACCCGTAACCCAACAACCCCCCCCCCCCCCCCTAACTTTACTTTTTTAGGACACTACGGGCAATTTAGCATGGCCAATCACCTAACCCGCACATCTTTGGACTGTGGGAGGAAACCGGAGCACCCGGAGGAAACCCACGCACACACGGGGAGAACGTGCAGACTCCACACAGACAGTGACACACAGAATTGGTCAAAGGGTGGGCTGGCTGCCTGCCACCTACTTACCTCTGGTAAAATAATCAGTAGAGGGGATAGCAATGAGCATGACAGCACCCACCAATGATGCTTGGGGCTATGAAGGCATAACATTCTGGCATTGATTCAGCTGCCTGGACTGCTCTGATAGAACTCTGCTGTATTTGACTGAAGGAGTCTCAAGATTTTTGATAGTAAACTGTATGCTGCACTATATTGCCACAATGTGGAACATCCTTTGCCACCCTTTATCAGTCAGGAAGCTGAGGAGCAGGAGAATGAAGAAAAGAAGTGGAAGGGGAAGGAGATTTCAACCTTGTGTTGTACGCGTTGTGGTGAATGTGTAACCACTATAATTCACACTGTACATTACTGTGTCCCTGTGGGCTCCATCTGTGAGCCGTTGTGAGGCTCTGCCCACAGGGGGAGATGAGGAGCATGTACAGGGCTCCACCCTCAGCTCCACCCCATTCAGGAAGCATAAGTGCTGCGGTCCTGCGAGACCGCCCTCAGTATCGTGCAGTCACAGGCAAGCTCAGTTGTAAGCCGATTAAAGCCATAGTTTACTCCAACTCGTGTCTCTGGTTGAATTGATGGTCGCATCACACGTGAATATCCATTTCCCAAAATAGGCAGCAGGAGACATTCTGATTATTCACAACTAGTTTACTGTGATACTAGAGTCCAGGACAAATATCAATTCCCACTCTTCCCTTCTGGATCCTTCCCTGTCCAGGAGCACTCCCAATTGGGGAAAAACCCAGCTCTTAAGTACAAGCTTCTATGAGCATCGCCTGCTCTCAATTCACTCTGTAGCAAGACCTGGTTTATTCTTAACCTGGGTTTCCAACATTGTCACTTAGGCAATCCCTTTGTGCCCAGGTTGTACGTGAAGAAGTATTTGAAGTTCAACACCAGTAACCTTAACCCTAATTCCCTATTCACCAATAATCTAATCTGCCACTGACCATCACATCAGAATAAATAAGAAATGCTGGAAATATTCAGCAGCTCTGGCAGCATCTTTGAAGAAAGAAACACCGATACCATTTCGAGCTGAATATGACTATTCTTCAGAACTGGCCATCATGTCATTCTCTTAGCCGCAATGAAAATAAAATAAAAATTCCACTAAATTTATAAATGGAACCATGCACATTGCTTACAAGCTTAAACTAATCACTGTGTTAATTCCTTTAGTGCCTGCATTCCATGTGCCTTTTCCTTTCCTGCACTATGGACTATTACCCAGTGACTGCAGCATGCCTGCCAGAAGTGTTCTTGTTATAAACCAACTGGAGACCACAGCGTCTGCAACATCAGAACCCCCGTGGCCTCCCCTGAATATTATCTCACCAAATGAGGGGGCGGAGCTACACCCTTAAGCCAAGGGCCCCATGGGACATAAATACCCCGGCCCAAGTGTGGGCCGGGCATGGGAGATCCTTCATGACATAGGAGTTGTATTATAGTAAAATAAATATTGAGTTTTCTTACAGTCATCGCTTCTGTGTGGCCGCTCGCCTAGAATTTTACACTGGTGACGAGGGGAAAGTGGAGCTGCAGGAAGCGCCATTTCCACCAAACATGGCTCACCTCAATGAAGTGTCAGGAGGCCTACTTTAGGGCTGCAGGTATGACATTAATCAGAAAGTTAGAAGTGCTTGACGCCGAGATGGGTGACTGGACCCAATTGAGGAAATGTGCTACTTCTTTCAACTCAATAACATTATTGGCGATGGAAGACTAATGGTAACCCTCCTCACGATCTACGGGGCAGATACCTATAGCATCATCGAGAGTTTAACTTTCCCGGATTTGCCCGACACCCGCCAGTTTGCGGAGTTGGTTTCCTTGGTAAGCAACCATTTCAATCCAAAACTGCCACTGATAGTTTGCTGTTTTTGTTTTCATCAGGGAGCGTTCATGAATGACCTCTTGGCCCATTTACAAATACACGCCGAGTTTTGTGAGTTCAGCCCTACCTTGACCGAGTCGCTCAGTGACCGGTTGGTCTGCGGCATTCGCGATGTGGTGATCCAAAAACGCTTGCTGGGGGAAACGCATCTGCATTTACAGAAGGCGACTGACATAGTTTTGTCCGGGGAAGGCGCAAAGCGTGGTGTCCAGCCATAGCCGCTCTCAGCCTAGGGTGTCCATCTAGGCCTGGAGCACCCCCTCTCCACTGTGTTGTAGTTCAGGACTCCCGCCAGGACCAGCTGGGGCAGGATTGGCTGAAGCGCCTCCGGCTGGATTAGCAGCAGGTGTGCCGCATGTACCCGATGGACCAGATGTGGTGCTGGTGAATTTCCCGGACGTTTTTGAAGATGGATTAGGTACCATATCAGGGGCATCCACCAAGATCTTTGAGGACCCCAAGGCCCTACCATAGTATTTTCGGGCCCGCCCGTCCCTTGTGCATTAATGTTGAAAGTGGATGCAGATTTGGACTGCCTAGAACTGTTAAGGATAACACACCCGGTACAGTTCGCGGATTGGGCTGCGCCAGTTGTGCCAGTCATGAAGCTTGATGGCTCCGTCCATCTCTGTAGGAATTATAAGATGACAATAAATCAGGCATCCCATTTGGACCGTTACCTGGAGCCCAGGATTGAACGTCTTGTACGCTTTGGTCAGTGGAGGGTGTACTTTCGCCAAGCTCGACATGAGCCATGCTTATTGGCAGCTAAATTTGGACCCGGCCTCGCAGAAGTAAGTGACCATCAATACACATTGCAGTCTTTACGAGTACACAAGGTTGCCTTTCGGAGTCTCCTCCACATGTGCCATTTGTTAGCTGGTGATTGCTGCAGGTTGTAGTTTACCTCGACCATGTATTGATCACCGGTTTGTCCAATGGTGACCATATGAAGGACCTGGAGTACGTGTTACATCAGTTCGATGCAGCCAGGGTCCACTTACGGCAGGAAGTGTTGGTCAACTTGTGTTGAGTGGTGGACAGGAATGGCTGGCATCTGGTGGACGATTAGGTGCGAGCAATTCGGCAAGTCCCCATGCCAAAGGATCCTATGGAGCACTGCTCTTTCCTGGGCCTAAACAAATATTATGACAAGTTCATTCTAAATTTGGCAACCATTTTGGCTCCACTGCATCTGTTCCTAAAGAAGGACCAGCGATGGTTTTGGGACCCACCGCAACAGATGGCATTCGACAAGGTAAAGCAGCATCTTTTGTCCTCCCATCTGTTGACTCATGTTGGCCCATCCAAGCCCTTGTTGTTAACCTGCGATGCTTCACCTTACAATATCAGGGCTTTTCTGAGTGGATGACAGAACAGTACATTGCTTTTGTTTCATGCATCCTGGCGACAACGGAGCAAGCAGAACTTGTGCAAATCAAAAAGGAAGGTTTGCCGTTGGTTTTCAGGGTAAAGCAATGCCAACAGTATGTGTACGGGCATACAATTACGGCCTATACAGACCACACGCCACTTTTGGGGATGTTTAAGGAGGATAGGGCAATCCCTCCGCCATGGCATCCGCCCGCATTCAATGCTGGGCGCTGCTCCTGGAGCCATACAAATATGTATTGGAACATTGCCTTGGAATGAAGATTCAGACAACCTCAGCCGACTCCCATTGCCCATCAGCACACGAAGCCTGCCACCTCAGACAAGGCGATTGCAGGTTTGGACCTCATGGACTTCTTGTCAATTACGGCAGCCCAGGTGCTGTTGGCCAGGGTCCGCTACATAGATCTGCACGAGGCCCAACCTCAGGCTCTCCGGGAGGATCTGCGTGCATTCACCACAAAGGTGGCTGAACACAGTGTGGTAGATGGCATCCTGCTGTGGGATACCCGGGTGGTCATGCCCGAGCGAGGCCAGAGGGCAATCCTTCAAGACCTCCATAGCGAACACCTGGGACTCTCGAAGATGAAGATGTTGGCCCGGAGTTATGTATGGTGGTCTGGGATAGACACAGACATTGAAACATTGACGAAACAATGTACGCGGTGCCAGGAGCGCCAGAAGCTCCCCGCTACAGCTCACTCCATGCTGGGCCGACTGTGGTCCCAACTCCATGTGAATTTTGCAGGACTTCTTGAGGAGCCATGTATTCGCTTATTGTGGACGCCCATTTGAAGTGGATGAGTGTCCACCACATGTCCACAATGCGTCGCGAGCCACTTTGAGAAGCTCCAACAAACTTTCAGTATCCATGGGCTTCCCGAGATGTTAATGGCAGAAAGGAGTGCGGAATTCATCTGGCCAGTTTCCTTTTCTTTACTGGACTACGAGTTGTTCATGGGTCATCGCCTGTGTACATGGTTGAGCCTTATCCTGCCAGACATTTGGGAAAAAGTGCTTGAACGGGAGGAACACTCCAAAGCACGATGACCCAGACCCGTCAGGGAATTTCCGTCAGGCGACACAGTCTACTTCTGGAATTTCGACGACAGAATGTTGTGGATTCCGGGGACAGTGATAAAGCAATCGAGGCCGATCTCATATTCCGTACAAGTGCAGAGAAGAGAATTGAATTGCACGTGGACCATCTCCGCAGCCGAGCTGTACAGGTCATGGCGGGCAGATCAAAGCCTCCAAGATTGGTGGTGCCCCTTCCACTGGAGCAGCCACTTTGATACTCCATGTACGTGGGTGAACCGCTCGACCTGTATATGTGGGGTGTAGACTCATCAGACCCCGATTCGGACATGGAGATTTTGCCAAGAGCAGTCGAAACGGATCCAGTGACTGCCGCGGGTCTGACTATGGTGGAACCACCCAGGCGTTCGGCCCACAATCGTCGCTCCCTGGTTCGTTACGCCCCTTTGAGCCCAAGGCAGCGGACAGTAGAGAGACTGCACTGTACAAGGCAAGTGAAGGCTCTTCCCCACCTGCCATTGAGATGGATGATGTGTAGGGTTTGGGGGTGGGGTGGGGGGACGGGTGTTACAACCCACCTGGAGGCCACGGGGACTACAACATCAGAGCCCCTATGGCCTCACCTGAGTATGATCTCCCAGGTGAGGGGGCAGAGCTACACTGTTAGCCAAGGGCCCCATGGGACATATATACCCCGGCCGAAGTGTGGGTCAGGCACGGGACACCCTTCGGGGAGTAGGAGTTCATAGAATTTACAGTGCAGAAGGAGGCCATTCGGCCCATTGAGTCTGCACCGGCTCTTGGAAAGAGCACCCTACCCAAGGTCAACACCTCCCCCTATCCCAATAACCCAGTAACCCCACCCAACACTAAGGGCAATTTTGGACACAAAGGACAATTTATCATGGGCAATCCACCTAACCTGCACATCTTTGGACTGTGGGAGGAAACCGGAGCACCCGGAGGAAACCCACGCACACACGGGGAGGATGTGCAGACTCCGCACAGACAGTGACCCAAGCCGGAATCGAACCTGGCTATCCACAATGCTACCGTGCTGCCCCTGTTGTAATATAGTAGGTAAAATAAATATGAGTTTTCTTACAGTCATTGCTTCCGTGTGGTACACGGAACTTTACACATCTGACTTTCAGTTGAGGTGGCTACAGATGGTCTCACAGGACAACATCAGTAACTCTAGACCTGGAAAGCCCTGTTTGTTTGCACTGAGTGCTGAATTTGGGTGCATTTGAGTGCTATAGCGAGAGTTTGGTGACTGAGGGATATTAAGGGTTTATTTTAAATTTTTATCTAAAGTCTAGTCTTTCTTTTATTTAGTTAATTAACTTAAAAGTTGCTGTTTGGTTGAGAAGAAGGTGAATTTCAATCAGCTTTAAACAAAGGTTCTACTTGTAGCTACTTGCAGCTGGAGCTTGTTAGTTAGTTAGTTAGGTGAGGAGGGAGTAAGGTGCTTCTTTCATTTCATTTCCTACATTTCCTCAAAGAGTGTGAAGGGATCTGGGCGTTTACAGAGATTGCAGTTGACTGGCAGCAGAGTCAGAGGGCGGAGTTCCAGGTGCTCCACAGTGCAGCTCTATTCCGTAAGGTAAGAGGGGATGAAGGCTAGGGCAGTTGCATGCTCCTCCTGTAGGATGTGGGTGGTGAGGGATACCACCAGTGTCCCCGCTGACTATATCTGCGGGAAGTGCACCCAACTCCAGCTCCTCAGAGACCATGTTAGGGAACTGGAGCTGGCAATGGATGAACTTCGGATCATCCGGGAGGCAAAGGGGGTTATAGAGACGAGGGAGGTAGCCACACCCAAGGTACAGGACAAGAGTAGCTGGGTTACAGTCAGGGGAAAGAAAACGTACGGGCAGACGGTGCAGGGATCCTTTGTGGCCGTTCCCCTTCAAAACAAGTATACCATTTTGGATGCTTTTGGGGGGGATGACCTACCGGGGGAAGGCCCTAGCGGCCAGGTCTCTGGCACTGAGCCTTGCTCTGGAGCTCAGAAGGGAAGGGGGGAGAATAGAAAAGCAATAGTGATAGGAGACTCAATGGTTAGGGGAATAGATAGGAGATTCTGTGGTCGCGAGCGAGTCTCCCGGAAGGTATGTTGCCTCCCGGGTGCCAGAGTGAGGGACGTCTCAGATCGTGTCTTCAGGATCCTTAAGGGGGAGGAGGAGCAGCCAGAAGTCGTGGTGCACATTGGTACCAATGACATAGGTAGGAAAAGGGGTGTGGATTTAACAAAAGAGTTTAGGGAGTGAGGCTGGAAGTTAAAAGCCAGGACAGACAGAGCTGTCATCTCTGGTTTGTTGCCGGTGCCACGTGATAGCGAGGCTAGGAATATGGAGAGAGTGCAGTTGAACACGTGGCTGCAGGAATGGTGTAGGAGGGAGGGCTTCAGGTATTTAGATAATTGCAGCGCATTCTGGGGAAGGTGGGACCTGTACAAGCAGGACGGGATGTGTCTGAACCAGAGGGGCACCAATATCCTGGGAGGGAGGTTTTTTAGTACTCTATGGGAGAGTTTAAACTAATTTGGCAGGGGAATGGGAACCGGACTTGTAGTCCAGCAACTAAGGTAGCCGATATTCAGGACGCCAAAGCGCGTGGTGAGGCAGTGGGGAAGGTAACTCTGACAAAGGAGAGTTCTTGCAGGCACGGAGATGGGTTGAAGTGTGTATACTTCAACGCAAGAAGCATCAGGAATAAGGTGGGTGAACTTAAGGCATGGATCGGTACTTGGGACTACGATGTGGTGGCCATCACGGAAACTTGGATAGAAGAGGGACAGAAATAGTTGTTGGAGGTTCCTGGTTATAGATGTTTCAATAAGATTAGGGAGGGTGGTCAAAGAGGTGGGGGGGCGGGGGGGTTGCATTGTTAATTAGAGATAATATAACAGCTGCAGAAAGGCAGTTCGAGGAGGATCTGCCGACTGAGGTAGTATGGGTTGAAGTCAGAAAAAGGAAAGGAGCAGTCACCTTGTTGGGAGTTTTCTATAGGCCCCCAATAGCAGCAGAGATGTGGAGGAACAGATTGGGAACAGATTTTGGAAAGGTGCAGAAGTCACAGGGTAGTAGTCATGGGTGACTTCAACTTCCCAAATATTGAGTGGAAACTCTTTAGATCAAATAGTTTGGATGGGGTGGTGTTGTGTCCAGGAAGCGTTTCTAACACTGTATGTAGATTGTCCGACCAGAGGGGAAGCCATATTGGATTTGGTACTTGGTAATGAACCAGGGCAAGTGATAGATTTGTTAGTGGGGGAGCATTCTGTAGATAGTGACCACAATTCTGTGACTTTCACTTTTGTAATGAAGAGGGATAGGTGCGTGCAACAGGGCAAGTTTTACAATTGGGGAAGGGTAAATACGATGCTGTCAGACAAGAACTGAAGTGTATAAGTTGGGAACGTAGGCTGTCAGGGAAGGACACAATTGAAATGTGGAATTTGTTCAAGGAACAGATACTACATGTCCTTGATATGTATGTCCCTGTCAGGCAGGGAAGAGATGGTCGAGTGAGGGAACCATGGTTGACAAGAGAGGTTGAATGTCTTGTTAAGAGGAAGAAGGATACTTATGTAAGGCTGAGGAAATAAGATTCAGACAGGGCGCTGGAGGGATACAAGACAGCCAGGAGGGAACTGAAGAAAGGAATTAGGAAAGCTAAGAGAGGGCATGCAAAAATCTTTGGCGGGTAGAATCAAGGAAACCCCCAAGGCCTTTTACACATGGGTGAGAAATATGAGAATGACTACAGTGAGGGTGGGTCCGATCAAGGACAGTAGCGGGAGATCGTGTATTGAGTCTGAAGAGATAGGAGAGGACTTGAACGAGTACTTTTCTTCAGTATTTACGAATGAGAGGGGCTGTATTGTTGGAGAGGACAGTGTGAAACAGACTGGTAAACTCGAGGAGATACTTGTTAGGAAGGAAGATGTTTTGGGAATTTTGAAAAACTTAAGGATAGACAAGTCCTCCGGGCCTGACGGGATATATCCAAGGATACTATGGGAAGCAAGAGATGAAATTGCAGAGCCGTTGGCAATGATCTTTTCATCCTCACTGTCAACAGGGGTGGTACCAGGGGATTGGAGAGTGGTGAATGTCGTGCCCCTGTTCAAAAAAAGGAATAGGGATAACCCTGGGAATTACAGGCCAGTTAGTCTTATTTCAGTGGTAGGCAAAGTAATGGAAAGTGTACTGAGGGATAGGATTTCTGAGCATCTGGAAAGACACTACTTGATTAGGGATAGTCAGCACGGATTTGTGAGGGGTAGGTCTTGCCTCACAAGTTTATTGAATTCTTTGAGAAGGTGACCAAGCATGTGGATGAAGGTAAAGCAGTGTATGTAGTGCACATGGATTTTAGTAAGGCATTTGATATGGTTCCCCATGGTAGACTTATGCAGAAAGTAAGGAGGCATGGGATAGTGGGAAATTGGGCCAGTTGGATAACAAACTGGCTAACCGATAGAAGTCAGAGAGTGGTGGTGGATGGCAAATATTCAGCCTGGAGCCCAGTTACCAGTGACATACCGCAGGGATCAGTTCTGGGTCCTCTGCTGTTTGTGATTTTCATTAATGACTTGGATGAGGGAGTTGAAAGGTGGGTCAGTAAATTTGCAGACGATACCAAGATTGGTGGAGTTGTGGATAGTGAGGAGGGCTGTTGTCGGGTGCAAAGAGACATAGATAGGATGCAGAGCTGGGCTGAGAAGTGGCAGATGGGGTTTAACCCTGAAAAGTGTGAGGTGGTCTATTTTGGAAGGACAAATATGAATGAGGAATACAGGGTTAACGGTAGGGTTCTTGGCAATGTGGAGGAGCAGAGAGATCTTGGGGTCTATGTTCATAGATCTTTGAAAGTTGCCACTCAAGTGGATAGAGCTGTGAAGAAGGCCTATGGTGTTCTCACGTTCATTAGCAGAGGGATTGAATTTAAGAGCCTAGAGGTGATGATGCAGCTGTACAAAACCTTGGTGAGGCCACATTTGGAGTACTGTGTGCAGTTCTGGTCGCCTCATGTTAGGAAGGATGTGGAAGCTTTGGAAAAGGTGCAAAGGAGATTTACCAGGATGTTGCCTGGAATGGAGAGTAGGTCGTACGAGGAAAGGTTGAGAGTGCTAGGCTTTTTCTCATTAGAACGGAGAAGGATGAGGGGTGACTTGAAAGAGGTTTATAAGATGATCAGGGGAATAGATAGAGTAGACAGTCAGAGACTTTTTCCCCGGGTGGAACAAACCATTACAAGGGGACATAAATTTAAGGTGAATGGTGGAAGATATAGGGGGGATGTCAGAGGTAGGTTCTTTACCCAGAGTGTAGTGGGGCATGGAATGCACTGCCTGTGGAAGTAGTTGAGTCGGAAACATTAGAGACCTTCAAGCGGCTATTGGGTAGGTACATGGATTACAGTGGAATGATGGGGTGTAGATTAATTTGTTCTTAATCTGAGACAAAAGTTCGGCCCAACATCGTGGGCCGAAGGGCCTATTCTGTGCTGTATTTTTCTATATTCTATGTTTCAAACTACCACATCTTAGAATAAGGAGAGGAGCTTTGACAAAGTGTCATCCAGACTCAACAGATGCTGTCAGACCTGCTGAGATTGTCCAGCATTTTCAGTTTTTGTGTCTGGACAGATTGGTTGATGAGCTACAACGAGGCTGGAGTGGCAGCACACAGAAATTTTGAAGGGTTACTGAGGAAGTTTCAGAGTTAGGAAGTGGCGAGACATGGAGGGATTGAAAACATGAGGATTTTAAAGTCAAGCATTGCGTATTTAAATCAACCACTCAGATTGGTGTCACTTTTGCTGATTATTTTTTTAACTGAATGTAAATTTAAATTCTCGAACGCTCTAGCTCGGTTTTGAATAGGCATTCCTGGAATAATTGGCCCAGTAGCCTAATAACTACACTACTAGATGATTAAACAAACAACTTAAGCATTGCTTTGGACTATCAGTAGCTTTCCCAGTTGTTGGTACGGTGCTTTAACATGATTAGAGTAATTTTGTTCATCATAATTAACATAATTACTTTTTACAAGTGTCATTATTTACAATTACCTTCATTATTTGGCCTATTATAACATCCTTTCATTCTGTATTTGTATAAACACTACTCTGCCTATTAAGTATTTCTGGCATGGTGTACACAAACAGGGAATAATGCCTGTCTGTGAAAGTGATTAACAGGAATGAATCAAATCAAAGACTTCAGTTGCTGCAAATCTTCAACATTTTATATACCTGTCAGCCGAACACAAAGATTAAGCTGACAATAAAACAGTTTTGGATTAACTGTAATTTCCATCACCAATATTCGCATCAAGAGGGCTTTAGCTGGATGAGCTATCAATTGTGGAAGTTATTATCTGGACATTTATCAAGAAATAATGTGGAATTACTTTTCGGTCCAATTTAAACCTGAAGTGACCTAAATTGGGTCAGTCAATGTTATTTTGGAGGTTATTTGAATCTGAATCAGGTTCCTCAGGTTCAGCTCTGCCTGGTCTGCTCTTCCTTGTTCATATAAATTATTGCACCCATGCACAAGAAGACAAAAAGATTAACTGATCACTTATAATCCATCAGGGAGGCAGCAGTAGGCTGGCAATATTTTTATAAGGTACACAGGGTCAAAATACAGCATTACCTCCACTCTAGCCCTCTGCAATTTCTCTCCAAGTTCATCTTGCTGATAAAATCAATCGCATGAAAGAAAGATGTGTATTCATAATGCATCTGTCATGACCTCAGGGTGTACCAAAGTACCTTATGCCAGACAAGTTTTGAAGTGTAGTCGTCATGCACGAACTTTGTAGGAAACAAGACAAACAATTTCCACACAGTCACAAATGGTGATTAAATAAATGACCAATTAATCTGCTCTAGATATTGGTTTGTGGATGAAAATTGGCCATGACAACAGAATTTCCCTGCACTGCATCAAAATGGTACATGGGAATTTTTGTATCTCCTGGGAAAGCGGATGGGCACTTGACTTAACGTCTCATCTAAAAGACAGTGGGCAGGAGACCTCCTTAATTCTGAGACTCCCTAAATAAGGAGACCCTGCTACAGAGACACCACAGATGCGAGACCCCTGTCAGGAAGCCCTACAGAAGCTAGACAGCAGTCCAGATAGAGGCAGTGAAATAAAGCACTGCTTTAAAACTCACCTGGGTTATACACCTGATGGCTCAGACTCAGGAAGCAGCACCTGTCAATTCCTAGAAAGAGAAAACCAGTCAGCTAGGTTTAAACTCCCTCAGATCTTTGATCTGCAAGCCATTCATTCATTTCTCTCTGATATTGATTTTACTAGCCTGTGATTTACAGCTTCTACACACCCTGTCAGCATTGTTCCGTTCATCCCTCTTCAACATTGAGTAACTTTGAAGTGGTCAGCTGTGAAACCAACAGCAATGCTTATAAACATTAACCTTTGACTGACAGCTCCTGGACCACTTCAAACAAAATGAAGTGCTTTCTAATCATCTCCGTTCACGGTTGAGTGACTTTGAAGTGGTCAACAGTGAAACTAAGTGCACTTAACTCTGTTAATCCCTCTTTACTGCAGCATTCAGCAATCTCTCGCCATTTAAATAATAATTTGCTTTTCTATACATCCTTCCAAAGTGGAAAGCTTCACATTTGTTATACGATCATAGAATATAATAGAATTTACAGTGCAGAAGGAGGCCATTTGGCCAATCGAGTCTGCACTGGCCCTTGGAAAGAGGATCCTACTTAAGCCCACACCTCCACCCTATTCCCGTAACCCAGTAACCCCACCTAACCTTTTTTTTTTGGACACTAAGGGAAATTTAGCATGGCCAATCCACCTGACCTTTGCATCTTTGGACTGTGGGTGGAAACTGGAGCACCGGGAGGAAACCCACGCAGACACGGGGAGAACGTGCAGACTCCGCACAATCAGTGACCCAAGCCGGGAATCGAACCTGGGGCCCTGGATTTGTGAAGCAACAGTGCTGATGACTGTGCTACCGTGCCATCCATAAGGGGGATGTCAGGAGTGGGAACTCTATGAACTGTAAGAAATTTGTCAAACATGATTGTCAAAAAAAACACAAAGCATAGTCAAACTTCATATGGGATCAGGGCAGAGAATAATGTTAAAAAAGGAGAATTGAAGGCACTGTATCTGAATATGCATCGCGTTTGTAAGAAGCTTTATGATTTGAATGCACAAATTGGGGTAAATGTGTATGATTTGATTATCATTACAGAGACATGGGTTCAGAATGACTAAGATTGTAGTCATTCACAGAAGTGCCAGGCAATGACCATCTACAACAAGAGAGAATCTAACCACTAGCCCTTATTCAATGGCATTACCATCTCTGAATCCTCCACTATCAACATTCTGGGGATGACCATTGACAGGAAACTGAATTGGATGAGTCATTAATACCTTGGCTACAAGAGCCGTGTCATATCCCACACGGGACCTACAGGGTGGGAATGCTTGACTTCTCCATGTTCCTTGCAGTGTGAGGGCTTTTGTGAAGTGCCCTGAAGCCACATGTCAAAAATTAGATCAATACCCGAGCAACAACTTCATCTACTAGTAATACCATTGTTTTTCCACTGCATTTCATTACAAAATAACAACTGTACAACTTCACTTGTTAAACTCAATGGGCTTGCACTGAACGTTGCTGTCAAGCCTCATTATGATATTTATATTACAAATTCAGTTCACTGTGCTGTCAGAATAATCTCACATTTCAAAAATATGAATAGAAATGTATTTTAATGTGTACAAAAATGAATTCCTCTTCCTTGTCATAGTGTACTTCGTCACATTGAATCTTTCATGACTACTAAGATTCTGTTTGGCAATTCAGCTAAGTTCTGCAAAATCTTCCTCTCTCTTCTCCATCATCATGGATCAATTTGGTCAAATGCTTAAATGCAATTCTTAAATTAGCAATATGAAAGCTAGTTATTTGCAGATTTACATGCCATGAATTGTTAGAGTTTGCATGCTGACACTAGAAGCTGTAACAGTCTGCTGGTTTGCAGTGCAGCTAGCAATCCCAAGACAGCCATGATCAATATGCAACTTGATAGGCTGAACATCGACATAGCATCTGTATAAAACACATGGGGCAGGATGCTCTGACCCCCCTGCCGGACCGGAGAGTCGTCGGGGGGCGATGTGAATCCCGCCCCCACACTGGCTGCCGAATTCTCCGGCGCCGGTGTTTTGGCGGGGGCGGGAATCGCGCCGCGCCAGTTGACGGCCGCTGTCAGCGGCCCCCCCAGCAATTCTCCGGCCCGCAATGAGCCAAGTGGCCGCCCGTTTTAGGCCGGTCCCGCTGGCGTAAATTAGACCTGGTACTTACTGGCGGGACCTGGCTCTGCAGGCGGCCTCCGGGGTCCTCGGAGGGGGGGGCATGGGGGATCTGGTCCCTTGGGGCCCCCCACGGTGGCCTGGCCCGCTGGGGCCCACCAATCCGCGGGCGGGTCTGTGTTGTGGGGGCATTTTTCCACACCGGCTGCTCTGGGCCTCCGCCATGGCTGGTGCAGGGACTAACCCCCCCCCCCTGCGCATGCGCTGGGATGATGCCAGCACACATTGGTGCTCCCGCACATGCGCCAACTAACGGCAACCGACGGAGGCCCTTCGGCGCTATTTGGCGTGGCACCAAGCCCCTTCTGCGCTGGTTGGCACCTTCCGGGCGGCCCGACGCCGGAGTGGTTCACGCCACTCCTCAGCGCCAGGACGGCCCGCTCCGCTGGGTAGGGGAGAATCCCACCCATGGGATTCGCTGAGGTGATCGCTGAAAGAAAAAGATAAAACATTCATCTGAAAGATTGCCAAGGAAATGCAGGGTGTGGGCTTCAAAGTGAGGAACTCGCTACTCTCAAAGATAGAAACCCCCACAAATGTTTCAGAACATGTTCTCTCCATCTGCTTCTCAACTCTTCTAGCACAGGGCTAAATCGCTGGCTTTGAAAGCAGACTAAGGCAGGCCAGCAGCTCAGTTCAATTCCCGTATCAGCCTCCCCGAACAGGAGCCAGAATGTGGCGACTAGGGGCTTTTCACAGTAACTTCATTTGAAGCCTACTTGTGACAATAAGCAATTTTCATTTCATTTCATTTCACTGAAACATGGCTAAAGGAGGGCAGGACTGGTAGTTCAATGTTCCTGAGTACAGATGCTATAGGAAAGATAGAACAGGAGCTGAGAGGAAGGGGAGTTGCGTTTTTGAGGAGGGACAATATCACTAAGTACCTGGAGAGAATATATCTGAGGGTTCGCCCACTGAGTCTATATGGGTAGAACTGAAAAATAAGAAGGGTGAGATCACCTTGATAGGACTGTACTATAGGCCCCCAAATAGTCAGCAGGATATTGAAGAGCAAATATGTAAAGAGATTACAGATAGCTTCTGGAAAAATAGGGTGGTAATAGTTGGGGACTTTAACTTAGAATGAGGGAACCATGGATGACTCGAGCTATTCAGTGGAGCATCGCAAAAGCAGCGCCGCCCCCCGATTTTGGCATCATCAGGGATTCTCGGTCCCGTCGCTGAACGCAATTTCGACGTCGGGGATCAGAGAATCCAGCCCAGGATCTACAGGCATTTAAATGGGCAAGGCTAATTAGGGAAAGTCAGCATGGCTTTGATTGTGTTTTTTGAAGGCGTTACCAAGAAGATAGATGAGGGCAGTGCAGTCTCCATTGTCTACATGGACTTTAGCATGGCCTTTGACAAGATACCGCATGGTATGTTGTTGCAAAAGGTTAAATCTCACGGAATCCAGGGTGAGGTAACCAATTGGATACAAAATTGGCTTGACGACCGAAGCCAAAGGGTGGTTATGGAGGGTTGTTTTTCAAACTGGAGGCCTGTGACCAGCGGTGTGCCTCAGGATCAGTGATGGTTTGGATGAGAATGTAGGAGGCATGGTTAGTAAGTTTGCGGATGATACCAAGATTGGTGGCATAGTGGATAGTGAAGAAGCTTATATAAGATTGAAACAGGATCTTAACCAATTGAGCCAGTGGGCCGATGAATGGCAGGTGGAGTTTAATTTGGATAAATGTGAGGTGATGCATTTTGGTAGATCAAATCAGGGCAGAACCTACTCGGTTAATAGTAGGGAGTTGGGGAGAGTTACAGAACAAAGAGATTTACGGGTACAGGTTCATAGCTCCTGGAAGGTGGAGTCGCAGGTGGATGGAGTGGTGAAGAAGGCATTTAGCATGCCAGGTTTTATTGGTCAGAATATTGAATACAGGAGTTGGGACGTCTTCTTGAAGTTGTACAAGACATTGGTAAGACCACACATAGGATATTGTGTTCAGTTCTGGTCACCCTATTATCGGAAGGATATTGTTAAACTAGAAAGAGTGCAGAAGAGATTTACGAGGATGCTACCAGGACTTGATGGTCTGAGTTATAAGGAGAGGCTGGATAGGCTTTGACTTTTTTCCCTGGAGCGTAGGAGGCTTAGGACCAACAAAAAAGGTCTCAATGATCTGCCCCATGTCGCTCTATCTAACCTGCCTGATTGCCGCCCCGGCCGCCCATAAGGCCCCCCCCCCCACCCCGGTACTTGATCCCCCCGCGCCCCCACCGAGTCTGCAGCCGCCGCACGAGAGTCCCAACAAGCCAGACGTAGTTAGAACCACACCGTCGGGAATTTGGCCGGTCGGGACCAGAGCATCGCTGGGAGGGCCTCTGGCAATGGCCCCAGCTGCGCCGTGTAAATCACGCACAAGTGATTCTCCAGAGACCGGAGAATCGCAGGAGCGGCACCGGGCCTGATTCAGGCATAAAAGTGGATTCTCCACCCCCACGCCAAATGCGATTTTGGTGTTGGGCTGCGGAGAATCCAGCCAAAGATAGATAGTCAATATCTTTTCACAAAGATAGCGGAGTGGAGTCTAGAACTAGAAGCCATAGGTTTAAGGTGAGAGGGGAGAGATGCAAAAGAGACCGGGGGGAAATTTCTTCACACAGAGGGTGGTCAGCATCTGGAACGAGCTGCCAGAGGTAGAGGTGGAGACAGGAACAATTTTCTCCTTTAAAAAACAGACAATTACATGGGCAGGGTGGGTATAGAGGGATATGGGCCAAATGTGGGCAAGTGGGACCAGCTTAGTGATAGAAACTGGGCAGCATGGACAAGCTGGGCCGAAGGGTCTGTAAACATGCTGTAAACATCTATTTATGACTCTAATCAAATAGGACCTGTTTACCTCAAGAGTAGCTGTGCTCCAATGCTCTATTCCACCACAGAGACAAATGACCAGCTCTATGGGGAACTTGACACTGCTCTCAGCAGAATTACTAAAGCAGAATTTCCTTGCCTACGAGGGGATTTCGAAGCAAGAGTGAATACGAACCATGAGTCATGGCCCTCCTGCCTCAGAAAGCAAGGCCTGAGACAGATAAATGAGAACAGATAGAGACTACTTAGCTAGAAAAAGCATTATGTAAGCAATGAACAATCCATGCCACAAAGTGACCTGGAGACATCCAAGAGCAGGGTATTGGCACCAGCTGGATCTGGTCATCACCAAATATAACTCTTAACACCGCTCTCAACATACGCAGTCACTGCGATATCTATCACTGCCTGGTGTGCACTGTTGTAAGGTGTTGGGAATAGTTTGGTAGGTTTTATTAAGGTATTCAAAGTTTCAGATAGTTCAAAATGTATTAACAACTGGAAATTATGTACATAGGTATGGTAAAGAAGCTGCCTTCATGCTTGCTTCTACACATGGCTCTGAACATGGCTCTGACCAACACGTCACTGACCCCTAATGGGGGGCCATGCATTCTCTAACACAGGCATTGTCAAACTAGGGGGCGCGACCCACAAGTGGGTGTCGGGTGGGTCGCGGAGCCGTCCGTCACGACGCTCCCGATCGCTCAAATCTGTGTGCAACAGCCATAGCAACCGGCTGTTAATAACGCCGGCTGCAAGAGTCCTCAAAATGGCCACAAACATGTAAAAAAAATAGCGGCCACACTGCGCATGCAAGCCAGTGAGTTTGACGTCAGTGATAGTGAAATTGTTGGACTAGATTCTCAGAGATAGAGGCGTGAGCGACACCGGCATCAATGGGCCTCCAGGCCCAGTGATTCTCTTCTCCCTCAGGGTTTAGAACGGTGCCAGAATGC
Organism: Scyliorhinus canicula; assembly: GCF_902713615.1. Lineage (NCBI taxonomy): Eukaryota > Metazoa > Chordata > Chondrichthyes > Carcharhiniformes > Scyliorhinidae > Scyliorhinus > Scyliorhinus canicula. Next base: position 190,613,205 of record NC_052148.1, read on the forward strand.
TGTATGCTGCTCCGGCTCTGAAAGCCGCACTGCACGGATTGGCGTATGCTCGCCACAGCTGGCGCGGGTCCGCTCGACGGCCGTCTCCGCACCGGCGCATACGCATGGTTGCCGGCCCCCGTGCAACATGGCAGAGATCTACAGGGGCCCGACGTGGTGGAACATAGGCCCCCCCCCCCCCAGGAATGAGCGCGTCCGCTGATCGGTAGCCCCCGATCGCGGGCCTGGCCGCCATGGAGGCCCGCTCCCCAGAGTCAGATCCACGCCCCCCCCCCACCCCCCCCCACCCCCCCCCCCCCACCCCCCCCACCGCCCCCCCCACCCCCCCCCCAACCAGGTCTGCTCCCACAGCCAGAACCCCGAGGTCCCGCCAGGTGGCACCGTATGTAAACCTCGCCGGCAGGACTCGGTGGGCGCTCGGCCCGTCGCGTGCGGAGAATCGGCACGGGACCATTTTAAACGGCCCCAACCGACACTGCAGCGACCGCGCGGGCGCGATTGCCGCTGATTCCCCAGTCACCGGCGAATCTGCAGTCCGACTTGGCGGGATTCACGCCCCCCACCGCCGATTCTCCAACCCGGCGCTGGCTCGGAAAATCCTGGCCCGAAAATATGCACATTTGGAAGTGAATGGTCTTATTGCGACAGACAGCATGGTTTTGTACGAGGGAGGTCATGTCTCACTAATTTGACTGAATTTTTTGAAGAGGTGACAAAAATGATTGATGAGGGAAGGGCTATTGATGTTGTCTACATGGACTTTAGTAAAGCATTTGATAAGGTCCCTCATGGCAGGTTGGTGCAAAAGATTAGATTACATGGGGTCAGGAATGAACTAGCTGGATGGATTCAGAACTGGCTTGGTCATAGGGCAGCATGGTAGCATTGTGGATAGCACAATTGCTTCACAGCTCCAGGGTCCATTCCGGCTTGGGTCACTGTCTGTGTGGATTCTGCACATCCTCCCTGTGTGTGCGTGGGTTTCCTCCGGGTGCTCCGGTTTCCTCCCACAGTCCAAAGATGTGCAGGTTAGGTGGATTGGCCATGATAAATTGCCCTTAGTGTCCAAAATTGCCCTTAGTGTTGGGTGGAGTTACTGGGTTATGGGGATAGGGTGGAGGTGTTGACCTTTGGTAGGGTGCTCTTTCCAAAAGCCGGTGCAGACTCGATGGGCCGAATGGCCTCCTTCTGCACTGTAAATTCTGTAAATAGAAGAACAGAGGGTGGCAGTGGAAGGGTTTTTTTCGGAATGGAGGTCTGTAACTAGTGGTGTTCTGCAGGGATCAGTACTGGGACCTCTGCTCTTTGTAATATATATAAATGACTTGGAAGAAAACGTAGAGGGTCTGATTCGCAAGTTTGCGAATAATACTAAGATTGTAGGAGTTCCGGATAGTGATGAAGATTGGCAGAGAATACAACAGGATACAGATAGGCTGCAAAACTGGGCAAAGAAATGGCAGATGGAATTTAACCCGGACAAGTACGAGGAGATGCATTTTCGTTGATCCAATTCAGGTGGGAACTATAAAATAAATGGCAAAGAGATCTGGGCGTGCAGGTCTCCGGATCCTTAAAAGTGGCAGCACAGGTGGAAATGGTGGTGAAGAAAGCAGACAGCATGCTTGCCTTCATAGGACGGGGTATCGAGTATAAAAGCTCGAAGGTTATGTTACAATTATATAGAACGTTAGTTAGGCCAAATTTGGAATACTGCGTCCAATTCTGGTCACCGCACTACCAGAAGGACATGGAGGCTTTGGAGAGAGTATAGAAAAGGTTCACCAGGATGTTGCCTGGTATGGAGGGTATTAGCCATGAGGAGAGATTTAATAAACTGGGATTGTTCTCCCTAGAGAGACGGAGGCTGAGGGGCGACCTGATAGAAGTTTATAAAATTATTAGGGTTATAGAGAGGTTGGAGGCTTTTTCCAAGGTCGGAAGTGGGGCTGGTTTAGCTCACTGGGCTAAATCGCTGGCTTTTAAAGCTGACCAAGCAGGCCAACAGCACGGTTCGATTCCCATACCAGCCTCCCCGGACAGGCGCCGGAATGTGGCGACTAGGGGCTTTTCACAGTAACTTCATTTGAAGCCTACTTGTGACAATAAGCGATTTTCATTTCATTTTTTCAAATGACAATTACAAGGGGACACAAGTTCAAGGTGAGGGGGGAAAGATTCAGTGGTGATGTGCAGGGGAAGTATTTCGAACAGAGGGTGGTAGTGGCCTGGAATGCACTGCCAAGTGAGGTGGTTGAGGCAGATACGTTAGCGACCTTTAAGACTTATCTGGATAGGCACATTAACAGACGGGTATGGAAGGAGACAGGTGGTTGGTCCAGATAGGACGTGATCAGCGCAGGCTTGGAGGGCCGAAAGGCCTGTTCCTGTGGACCAACACCACCAGCTCTGAATACTTCCAGCTGCACAGAGGCACACGGCAGGGATGTCCGCTGTCCCTGCTCCCATTCACCCTGGCCATTGACGATTGCCCTCAGAGCAGCGAAAAACTGAAAGGGAATCCGAAGAGGAGACTGAGAGCATTCTATGCCGATGATCTGCTCCTCTACATCTCAGACCCCCAAAGCAGCATGGAAGGGATCATGAAGCTTCTAAGAGACTTTGGACTCTTCTCGGGCTGCGAGCTCAACCTGAGCCAGAGTGACGTCTTCCCAATGATCCCAAAAGGGAGACGGGCAGAGCTTGAGGGATTACCATTCAAACGAGCCCAATGCAAATTCCACTATCTGGGGATCCAGATTGCCCATGACTGAACACAGATCCACAAGTAGCACCTGACCAGCCTGGTGGAGAAAGTTAAAAAGGACCTTCAGAGTTGGGACACACTCCCACTCTCCCCAGCGGGGAGGGTGCAGACAGTCAAGATGAACATGCTGCCCAGGTTCCTCTTCCTGTTCAGATCCATACCCATCTACATCCCAAGGCCTTCTTTAACTCGGTCGACAAAATGATCATGGCGTTTGTGCGGGGATGGGGGGGGAGGAACCCAAAGATCCCCAAAATGGTCCTACAGAGAAAAAGAAGCACGGGGGAACTGGCCCTCGAAAACCTACAATACTACCACTGGGCAGCCACGGCAGAAAGAGTGAGGGGATGGGTGAAAGAACCGGAAACGGAATGGGTGATGATGGAGGAGAGCTCCTGCACAGGGACAACCCTCTCAGCCCTCGCCACGGTGGCACTCCCATCCCCGCCAGCCAAACACTCAACAAGTAGAGTGATGGTAGCTGCACTCTGAACCTGGAATCAAATGAAATAGCACTTTGGTCTAACCAAAATGTCCACTATGGCTTCCAACTGTGGCAACCACAGATTTGTGTCAGCCATGATGGACGCCACCTTTAAGAGGTGGAGACAGGATGGGGGGACGCTGACTGTTATGGACTTCAGCACAGAGGACAGACTAGCGACATTTGAGGAACTGATAGAAAAACGACAACTACCCAATGTGAACAAACTGCGACACGTACAGTTAAAGAACTTCCTCCACAAGGTGATTACAACATACCCATGATGCCAAGATGCTCAATGTTAGAGGAACTACTGGACATGGGCAATTTAGGATGGTGGGAACTGCGGAGACCTGTACAAATGACTGCTAGAAGGGGCATGATCCCCACTCGACGAGACACAGGAAAAATGGGAGGAAGAACTCGGAATTGAAGTAGTGTGGGGACTATGGGGTGAAGCACTGAATAGGGGCAACTCCACCTCCAGTTGCGAAAGGATAAGCCTCATGCAACTGAAAGTGGTGCACAGAATCCGAATGAGCAGGTTCTTCTCGTAGATGGAGGACAAATGTGAACAGCACCAAGGAGGCCTGACCGGCCACACCCACATGTTCTGGGCATCCCCAGACTGGTTGGGTACTGGAGAGCCTTCTTTGAAGCAATGTCCAATGTTGTAGGGGTGAGAGCGGAGCCAAGCCCAAAACTGGCAGTCTTCGGGGAATCAGACCAGGGAGAATGGCCGACACCGTGGCCTTTGCCTCCCTAATCGCCTGCTGAAGAATCCTGCTCAGCTGGCGATCAGCAGCACCACCCAAAGCTGCAGACTGGCTGGCCGGCCTGTTGGAATTCCTCCACCTGGAAAAAAACTAATTCACCATCCGATGGTCGGAGGAGGGCTGCCACAAAACATGGAAGCCATTCACCAACTTGACCTGTTTGAAGCCAACAACCAATAGAGTGAGGAGGGGTTGGCGTGCAACGGGGGAAAGAGGCCACTGAGGCACTGAAGAATAGGAAGAGGGAGGAAAGGAGGGAGGGAAGGATCGGGAGAGGGGAGGGGGATGGCGGATAGAAACAGCCGGGATAGACAATGGGGAGGGGGCAAGAAAAAGGCCACAAAGACAGGGCCCTATGGCAGGGCCCCAGGTCAGAACAGGGGCCGGCTAAGGCCGAACCAACCCGGTACGGGGAGGGGTACCAACCCACCCACGGGCAGAAAAGTCCATTCGAGCCAGCAAACAAGCAGAACCAGTTGTAGGACCGAGGGCTCTGCTGGGGCTGGCACAAATAAACAAGCCAAACCCTGTAAAAATGCCAAGCAAACCAAGATGCCCGGGTGACATCTAAACAGGGAGGGGGAGGAGAGGGAGAGCGGGGCCACCCAAAGTGCCGAGCCACTCAACAGGGGGGCGGGGGACTGTTCATATCTAAATACACAATGATCTCTTTCTGTAAACTCTATAAATAATGCAAAGCTTCAATAAAAAAGATACAATGGCAGAAATTGAAACTGGCAACTGTGAGATGGTCAGTGATAGATGTGGCCTCTGGGGTTAATTGTTTGGAAGAGCATGGGAAGAGGAGAGCAGAAACAAAAAAGCTCAGCTGACTGAGGAAAGTGTCCAAAGAAAATAGAGGCCAACAATTGATGCACCTTCTGCAGAAAATGCAGCGGAAATGGCGATGCCAGTGTCGCCCCTGAGCCACATCAAGTGACTCTTCGCACCACCAATGCACAAAACTATTATCTTACAAGTTATTAGGAGGCTGCCACTAAGTGCCCAGTGATATATCAATATAAGCTATGCTTTGTATTCAATGATGAAGAAATCTTATTCTCAGCCACTGAATGATCCCAACCTTCAACAAAGGCAGATTTATTTGCGGAGGATATTACTATCAGAAACTGGAAGATGGGAAGGAAAATGAAAGGGAAGGTCTGTGATAAGGTGGAGGACAGGAAAGGATAAGTGACAAAAAACTTCACGTAGCAAGGCCAAAGGGAGTGATAATGGGATACGTTGAGAACCGAGTAGTGTGTCTTGAGGAGTTATGAATGGCAGGATAGCAACGTCTAAACAAAGATAAAAGGATTAGGAAAGAACATAGAATATACAGTGGAGCAGGAGGCCATTCAGCCCATCAAGTCTGCACTGACCCACTAAAACCCTCACTTCCACCCTATCCCCGTAACCCAAAATCCCTCCAAACCTTTTTGGTCACTAAGGGTAATTTATCATGGCCAATCCATCTAACCTGCATGTCTTTGGACTGTGGGAGGAAACCAGAGCACGCGGAGGAAACCCACGCACACACGGGGAGAACATGCAGACTCCGCATAGACAGTGACCCAGCGGGGAATCGAACCTGGGACCCTGGTGCTGTGAAGCCACAGTGCTATCCACTTGTGCTACCGTGCTGCCCCTGAAACAGGAAATAAAATGAGCACTCTGGGTGTACCTACACCGCAGATACTGCAACAGTTCAAGAAGGCAGCTCATTACCACCATCTGAAGGGCAACTAGTGATGGACAATAAATGCTGGCCTAGCCGGGACTCCTGGTGGCGTCTGCGAGCGGAGCGGCCGCGTTAAGAAGAAGCTCCTGCTGGTCCGCGATATGGCGGACTTTTTCGGGGATTCTCCGCAAAAGTTTTTTGGGGGGTGGAAAAAATAAACCTCTCCGGGGTCGGCCCTGCTTCCCTCACCCTGTGACAGCATCAAAGCTCAGTTTCACAGAGCCAGAGGGTTAAAAGAGCGGGAAGGGAGAGACTGGTCCCGGTGGGTTCGGCAGGGTGGCTGCACGTGGACGAGGAGCGGAGATCGCGACCTGTTTCCCCAAGGAGCATCCTGAAGGTCTTTTCTCTCTCCTGAAAACTTGAAGGAAGCAGCGGGGGCGGAGCCAAGTGGAGGCCAAGGTGGCATGCCTGAAGCCAGGGCGCGATGTAGGTGAGATGTCCCACATCGGGTGGCTCACACCTAGAGTGTGGTAACAAGGCTGAGCTGGTCCCAGGGAAATTCTGGAGGTATACAAAAAAGGAAGAGAAAGAAGTTTTAAAGAAATTTGAGATTGAAGAAGGAAGGAAGAGTGAGAAAAAGGAAAAATAACAAGCCGTTAAAGGATGTGAAAAGCAGCGTCGAGAAAGGGGGGAAACGTGGGCTCGCCGTTGAATGAGAAGACAGGCAAAAGTGCTGACAAGATGACGGAGGCCGAACTGCACTACTTACAGTGGAGAAGATGACCGAGGTGATGGCAGTGGAGCTGGAAAAGCAGTTAGTGAGGCTTTGAGGAAGGAGATGGCGGTCACATTGAAGTCATTAGTGGGGGAGGCAAATGCCCCGGTGAGAGTAGCTGTGGCAAAGACATTGTCCAAGATGAGAAAGCTGGGCGAGACAATGAAGAAAGTGGAGGACTCTGCATCACAGCACAGCGACCAGCTCACCTCGATGGGGGATGGGCTGCGGAGGGCGGTGGAGGCCAACAGAGGGCTCCAAGCAAAGCTTGAGGACTTGGAGAACCGCTCGAGGCGGCACAATCTAAGAATTGTGGGCTTGCCAAAGGGATAGAGGGTCCAACGCCAAAGGAGTACTTCGCTAAGAAGTTGGCGGAGCTAATGGGGGAGGGGGAGAACCCCTCTCGATACGAACTGGACCGAGCTCATTGGTCGTTAAGGCCGAAGCCCAAAGTGAATGAGCTGCCAAGAGCAATAGTCATCTGTTTCCATAAGTACTGCCTGAAGGAGAAGGTGGACGAAGCAGAAGCGCGAGGTACAGTGGGATGGTGCCGGAGTTCGGATCTACCAGGACTTGACAGTGGAGCTGGCAAGGAGATGAGTGACATTCGGGCGAGTGAAGGTGGCACTGTACAAGAAGGGGATACGATTTGGTATGGTATACCCGGTGAAGCTGAGGGTGATGTATGGTACCAAAGACTTTTATTTTGAGACAGCGGAGGCGGCTGAGGCGTTCGTGAGGGCAGAAGGCTTGGGACAGACGTGAGGAGTGGAGCTGGAAGAGAGAGACTGTGGACTGTGATTGGGGAGCTGGGAAATGTTATAACTTTCTTTTTACTGACGTGGATCGTAATTTACTTCTCTTCACGTTGTTACAGAGTTCAAGTTATTAGTTGGGTTGATTGGCATCTGTTTTGCGACGGTTATATCTTAGTTTAATGAATTGTGTGGGTTGGATTGTTGTTTTGGTTTTTTCTTTCTCTGGGACTGGGTGGGAGGGGACGGTATAGCGTGGCGGGGGAGCCACCCGCGCTAGCTAACTAAAGTCAGCTAGTGAACGGAGATTAGGTGAGAGGAGGCCTGCGGACATTGGAGCCTGGTTGGCAGGTTTCCATGGGCCTACAAAGCGAGCGGGGGGGGATTGATGCTGGGAGATGTTTTTTCGAAAGGAAATGTAGGGGGATTTTTGGGAGGGGGGGAAGGGGTTCGATGTTAATAATGGATAGGGGCGGGTCAGGCTCATGGGGCAGGGCCCAGTGGTACGATGATGGTGGATAAGAAGGGTTGGAGGGGGGGTGAGAGACCCCCAGTTAGGATAGTCACGTGGAACGTGAGGGGGTTAGGAGGTCCGGTCAAGAGATCAAGGGGACTTGCGCATCATAAAAGTTTGAAAGCCGACGTAGCAATGCTGCAGGAGACTCACTTGAGGGTGAAGGACCAGGTGAGACTTAAAAAGGGCTGAGTTAGCCAAGTGTTTCACTCTGGACTTGACAGAAGGGCTGGAGGGGTGGTGGTAATGGTCAGCAAAAGAGTTGGCTTCCAGATGGAGAAGGTGGTGGCAGATCAGTGGGGTAGATATGTGATTGTGACAGGGCCGCTGGAGGGGAGGTTAGTGGCTCTGGTAAGTGTATACGGTCCCAGTTGGGACGATGTGGGATTCGCAAAGAAGGTGTTTGGGGCCATCCCTGACTTGGACACACACGAACTGATAGTGGGGGGGGACTAGAACTTGGTGCAGGAGTCATGGTCACGGCCCTCGCTCGCTGGCACCATCGGGGGGGGGGGGGGGGCGGGGGGCGGAGGCGTTAGCTGGGCTGATGGTGGAAATGGGAGGGGTGGACCCTTGGAGGTTTCTGCACCCGAGGGAGCGGGAGTACTCGTTTTTCTCAGCAGTCCACAAGGTACATTCACGGATCAACTTTTTTGTGGTGAGGAAGGCTTTGTTGGCTGGGGTTAAGGGGTCAGAATACTCAGCAATTGCAGTGTCAGATTATGCTCCGCATTGGGTGGATATGGTGCTGGAGAAGGGGCTAGCGCAGAGACCAGGGTGGAAATTAGATGTGGGACTTTTGGGGGAACCAAGTGTTTTGTGACAAAATTGAAAAGGTAATTAAGGAATATGTAGGTTTCAACTGTACGGGTGACGTGTCGAAGGCAGTTGTCTGGGAGGCTCTAAAGGCGGTGGTGAGGGGGGAGGGGATCTCGTTTAAGGCCAGGGTGGACAAAGAGGAAAGGTTGGAGCAGCAGAGGGTAGTATGAAAATGAAAAAATGCTTATTGTCACAAGTAGGCTTCAGTGAAGTTACTGTGAAAAGCCCCTAGTCGCCACATTACGGCACCTGTTCGGGGAGGCTGGTACGGGAATTGAACCGTGCTGCTGGCCTGCTTGGTCTGATTTAAAAGCTAGAGATTTAGCCCAGTGTGCTAAACCAGCCCCTGGTAATAGATGAGATGTTGGAGGTAGATAGGAGTTATGCAGAGGATGGGGACCCAACAAAGCTGGAAAAGAGGAAGGAGCTACAAGCGAGCTTTGACCGACTATCTAGAAGGAAGGTGGTGCGCCAACTGAGTCGAGCGAGGGGTACAGTTTACGAACATGGAGATAAGGCGGGGCATCTGTTAGCAGGTCAGCTCTGGAGGGAAGCAGCGGCAAGGGAAATTGTTCAGGTGAGGGAAAGGGCAGGGAAGTTGGTGGTGGCTCCGGTTCTGATTAACAAGATTTTTGAGGAATTTTATGAGAGGTTGTACAAGTCAGAGCCACCCGGGGGAGACTATGAGATGCAGGAATTTCTAGATGGGTTGGAGTCCCCGAGGTTAGGGGAGGGGTACAGGGCTACATTAGAAGGAGCGACAGTGGAGCAGGTGATAAAGGATGCGATTGGGAGGATGCAGTCAGGGAAGGTGGCAGGGCCGGATGGGTTTCCGGTGGAATATTATAAAAAATTCAAGGTTAAGCTGGCACCCCTGATGGTGGGGATGTTTGAAGAGGCGATAGGGAAGGGGGTGTTGCCACAAACTTTGGGGCAGGCATCGATCTCCCTGTTGCTAAAACAAAATAAGGATCCGCCGGAGTGTGGGTCGTATAGGCCCATATCACTTCTGAATGTGGACGCAAATGTATTGGCGAAGGTATTGGCGGGTAGGCTGGAGGAGTGCCTCCCGAAGGTGATCGGCGATGTTCAGACAGGGTTCGTGAGAGAGAGGCAGCTCTTTTCAAACATTAGGAGGGTTTTGAATGTCGTTATGGCACCGGCAGTGGAGAAGGAAGTAGAGCTGGTTGTGGCATTGGACGCTGAGAAGGCGTTCGACCGGGTAGAATGGGGGTACTTGATGGCAGTTCTGGACCGGTTTGGGATTGGACCAAGATTTGTGAATTGAGTAAAGCTACTATATAAGGAGCTGAGGCCGAGTGTCTGCACAAAGAACATCAGCTCGAGATACTTTCCTCTCCACCATGGGACTAGGCAGATGTCCTACGTCCCCCCTGCTGTTTGCACTCGCGATTGAGCCATTGGCCATCGCATTAAGAAGTTCGGGGGTAAGGAAAGGAATAGTGCGGGGGGGATAAAGTATAGGGTGTCCTTGTATGCCGATGACTTGTTGTTATACGTGTTGGAACCGAGTGTGTCGATAGGGGGAATACTGGAGCTGCTTTGCGTGTTTGGGTCTTTCTCGGGGTACAAGCTGAAACTAGACAAGAGTGAGTATTTTGTGGTATCTCGGCCGGGGGTGGGGGCAGGGGTAGGGGGGCTGCCATTCCATAGGGCAGGGACTCACTTTAGGTACCTGGGGGTGCAGGTTGCCCGGGGGTGGGGGGGGGGGGGGGGGGGGGGGGGGGCTCCGCAGGTACAACATTTCTAGTTTGGTGTGGAGTGTGAAAGCGGATCTGGCAAGGTGGGATGGTCTCCCTCTGTCACTGGCGGGTCGGGTACAGACGGTTAAAATGAACGTGTTGCCACGATTTCTGTTTATTTTTCAATGCCTGCCGATTTTCCTGCCAAAGGCTTTTTTCAGAGAGATTGAGGGAAGGATTACGTCGTTCATATGGGGAGGGAAGGTGGCCAGAGTTAGAAAGGTGCTACTACAGAGGGGAAGGCAGGCAGGGGGTTTTGGTCTCCCGAACCTGATGTATTATTACTGGGCAGCGAATGTGGAGAAGGTGCGGAGCTGGGTAAGAGGTGTTTATTCCCAGTGGGTCAGAATGGAGGAGAGTTTGTGCAGGGGGTCAAGGGAAATACTGATTCGGGGGAACCACAGATTTGAGCCAGGGAGGTGGGATGGAAATTTTCGGAAATGGGAGGAGAAGGGAATTAAGACACTAAAAGATTTGTTTCTTAGGGGTCAGTTTGCAGGATTGAAGGAGCTGGAAACGAAGTATGGGCTGGATCTGGGGGAAATGTTTAGATATATGCAGGTTCGAGATTTTGCCAGAAAGCAGATACAGAACTTCCCGGAGGTTCCGGCCTTCACATTGCTGGAGGAGATGCTGACGACAGGTGGACTGGAGAAAGGGGTAATGTCGGCGGTTTACAGAGCTATTTTGTAAGAGGAGAAGGCACCACTGGAAGGGATCAAAGCAAAGTGGGAGGAAGAGTTGGGAGAGGATATGGAGGAGGGGTCCTGGTGTGAGGTGCTCTGGAGAGTGAATGCCTCCACCTCGTGTGCGAGGTTGGGGCTGATACAGCTGAAGGTGGTATACAGAGCACATCTCTCGAGGGCGAGGATGAGCCGATTCTTGAAAGGAGTTGAAGGAGGCCCCGCTAATCACGTTCGTATGTTTTGGTCCTGTCCAAAGCTAGAGGATTGCTGGAAGGAGGTTTTTTGGGTAATTTCTAAAGTGGTGCACGTGAAACTGAACCTGGATCCCCAAGAGGCCATATTTGGGGTGTCGAACAGGCCAGGGTTGGAAACGAGTGCGGAGGCAGATGTTGTAACCTTCGCCTCGTTGATCGCCCGAAGGCGGATCCTGATGGGTTAGAGAGCAGCCTCTCCACCCTGTGCCCTGGCGTGGCGGGTGGATCTGTTGGAATTCTTGACTCTTGAGAAGGTTAAGTTTGAACTGAGGGGAAGGACAAGGTGGGTTCTACCATTCATGAGCATTATTCATCATGCACTTTCAAGAACTGGATAATATCGAACATTAGTTGGGGGGGTGGGTGGGAGGGCTGGGGGGGGCGGGCAATGGGTGTTAATGGTGACTATGGGGGATTCCTGATTCCTTTTTGTCAGTTTGTTTATGTGAACATGTGGGCTAATGTTTGGGGTTTAGTGGGAGGATGGGATCGTTGTTATTGATATGGGGATTGACATATTTGTTACTGATTATTGTTTATTGTTGGTGGGTGTAAATTTGGCAGAAAATGCGAAAGAGGAGGAGAATAAAGAAATATTTAAAATAAATTCTGGCCTAGCCAGCGACGCAAATACATTATTAAAAAGGACGACCTGTCACTCGGCACTGAATTATGTTGGGTTGAATTGAACAGCAAGTGAAATATGATCATTTTTAGAAAAGAAAGCTGCAATATTCTTACCCTACCAGTATTTATGCATTTTATTTCCATGCAGCAGAATTCAGTGGAGGTCACGGTTCCTCAGAGGTGTTGAGGTCTTCTGAAGGTGTACCATTGCAGGTTCTTTTTTTTTAACACTTTCACAAGATGTGGGCATCTTGCCCACCCCAAATTGCCCTTGATAAGGTGTTGATGAGCTGCCTTCCTGAACTGCTGCAGTCCATGTGGTGTAGGTACACCCATATTGCTGTTATGGAGGGAGTTCCAGCATCTTGACCAACCACAGTGAAGGGACGGCAATATATTTTCAAGTCAGTATGGTGTGTAGCTTGGAGGGGGACTTCCAGGTGCTGGTGCTCCCATGTGTCTGCTGCCCTTGTCCTAGATGGTAGAGTTCATGGTTCAGAAGTTGCTGTTGAAAGAGCTTTGGGCAGTTGCTGATGGTACACACCACTGTCACTGTTTGTCAGTGGATGGGGTGCCAAGCAAGCAGGTTGCTTTGTCCTGGGTGGTGTTGAACTTCTTGAATGTCTTTGAAGCTGCACTCGCCCTGGAAATTGTGCATATTCCAGCACACTCCTGACTTGTGCCTTGTAGGTGTTGGACAAACATTGGAGAGTCAGGGTCTCGACCTTACAGTACCTCGATTATCTCCACAGAAGTGTTCTCCAGCACAGTGGTCGCAGTGAAATTCATCAGAATGATGGTGAAAGAGGAGAGGAAAATTGGCACTCCACACAAAGGCTGAATTTTACAGGATACCAAGGTCCCCACATTCCCCAGGCTAAAAGGTCAAGGGGTCAGGGATCTTGCACACTATCACAACAGATGCCCCACAGCAATTTGATGCTGGGAGCATAATTAATTGCTTAAAGGAGAGACCTCCACCTCATCTCGGGAGATGTCCCGCATGAGAGAGTTGGAGCCAAACAGATTGGCCACCATCTCTGTAGTCCCAGCAGCGTCAGATGGGAGTGGTGGCCACTGCCGGGACTACAGGCACATCTACCACATCAAGGAGCCAAGTTCAATCTCTCCCAAAGGTTTCTCCGAGGAGGGTGAGGCGAGTGCAGCAGCTGAGTTCAGGAGGCTGGAGGGAGAGCTAAAAGGGGGAAGGGAAATGACCTACGGGGGCCTGCTTCTGGAGGCCCAAGGCAGTTCATTCTATTTCCCAACAGCAGCCCTTGCCACGGGTAAAATGCCAGTGGTATCAGGATGAGGCCCTTAGTTGGCTTAAATAAGCCCGAGGAGGGCAACCATAGACCTCCTCCTCACCTCCCACCACCACCAACACCTCCCACCGTAAATTTGAGACATGTCAGGGGCGGGTGGGTAGGTGTTGGAAAAGCTTCCCACTGGATCTCAGAAACCCTCCTCCGCAACCCTGCCACCACTCACCAAATTCAAATCCACTGGCAGAGGAGCATAAAATCCAACCCAAGATTTCTCACTCATTGCCCTCCCCAGCAAGCTGCAGCGCCCTTACATGTTGACTCGTGTCCTGATGGTTGAGATGTCTAAAGAGAAGCTCAGCAGTCAGGTCTGTGATTTAAGAAGCCCGCCTTTAACGCTGCTGAAGCCTCAAGTGTTACATTATGTTGGAGTTGTAAGAAAAAGAAAAGTGACATTTTATTGGAGCAAAAGGGGCAGCACGGTGGCACAGTGGTTATCACTGCTTCCTTACAGCGCGAGGGATCTGGGTTCAATTCCAGCCTTGGGTGACTGTCTATGTGGAGTTTGCACATTCTTCCCTTGTCTGCATGGGTTTCCTCCCGGTGCTCCGATTTCCTCCCACAGTCCAAAAATATACAGGTTAGGTTGATTGACCACGATAAATTTCCCCTTAGTGTGCAAAGGTTAGATGGAGCTAGCGATTGCAGGGGGGTGTGGGCTGTAGCCACCGAAGCTGGCCACTGCCCGACACAAAATGGAGAACTGAAATGCATGCAGGGAAAATTGGACAATGTCAGAAAGACAAGCAGGCTGCAGAATCTCTCTGTGTATTCTGTCTGCAGAGAAACCAGACACCACTGAAACTAACAAGTTTGCATACTAATTGAGCGATTCCCGGTGATTCCCGGGCACAATGGACGCAATCGAGAATAACAAAGGTCAAGCCAGACTCTTAGGCGCCAGCAGGAGTCCAGGACAATAAGTTACAAACAGGCCCAAGAACTGCCCAGCGATCGGGAAACAGCCCCAGTATTGGGGAATTCAAACCAATCGATTGGAATGAGGTCCAATCGATTGCAAGCAGGTATAGGGTCTGCCCAGATGGGCGCGAAGCCCCTGTGACCTATACAGGACAGATCCCAAGTCCAGTTCGCTCTCTCTCTTAGCCGGCCCAACCGGCAGAACACCTTTGCAGCAGCTCTCTAAGAACTTGACCGTGAGAAGGAGAGGCCTGGCCAACAGCTACACCAACAACCCGTAACAGCCTCCCCGAACAGGCGCCGGAATGTGGTGACTAGGGGCTTTTCACAGTAACTTCATTTGAAGCCTGCGCATGACAATAAGCGATTTTCATTTCATTTTCATTTCAACAAGTAAGTGTCCAACCAACGCTCGCTACGAAAATAGACACTCCTGACCCCTTAGCCCGTACCAACTGGGAAGCCTGCAGTCTCAGGACAGAACAAGAGGCCATTGTTCCCTGATCCAGTGGGTTCCCTTATCGAAGATAAGTATTGGCTTATAGTGGTAGGATTAGTTTAGTCCATTAGTATTAGTTGCATCAGTATCAGTATCGATTTACTGCGTAATAATAAATGTGTTTGATTGAACCTTACTAACTGGTGTATTGAGTCATTGATCTGAACTTGAACTTGAACCTCGTGGCGGTATCATAAGGATACCTGGCGACTCTAGAGCTAAGGAATAAAACAGAGCGAATTGAGTGTTAAGCACACTCACCAGAACGAGCAACAGGGCCGAGGTAGAGTGCTTTTTCAGAAGATTCTATGATAAAATGTAATTTTGTTAAGAATCTGCTGTTTAGTTAAAGTAAATACATTTTGCGCCTTTACATCACTTTCCCATCTTCCCATTTCTAGGTGGCAAGTCGTCTTTCACCTGTTTGATGATCGTTAGGAGGAAGTGAATTGACAAGGACAGTTGGTGGGGGGGGGGGTAGTTGAAGGGGAGATTGATTATTTCCAGGAATGGTTTGTGTCAGGGCAGCACGGTGGCACAGTGGTTAGCACTGGGACTGCAGCGCTGAAGACCTGGGTTCGAATCCTGGCTCTGGGTCACTGTCCGTGTGGAGTTTGCACATTCTCCCCATGTCTGCGTGGGTTTCACCCCCGCCACCCAAAAAATGAGCAAGTTAGGTGGATTGCTCCTTAATTGAAAAAATAAAATAATCGGGTATTCTAAATTTATTTTTAAAAATGAATGCTTTGTGTTAGTGGTATTGGAGAGGATGGAGGAAGGGGGCTGTGGAATGTGCTTCTGACTTGGATCTACTGGAAGAAGTTAAGTGAATCTTGCATTAATAAGTACACTGTGCAGCAGTGTGAGCAGCTGGTGGTGCACATGGCCTCATCACATACAGATTCCACCTCTCCTTGAAATCCTCTGAACAAGGACCGAGCTCCGTGCCTTATTAACGTTGAGGTTTGTGACTGTTTCTCGGAACAGTTAATACTGTTTCTGTCAGCCCAGATGCTGCCAGGTTGACCAAGTAGCTCCAGCAGTTTCTGTCCTCATCACTCGTGGAGATATTTTATATTGCAGACCGGGTCAAAAGGCCATCCTCCTGTGCGATGAGTTCTCGACATCCGATCTAAAATTATTTTTGCCTCCCTCAATTGATCTTACTGTGTTTTTTGCTGCTCTTCCTCTCTGCGTGAATCTCACATGCTGTGCCTGAGAATCCATGATGCCACTGAGTCAGTGGAGGTGGGGCACAGCAGTTGCCTGTTGGCACCCCTGCTGAGCTTATCAGAGTTCCTGGCAGCATTAATGATCTGAGTACCCTCAGTGGCCACATGCACTGCAAGTGGTTTCTGGGAGTCTGCCAAGTTTCTAGGAAATGGCTTCAGGGATGATGGGGCAAAGCAGGTGGTAATAGGACAATTCTAGGCACATTAGCGGGAATTCTCCGCTCATATTGATGCACGTTTCCGGCTGGCAAGCACCTCCATCCCTGTGCAGGTTTCCTGGGGATATGGGTAGTCACAATGGGAAATCCCATTGACAATCAGCGGGAAGATAGAATCTCGCCGCCAGCAAACGGTGCATGGCTGAAGAACACACGACTGGCGAACTGGAGAATCCTGCCCATCGTTTATTTTCTTATCCTAATACATTAGCCTTGCACCATTATTCCTTTTATCATTTAATCATCCTTGCATTCCATCTGATGATGGACCTTCACTTTTATTCATTCCTTCCCTCCCTCCTTTCTCTGCCTCTATGCTTGCTTAGACCCGTTACATTGGTAACGTTTTCCAGTTCTAATCAAAGGCCATTGACTGAAACATTGAGCTGGATTTTACTGATTAAGCAGACAGCCTGCCATTGGCAGAGAAGTACATGTTGCCAGCACAGAGAGGTGGCTACGGGCATTCCCTCTGCTTATGGACAACAACCAATTAAATGGCCACCACAGCATTGCTATCCTATTCAGGATGGCTGTCTTACCCCACTAACGGCCGGACAAATCAGAATGTCAGCAGCTCAATAACCTCAGCAGTGCCTCGGGCCACTACTGAAATAGGCAGGAGCATGTAAATCAGAATCACAGAATTGTTACGGTGCAGAAGGAAGCCATTTGGCCAATTGTGTCTGCATCGGCCTTCCAATACTGGAGGAAAGGGCAGCACGGTGGCACAGTGGGTTAGCCCTGCTGCCTCACGGCACCGAGGTCCCAGGTTTGATCCGGGCTGTGGGTCACTGTCCGTGTGGAGTTTGCACATTCTCCCCGTGTTTGCATGGGTTTCGCCCCCACATCCCAAAGATGTGCAGGTCAGGTGGATTGGCGACACTAAATTGCCCCTTAATTGGAAAAAATGAATTGGGCACTCTAAATTTATTTAAGAAAATACTGGAGGAAAAACCCATCCAAGGTTTAAACTAATGTGGCAGGGGGATGGGAACCGATGCAGGAAGTTGGAAGGTAGTAAAACAGGTACAGAAGCAAAAGGAAGTAAGGGGAAAAGTGCAAGGCAGAGAAGACATAGTCAAAAATCTAAAAGGGCGACAGTACAAGGTACAGTGACTGAGGGGAGCTCAGTGAATAGGCCCAGTAATAACAAAATGAATAAAACTGGAGATGTTAAGATTCAAAACAGAGGTTAAAAAACCAACATAAGTGTACTTTACCTGAATGCTCGTAGTATTCGGAATAAAGTAAATGAGTTGATGGCACAAATCATCGTAAATGACTATGATTTCGTGGCCATTACTGAAACATGATTAAAGGATGGTCACGACTGGGAGTTAAATATCCGAGGGTATCAAACTATTCAGAAGGACAGAGTGGATGGTAAGGGAGGTGGTGTTGCTCTGTTATTTCAGGATGACATCCGGGCAATAGTAAGGGATGACATCGGTGCTATGGAGGATAAGGTTGAATCCATTTGGGTGGAAATCAGGAATAGTAAGGTGAAAAAGTCACTGATAGGAGTAGTCTATCGGCCACCAAATAGTAACGTTATGGTGGGGCAGGCAATAAACAAAGAAATAACTGATGCATGTAGAAATGGTACAGCAGTTATCATGGGGGATTTTAATCTACATGTCGATTGGTTTAACCAGGTCGGTCAAGGCAACCTTGAGGAGGAGTTTATAGAATGTATCCGCGATAGTTTCCTAGAACAGTATGTAATGGAACCTACGAGGGAACAAGCGGTCCTAGATCTTGTCCTGTGTAATGAGACAGGATTGATTCATGATCTCATAGTTAGGGATCCTCTCGGAAGGAGCGATCACAATATGGTGGAATTTAAAATACAGATGGAGGGTGAGAAAGTAAAATCAAATACTAGTGTTTTGTGTTTAAACAAAGGAGATTACAAGGGGATGAGAGAAGAACTAGTTAAGGTAGACTGGGAGCTAAGACTTTATGGTGGAACAGTTGGGGAACAGTGGAGAATCTTCCAAGCGATGTTTCACAGTGCTCAGCAAAGGTTTATACCAACAAAAAGGAAGGACGGTAGAAAGAGGGAAAATCAACCGTGGATATCGAAGGAAATAAGGGAGAGTATCAAATTGAAGGAAAAAGCATGTAAAGTGGCAAAGATTGCTGGGAGATTAGAGGACTGGGAAATTTTTAGGGGGCAACAGCAAGCTACTAAAAAAGCTATAAAGAAGAGTAAGATAGAGTATGAGAGTAAATTTGCTCAGAATATAAAAACAGACAGTAAAAGTTTTTACAAATATATAAAACAAAAAAGAGTGGCTAAGGTAAATATTAGTCCTTTAGAGGATGAGAAGGGAGTTTTAATAATGGGTAATGAGGAAATGGCTGAGGAACTGAACAGGTTTTTTGGGTCGGTCTTCACAGTGGAAGACACAAATAACATGCCAGCGACTGATAGAAATGAGGCTATGACAGGTGAGGACCTTGAGAGGATTGTTATCACTAAGGAGGTAGTGATGGGCAAGCAAATGGGGCTAAAGGTAGACAAGTCTCCTGGCCCTGATGGAATGCATCCCAGAGTGCTAAAAGAGATGGCTAGGGAAATTGCAGATGCACTAGTGATAATTTACCGAAATTCACTAGACTCTGGGGTGGTCCCGGTGGATTGGAAATTAGCAAACGTCACACCACTGTTTAAAAAAGGAGGTAGGCAGAAAGCAGGAAATTATAGGCCAGTGAGCTTAACTTCGGTAGTAAGGAAGATGTTGGAATCTATCAGCAGGGTAGCATGGTAGCATGGTGGTTAGCATAAATGCTTCACAGCTCCAGGGTCCCAGGTTCGATTCCCGGCTGGGTCACTGTCTGTGTGGAGTCTGCACGTCCTCCCCCTGTGTGCGTGGGTTTCCTCTGGGTGCTCCGGTTTCCTCCCACAGTCCAAAGATGTGCGGGTTAGGTGGATTGGCCATGCTAAATTGCCCGTAGTGTCCTAATAAAAGTAAGGTTAAGGGGGGGGTTGTTGGGTTACGGGTATAGGGTGGATACGTGGGTTTGAGTAGGGTGATCATGGCTCGGCACAACATTGAGGGCCGAAGGGCCTGTTCTGTGCTGTACTGTTCTATGTTCTATGTTCTATCATCGAGGAAGAAATAGCGAGGCATCTGGATAGAAATTGTCCCATTGGGCAGACGCAGCATGGGTTCATAAAGGGAAGGTCATGCCTAACTAATTTAGTGGAATTTTTTGAGGACATTACCAGTGCAGTAGATAACGGGGAGCCGATGGATGTGGTATATCTGGATTTCCAGAAAGCCTTTGACAAGGTGCCACACAAAAGGTTGCTGCATAAGATAAAGATGCATGGCATTAAGGGTAAAGTAGTAGCATGGATAGAGGATTGGTTAATTAATAGAAAGCAAAGAGTTGGGATAAATGGGTGTTTCTCTGGTTGGCAATCAGTAGCTAGTGGTGTCCCTCAGGGATCCGCGTTGAACCCACAATTGTTCACAATTTACATAGATGATTTGGAGTTGGGGACCAAGGGCAATGTGTCCAAGTTTGCAGATGACACTAAGATGAGTGGTAAAGCGAAAAGTGCAGAGGATACTGGAAGTCTGCAGAGGGATTTGGATAGGTTAAGTGAATGGGCTAGGGTCTGGCAGATGGAATACAATGTTGACAAATGTGAGGTTATCCATTTTAGTAGGAATAACAGCAAATGGGATTATTATTTAAACAATAAAATATTAAAGCATGCCGCTGTGCAGAGAGACTTGGGTGTGCTCGTGCATGAGTCACAGAAAGTTGGTTTACAGGTGCAACAGGTGATTAAGAAGGCAAATGGAATGTTGTCCTTCATTGCTAGAGGGATGGAGTTTAAGACTAGGGAGGTTATGTTGCAATTGTATAAGGTGTTAGTGAGGCCACACCTGGAATATTGTGTTCAGTTTTGGTCTCCTTACTTGGGAAAGGACGTACTGGCACTGGAGGGTGTGCAGAGAAGATTCACTAGGTTAATCCCAGAGTTGAAGGGGTTGGATTATGAGGAGAGGTTGAGTAGACTGGGACTGTACTCGTTGGAATTTAGAAGGATGAGGGGGGATCTTATAGAAACATTTAAAATTATGAAAGGAATGAATAGGATAGATGCGGGCAGGTTGTTTCCACTGGCGGGTGAAAGCAGAACTAGGGGACATAGCCTCAAAATAAGGGGAAGTAGATTTAGGACTGAGTTTAGGAGGAACTTCTTCACCCAAAGGGTTGTGAATCTATGGAATTCCTTGCCCAGTGAAGCAGTTGAGGCTCCTTCATTACATGTTTTTAAGGTAAAGATAGATAGTTTTTTGACGAATAAAGAGATTAAGGGTTATGGTGTTCGGGCCGGAAAGTGGAGCTGAGTCCACAAAAGATCAGCCATGATCTCATTGAATGGCGGAGCAGGCTTGAGGGGCCAGATGGCCTACTCCTGCTCCTAGTTCTTATGTTCTTATGTTCTTATGTAAGGATACTGTTGAGGTTGCAGGGTCTGCGTTTCCTGTCCACAGCCTCAGTTTTTCTGAAAAAAAACCCTCCAATTGGGAGGCAACATCCATTTAGCTGCCGGCCTGCTCCCATGGCAGGGCATTGATCCGCTATTGGAAAATGGGACAGCCTGGGAAAGTGACCCCTTAATATTTAAATTAATTGCTCACCTCCTTGGAGCAGGCATCCTGTCTGATTCCAGTGTTGGGCCGTGGGATCCCACCTCCTCACTTTTAATCCCCCTCTTGAGAGCTGGTACAATTAGGCCCATTAGCTCTCTTTCTTTCTCTGCAGAGAGTTGCCTGACCTATTGAATATCTCCAGCATCTTCTGTTTATACTCCAGATTTCTGCATTATAATGGCCCTTCCTGTTTGTCCATTTTTCTTTCCTGTTTATTTCCTTCCTTTTAGTCTTGCTGTTATCATTTTGATCCATGGATGATTAATTGACCTGTGACTTTAATGCAGCCTTTATCTTTAACTCAAGCAGTAGCAATGGCCTGTATCTTTAAATAAAGCAGGACGAAATCTGGAACACGTCAGTGATTACTTATTTTGATTGATTTGGCTGGTGGCCAGTGGGGATTGGTCCTGGTAGATAGATAGATTGGAGAGTTGGGCAGAGAAATGGCAGATGGAGTTCAATCCAGGCAAATGCGAGGTGATGCATTTTGGAAGATCAAATTCAAGAGTGGACTATATGGTCAATGGAAGGGTCTTGGGGAAAATTGATGTACAGAGAGATCTGGGAGTTCAGGTCCATTGTACCCTGAAGAGAGCAATGCAGGTTGCTAGAGTGGTCAAGAAGGCATACAGCATGCTTGCCTTCATCGGGCGGGGTATTGAGTACAAGAGTTGGCAGGTCATGTTACAGTTGTACAGGACTTTGGTTAGGCCACATTTGGAATACTGCGTGCAGTTCTGGTCGCCACATTACCAGAAGGATGTGGATGCTTTGGAGAGGGTGCAGAGGAGGTTCACCAGGATGTTGCCTGGTATGGAAGGTGCTAGCTATGAAGAAAGGTCGAGTAGATTAGGATTGTTTTTGTTGGAAAGACGGAGGTTGCGGGGGGACCTGATTGAGGTCTACAAAATTATGAAAGGTATGGACAGGGTGGATAGCAACAAGCTTTTTCCAAGAATGGGGGTGTCAGTTACAAGGGGTCACGATTTCAAAGTGAGAGGGGGAAAGTTTAAGGGAGATGTGCGTGGAAAGGTTTTTAAGCAGAGGGTGGTGGGTGCCTGGAACACTTTACCAGCGGAGGTGGTAGAGGCGGGCATGATAGCATAATTTAAGAGGCATCTAGATGGGTATATGAATGGGCAGGAACAGAGGGAAGTAGACCTTGGAAAATAGGATTCAGGTTTAGATAAAGGATCTGGATCGGCGCAGGCTGGGAGGGCCAAAGGGCCTGTTCCTGTGCTGTAATTTTCTTTGTTCTTTGTTCTTTGTTCTTTGGTCCCACTGACATGTTTCTCAGTGTCACAAGGCTGGAGGTAGTTTGACTTTCAATTCTGCAGGCTGGATGGAGGAATCTAACCAACTCACTCCAGGAATATCCAACTAATTCTCACCAAAAGGCCACTTTGAGAACCACCACTTTCTCCAGAAAAGGCTGTACTAGCAGAGACCAGAATCTGTTAACTTTCTCTCTAAGAACAGACGGATGTGAAGCCAGAGTCCTCTCCTGGAAAAGCTGTAAGGTATACAGCTGAGCTGCAAAGAAGATCATCACATGCTGTATTTCAGAGACTTTAAACTGCACTCATACTGTGAAGAGAGTGCACTACAGGGCTCCCCCCCCCTCTGTGTTTGCCTTTGTGTGTGTGTTTGATGCGTAGAGGGTGGGGCAGTTAAAGGGGAGTCAATTATTCGCTCGACTTGGGGTACTATTGGGCGGCCAATGTGTCAATGGTGCGTAAATGGGTGATGGAGGGGGTGGGGCGGCGTGGAAAAGAATGGAGATGGCGTCGTGTAGAGGTACGAGCCTGGGTGCCATGGTAACGGCGCCGTTGCCGCTCTCCCCTAAGAGGTATACCACGAGCCCGGTGGTGGCGGCGACCCTAAGAATCTGGGGACAGTGGAGACGGCATAGGGGGAAAACAGGGGGTTCGTTGGAGGCTCCATTGGGTGGCAATCATTGGTTCATCCCGGGGAACAAGGATGGGGGATTTAGGGGGTGGCAAAGGGTGGGCATCAGTAAATTGAGGGACCTGTTTATTGGCGGGAGGTTTGCGGGCCTGGGGGAACTGGAAGATAAATTTGGGCTTCCCCAAGGGAACATGTTCAGATACTTGCAGGTAAAGGCGTTTGCTAGGCGACAGGTAGAGGGACGCGGGGGACGATGAACAGAGTGCTTTCGGGGGTGTGGGCCAGAGAGGGGAAGGTGTCTGACATCTATAAGGTGATGCAGGAGGTGGAGGAGTCGTCAGTGGAGGAGTTGAAGGCTAAATGGGAGGGGGAACTTGGGGAGCAGGTAGAGGACGGGACTTGGGCGGATGCCTTGGAGAGAGTCAACTCTTCCTCTTCATGTGCGAGGCTTAGTCTCATCCAATTTAAGTTGCTGCTCCGGGCCCACATGTCCGGGACTAGGATGAGTAGGTTCTTTGGGGGTGAGGACAGGTGCACCAGATGTTCGGGGAGTCCAGCGAATCATGCCCATATGTTCTGGGCATGCCCAGCACTGGAGAAATTCTGGAAGGGGGTGGCGGGGACGGTGTCGAGGGTGGTTGGATCCAGGGTCAAACCAGGGTGGGGACTCGCGATTTTCGGAGTTGCGGTGGAGCCGGGAGTGCAGGAGGCGAAAGAGGCCGGTGTCCTGGCCTTTCCGTCCCTAGTAGCCCAGCGGAAGATCTTGCTGCAGTGGAAGGATGCGAGGCCCCCAAGTGTGGAGACCTGGGTCAATGACATGGCGGGATTTATAAAGTTGGAAAGGGTCAAATTTGCCCTGAGAGGATCAGTACAAGGGTTCTATAAACGGTGGCAGACTTTTCTGGACTTCCTGGCTCAAAGATAGGTCAATAGCAGCAGCAACCCGGGGGGAGAGAGAGAGGGGGGGGGGGGGGGGGGGAGGGGGGGGGGGGGGCAAGGGGGGGGGGGGTGTTCCTTATTATAGTTTCTATTTTTTTTCCCCGCTACGGTTATGTAACTTAACATTGTGTTAATTTAAGTTGTTTTTAATATGTTGGGTTGTTCATTCAGGAGGGGCGAAGGTTCATGATTGTTGTTATTATTGTTATTGTTGGTATTTTGGTATGGTTTGATGTTGTTGTATAAATTCAAAATTTTTCAATAAAAATTATTTTTTAAAAAAATTATTCGCTCGACAATAAGCATCTGTGTTTACTGTATGTTTCATATTCATTCTAGTTATAAACACTCATTATGTTTGAAATGACAAACCTGGTGACTTTAATTATTGGACAGCGAAGGGACAAAGATCTCCAACAGGATTCTCCATTGTGCCGGGACATAGAGTGGACATGGAGAAAATGTTTCCACTTGTCGGACAAACTAGAACCAGAGGGCACTATCTTAGACTAAAGGGACGATCCTTAAAACAGAGATGAGGAGGAATTTCTTCAGCCAGAGGGTGGTGAATCTGTGGAACTCATTGCCACAGAAGGCTGTGGAGGCCAAATCACTGAGTGTCTTTGAGACAGAGATGGATAGGTTCTTGATTAATAAGGGGTCAGGGGTTATGGAGAGAAGGCAGGAGAATGGGGATGAGAAAAATATCAGCCATGATTGAATGGCAGAGCAGGCCCGATGGGCCGAATGGTCTAATTCTGCTCCACGTCTTATGGTCTTATGACACTTGCTTTTCGGGTTGCCGGTCTCCCTTTCTCGGGGGTGGCCAGTGACCTTTTGGGTCCGCAGTCCTCCTTGCTCACTGCTTCTGTCCTTGGCGCAGTTCTTGGTGTCCCTGCAGCATCTTGAGCTGCTGCATCCTGGCATTTTTGCTGTATATCTTATCGTTGGTGAGGGGATGTTACTGAAAGTCCAACATGCCTCACACGTCTTGATGACTACTTCAATGTTATGGTTCGGAACAGGCCAATACACTGCCCCTCTTATCAGTCTGCTCATCCAACTTTTTCATACCGGCCGGGGCACTGACGTCCCTTGGCCCCTGTGAACTTGGCAACACTTGAGTTTGGAAAGTAAAATATCAATCTATTGCCACTTTAAGTGCTTAATGACCTTCTTTCTTGGATCTACACAACCTTTTACCTCACCATGCTGACCACCCCCTGTTAAATCCGCAACTGATGTTACAATATTGGAAGTCTATTTTGATGCCACCCAGAGGCCGTCCTTAAAGGGCCCAGAAAATCTCTGCCATTGTGTCCAATTGTGGGCACCACACTTTAGAGAGAAGGAAAGGTGGAGAAAGCAAAGGCAGAGTTCCCTGTATGACAGTAAAGATTGAGAGTAAGCTAAAGCAGAAAAAGTGTACATCTGACAGATGTCAGGCTGGTAATACAAGAGAGAAGTTCATACAGAATATTCAGAAGGGAAGTGAAAAAGGGCAATGAGAGTGACTGGCGGCTAACATCAAATGGAACGAAAATGCATTTAAAGGCACATAAATACAGGATAGTGAGAGGTGGGGTAGTGCCGATAAAGTAACAATATGTAGATCTGTGCATGGCGGCAGTAGACATTGCTGAAACACCAAATGAGCTGGGAGAGGGCGTGCATGTTTGACGATACTTCCTTAGAGTGCACAGTCTCCTATTGGGGCATAGAATTACATAGAATTTACAGTGCAAAAGGAGGCCATTCGGCCCATCGAGTCTGCACCGGCTCTTGGAAAGAGCACCCTACCCCCTATCCAAGGTCAACACCCTATCCCCATTACCCAGTAACCCCACCCAACACTAAGGGCAATTTTGCACACTAAGGGCAATTTATCATGGCCAATCCACCTAACCCGCACATCTTTGGACTGTGGGAGGAAACCGGAGCACCCGGAGGAGACCCACGCACACACGGGGAGGATGTGCAGACTCTGCACAGACAATGACCCAAGCCGGAATCGAACCTGGGACTCTGGATCTGTGAAGCGATTGTGCTATCCACAAGGCTACCGTGCTGGCATCTTAACCTCCTCCTATTCCAGCCCCTTTGTCACACTTAATGGACCAGATGGAGATGAAAGACAGGAATTAGAACCAACATGGTGAAAGGATTCACAGACATCATTGTACAGATACTTTTGTTTCATTGCTAACAGCATAGCAACATTGTTATGTGCCAAGTGGCTGTGAACTTTTTAGTTCTGCCATGTGGCACCTGGGAAATCCGCACCTCTCCCATTGCCAGTGGCCATGCACTCTGCCACCCTGACGATCTCCAAGGCCTCTTCCTCCACAGCGGTCAGGGTGACTATTACTGGAAGGCTACCCCTGGTTCTTTGTTTCCTCCTGGAGTCCTGCACTCTCTTCTGCAAAGAAAGAAAGCAGAGAGCTATGAACACGAAAAATAGACTGTGTGGAATGGCAATGTTTGTGATTGGTTACTGTGAAAGATGGATGTGAGATGGTTCAGATGGAAATTTGGAGAAACGCCTGGAGAGTGGAACTGCAAGATGGGGCAGCACGGTAGCATAGTGGTTAGCATAAATGCTTCACAGCTCCAGGGTCCCAGGTTCGATTCCCGGCTGGGTCACTGTCTGTGCGGAGTCTGCACGTCCTCCCCGTGTGTGCGTGGGTTTCCTCCGGGTGCTCCGGTTTCCTCCCACAGTCCAAAGATGTGCGGGTTAGGTGGATTGGCCATGCTGAATTGCCCGTAGTGTCCTAAAAAGTAAGGTGGGGGGGGTTGTTCGGTTACGGGTATAGGGTGGATATGTGGGTTTGAGTAGGGTGATCATGGCTCGGCACAACATCGTGGGCCGAAGGGCCTGTTCTGTGCTGTACTGTTCTATGTTCTATGTGTTGGTCTGCGGAGAACTATGGAGGAAAATTCTGGGGCAGTCAAAGTGTAAGGGTTGACATCTGAAAGATATAATTTCCTGCCCTTGTGAAATCATTAAATATCTTGCAACAATGTACCGAGGATCAAGAGACCACACTCCTGCAACTGACTCCATCTGCCACTTCCATCCACAACCATTTAATCTGAGAGGCTGTCTTCATCCCCTCATCCATGGGGAACAACGCTGCACTGTGAGCCATCAGCAGCCTGCAGCAGAACATCCAGAGAAGCGTAGAAACCAGGAGGGATGGGGGAGTGGATAGTCTTCCCGCATTGGATTTCCACTCCTGCACTTCTGGAATCCTCTGGAATTGATGTAGAATGAAACTATTCTGACCATTTGATTGACAGATGCAAGTTGTCATTGTGATGATAGGTAGACTATCATCTGTACATGGGTAGTTCATCAACCCTGTAAATTCTATGATCTGCATGCTTATTATAAATTACATGTTTTATTGTTGTAGTTCTACCATCCAACCAGCAGGTGGGGCGAGTACGGAGTCCCAGGATCCAAGATACACCATGTGCTCGATCAGAAGGTGGTTGTCAGGAGTCGATAGCAGTCGCAGTTTAAAGTAGCTCTGTTGTATCTTAGTGTAAGTTAGTGATCGACGATTATTTCTAACTGTATTAATCTTAGATATTTTGGTTATTTGTTAATGCAGTGTTAGTAATAAATAGCTTTGCTTATGAAACAAAGTCTTTGTTCACGTCAGCCCCATCAAAGAACATTACAGTCATCACCTCTGCACTCTGTGATGGGAAACTGAGAGTATGATGCTAATGCCATGACTGAGTGGAACAAAGCCCGCCTGTCTCTCTCAATCAGGGATAAACATCCTGCTGGCCTCCTGGTGCGAGCGAATCAAATCAGCAAAAAGTCTGCCTCAAGTGATTACTGCTGACTGCAATTAATTGAACCACTGCTGGTAATCTGTTCTCCACTACAAATGAAAAAAGTGGCATTTATTTAGCTTCTTGTCACATGTCGCAGGATATTCCAAGCACTTCAGTCAAATGATTCTTTTGAAATGCAGTCATTGTTATGTTGGGAAGTTCGCCAGTCAATATGCACACAGAAACATTTGTTTGGATTCTCTGTTTGGGAGACTATGAGCTGTATTCTCCGATTGCCGACGCCAAAATTGCGTTCAGCGATCGGCCGGAGAATCCGTTTTTAGCCCGAAATCGGGGAGTTGCCATTCTTTGGATACTCCGCCCCCTCAAAAACAGCATAATCACTGAGTACACTGCACACCATTGAGACGGCCTCAGGATGTCACCTGAGGCCCTCCCCTGATGTTCCGCCCCCCCATGGGCCGACTTCCCGACGGCGTGGGGCGCGTGTCATCTCAGTTTTCGGGGACTTTGCGTGGCGGCTGTGGACAGTGTCCAGCGCTGCCACAGTCATGGGGGTGAGGGGGGGGGAACCATTCCACTGATAGTGGGGGGCTTTGGTGGGGACTGGTAGGGGGTGGTCTGAGGGTGACAAAACCTATCTGGCAAGCTGGATCCGCACGCAGCTGCGCCATGTTGTACGGCACGGCCGGCGCAGGTCGCCATGTGCGCATGCGTGGTCACGGACCCGGCCATCCTCCATCCATATCTGCAGGTAAAGACGGCCTAATGTGGCCCGGCTGCTAGCCACCCACCGGGCGAAGCATCAGTGCGGGGCCGGCACCAACTTTTTGTTTGTAAGACCAGGCGCTTCCTCCGGACATAGCCACAAAATTGGAGAATCCAGCCCCATATTCTCCCGCCGGAGCTGAATTCCAACTGGTTTACAATCCCCCTGGGATCGCAAACCGGTAAGCAATTCAGAGTTCCACGCTTTGCAAATTTATGCATGGAATAGAGTATGAGAGATTCCCAGGGAATCCTGCTATCGGGCCGCCATCTTGAGCAAATGGCCTGACAACGAGGTCTGGTGGCCAACCACCGCTCCCGGAACACAAATCAGCCCCGAACTCCTCCCCCGCACCGCACAGCAGTCCCCATTCCTAGATTGCCTGGGTGTTCCCCCTAATCCCAAGTACAGGGGTGACCTGAACTGCCCCACGCCCCAGGGACACCTGTAATAGAGAGACCCCCACAGGGATCACTGGGCGGCACAGTAGCACAGTGGTTAGCACTGTTGCTTCACAGCGCCAGGGTCCCAGGTTCGATTCCCTACTTGGGTCACTGTCTGTGCGGAGTCTGCATGTTCTCCCTGTGTCTGTGTGGGTTTCCTCCGGGTGCTCCGGTTTCCTCCCACAAGTCCCGAAAGACGTGCTGTTAGGTAATTTGGGCATTCTGAATTCTCCATCTGTGTATCCAAACAGGTGCTGGAATGTGGCGACTCGGGCTGTTCAGAGTAACTTCATTGCCGTGTTAATGTCAGCCTACTGGTGACAATAATAAAGATTATTGATAGAAGACTCCGTACAGGGACCCTTCTAATAGGGGACCATCCTCAGGGCCACCCTGTCTAAAGGGACCAGCCCTCAGAAAAGCTAGTGAGTAGTTCAGACGGGGCACTGAGAAGAACTACAGCTGTAACACTTACCTTGAAGCTCCACGCGTCCATTCCTGGTCGGAGAGAAGTTGTGACCTGCGTCTGGTTCCCACAGATCCATTCGCTGTAAGCCGTTGATAGCATTCTTGTAGTGGTCTGTGATTGACAGCTTTTACAAAACATCTGCAGCTTTGATTTATTCATCTCCCTTCCCAGTTCAGTTTCCGAAGTGGTTAAACCCCAATGTTTGCAAACATTGATTGCATCAAAGAGAGGTAAGTGCATTCCAAGCACTCTGTGCGTTCCAATCACTTATGCATGTGATTTCACTGCACATACCTCTCTTTGATATGATCAATGTTTACAATGTTTACATTGAGGTTTCACACTTTGGCCATTGATTAGTGAAGGGAGATGAATGAATCAAAGCTGCGGCGACACAACGATTAGCGCTGCTGCCTCACAGTACCAGGCACACCAGGAGCCTGGCCAGCAGGATTTGCTGCCATTGCTGGCATGCGCCAGGTCCAAGGGGTGATCACTGGTACGCATGTCCCCCATACAACAGTGGTTCATCAGAGGATGCCCTTCACCAATAGAAAGGGGATCCACTCCCTGAATGTGCAGTTGATGTGCAACCATCATGCACGTTTGTGCCCGATACCCAGGCAGCGTGCACGATGCTTACATCCAGCTGCATTCTGAGGCTCCCAGCACCTTTGAATCACTGCCTTTGGTGAGTGGTTGGCTCTTGGGCGACAAGGGTTAACCGCTCAGATCATGGCTAATGATCCCTGTCCAGAGGCCCGGACTAGCACGATGCCCATGCAGCAACCAGGAGTGTCACTGAGCAGTTCATCAGTGTCCTCAAGATGCGCTTCCGATGCCTGGACCATTCCAGTGGGGCTCTCCAATATAGCCCCAGGGTGTCCAGGATGAACTAGGTGTGGAGCCCAGGTTGGCAGCGCAGTCTGCCCAACGTGTGCTCAGGCCCTCCGCACACGGGACAACCTCATTCTCTCCTGTTTTGCCAACAAAGAGGCCTGGCCAACGGCAGCTCCGTCAACCTATTCAACCTCTCCATTCCACCACCTCCACCCCCCCCCACCCTTTCAAATAGAACCCCCTACACCATTGCTGCTCACACTTTCCCTGTCCCTCCTCCCTTCACTCCACCTTCCCTGTCCCTCAGCCCATCACTTCTTCCCACTAACCCCTCCCTCCCTCCGAGGCTCCTACCAATATCGTCACAGGGTGTTGGCCTTGGGTTTGCCAGTATCAGCGAGTCTTGTCCGTGGGACGGAGGATGATGACGACTTGCTTTTGAGATGAACTTTGGTGCTCCTCATCGTTTGACAAAGTTTGAGTTCTGCCTTTGGCATCACCTTCCACTGTCCCTGCATGTGTGCTGGCCAACCCATCTCATGGGTCCATATATTCTTTGGGGGGATGTGGGGGGTTCGAGAGATGGTGAGCGGTTAGGGCTCACCCACTGGGTAAGCTGTCATACATGGCAGCCTCACACTTCTGGCCCCGTATCCTGCCACCTCTCGCTGACGGTCACACCAGGTGGGATATTCATGTGTTATGTGGGCTCTGCCCCACCCCAATCCTCCAGCAAACCCCCCCCCCCCCCCGCCCCCCAGCCCCACACCCGATACCCCACATCTTGCCGACCTCCCACACCCTCCATCCGGTCCACCCTCTAAACCCAGGCCCAGCCCATCCCTAACACTTTTCAGACAGAGGATAGAGGCAGGTTGGAATGTTGGTTCAAAAGCATTTACTGGTGATGATATATGTTGTTGTGCCCTGACCGCTAACTCTCACCAATGTGCCACACCTGTACCAACTAAGTGTTCTCTAACTTTCTAATTTTATGTGGCCTTCCAGATGTGACTCCAGAATTGGAGGCGGCCTGCTACATCTCTCTAACTTTGAGCTGAGGTGCATTGCTGGGGCCCTCTGGATGGCCTGGATCTGGATGTGCCTGGCTGTTTTTCAGCTGTTACCGGTGATGATGTGTCATCCTTACTGCTGCTGCCCAGCAGGTTTGTCTGCGTCAAGTGAGGGGGGTTCAGAAGGGCTGAGGTGCTCCAGCACCTCACCTGCGGGAGGCTGCAGCATGGGTCCCTTCACATCTCCTCCCTCGGGGTGCTCAATGACCCCCGGGCTACTCCCCGATGAACTCAATGCATTCTATGCTGGGTTTGAGCAGGTAACCAACAATCCGCTGTCGAGTGCCCCAGCAGCCCATAACTCACCCATACCCACCATCACAGCTTTCAAAGTCAGATCGGCCTTCCTGAAAGTGAACCCTCGGAAGTCGATGGGCCCGGACGGGATCCCTGGTCGTGCACTCAGAGCCTGCGTGGACCAGCTGGCAGAGATATTCGCGGACATCTTTAACCTATCCCTATTCCCCACCTGCTTCAAGAAGACAACCATTATACCGGTGCTAAAGAAGAACTAGGCAACGTGCCTCAATGACTACCATCCCGTGGCCTTGACTTCAGTCGTAATGAAGTGCTTGTGGTAGTCACCACTGTTGTATTGTACTGCATACGAGGGTATTGCGGTAAGGCCCCTGTACTACAGGTACGGGGGTAGATCCCTGCCTGCTCGCTCCGCCCTATAGGCGGAGTATTAAAGTGTGGGCTCTCCGAGCTGCAGCCATTTTGGCAGCAGCTGCAGGAGGCTCCATATCTCTGTGTAATAAAGCCTCGATTACTCTCTACTCTCGTCTCGTCGTAATTGATAGTGCATCAATTTATTACGCAGAGATTTTAAAACGATGGATCTCCGCATCAAGCCTGATCGGCTGCAGCTGCATCCTCAAGCAGACAACACCAAGTCAGCCTTCGCACATTGGCTAGCCTGCTTCAAGGCATACATAGGATCTGCCATCACCCTCAGAGGCACAAAAGCTCCAGATCCTCTACACACGCCTGAGCTCGGACATCTTCCCCCTCATCCGGGACGCGCCGACATACGCTGAGGCCATGGTGCAACTGAACATAGAACATAGAACATTGCAGCGCAGTACAGGCCCTTCGGCCCTCGATGTTGCGCCGACCTGTGAAACCCCTCTAAAGTCCATCGACACTATTCCCTTATCGTCCATATGCCTTACCGATGACCATTTGAATGCGTTTAGTGTTGGCGAGTCCACTACTGTTGCAGGCAGGGCATTCCACGCCCTTACTACTCTCTGAGTAAAGAACCTACCTCTGACATCTGTCCTATATCTATCTCCCCTCAATTTAAAGCTATGTCCCCTCATGCTAGACATCACCATCCGAGGGAAAAGGCTCTCACTGTCCACCCTATCTAATCCTCTGATCATCATGTATGCCTCAATTAAGTTACCTCTTAACCTTCTTCTCTCTAACGAAAACAGCCTCAAGTCCCTCAGCCTTTCCTCATAAGATCTTCCCTCCATGTTCCCTGGCATAGGCAACATCCTGGTAAATGTCCTCTGCACCCTTTCCAATGCTTCCACATCCTTCCTATAATGCGGCGACCAGAACTGCACGCAATACTCCAAATGCGGCCGCACCAGAGTTTTGTACAACTGCAACATGACCTCATGGCTCCAAAACTCAATTCCTCTACTGATAAAAACTAACACACCGTACGCCTTCTTAAGAACCTTCTCAGCCTGGGTGGCAACTTTCAGGGATCTATGGACATGGACACCGAGATCTCTCTGCTCATCCGCACTACCAAGAATCTTCCCATTAGCCCAGTACTCTGTATTCCTGTTATTCCTTCCAAAATGAATCACCTCACACTTTTCTGCATTAAACTCCATTTGCCACCTGTCAGCCCAGCTCTGCAGCTTATCTATGTCCCTCTCTAACTTGTAACATCCTTCTGCACTGTCTACAACTCCACCGACTTTATTGTCATCTGCAAATTTACTCACCCATCAAACACTTTACTGAAATCCATATACACCACATCAACTGCTTTACCCTCATCCACCTGTTTGGTCACCTTCTCAAAGAACTCAATAAGGTTTGTGAGGCATGACCTACCCTTCACAAAACCATGTTGACTATCTCTATAAACCTTTCCAAGACTTTGCCCACAACAGAAGTAAGGCTCACTGGTCTATAGTTACCGGGGTTGTCTCTACTCCCCTTCTTGAACAACGGGACAACATTTGCTGTCCTCCAGTCTTCTGGCACTATTCCTGTAGACAAAGATGACTTAAAGATCAAAGCCAAAGGCTCAGCAATCTCCTCCCTAGCTTCCCAGAGAATCCTAGGATAAATCCCATCTGGCCCAGGGGACTTATCTATTTTAACACTTTCCAGAATCGCTAACACCTCCTCCTTATGAACCTCAAGCCCTTCTAGACTAGTAGCCTGTATCTCAGTATTCTCCTTGACAATATTGTCTTTTTCCTGTGTGAATACTGAAGAAAAATATTCATTTAGCACCTCTCCTATCTCTTCGGACACCACGCACAACTTCCCACTACTGTCCTTGACTGGCCCTACTCTTACCCTAGTCCTTCTTTTATTCCTGACATATCTATAGAAAGCTTTAGGGTTATCCCTGATCCTACCTGCCAAAGACTTTGCATGTCCTTTCCTGGCTCTTCTTAGCTCCCTCTTTAGATCCTTTCTAGCTAACTTGTAATTCTCAAGTGCCCTAACTGAACCATCACGTCTGGGACTGCGCCACATCACTCACTGACTGTGCCACCACCTTCTGGGTTTGTGTCACATCAGCCAGTGACTGCGCCATCTCCTTCTGGGACTGGGCCACCTCCCACTGTGCCTGCGCCACGTCAGCTGGCGCCTTGGCAATGCTGCCAATGTTCCCAGCCATGGCCTGCTGTGACTTGCCTCGCTCAGTAGCGCCGCTGTAATTTCCTGCTGCAATGTGGCTTTGACATATGTTTGCCTGTGAGGCAGCAAACCTGTTCTGGGCCTCGGCCAGTGCTTGCAAAGAATGCCACAGGTGTTGGACCTACCGATCCATAGCCAAAACCATCACCCCCAATGCCGCCACCATGGATGCCACCTGTAAGGTGTTGGCCTGGGTGGCACTCATTGTCGGCACCACCTCCTGCTCCTGCACGCGGATTAATTCCTCCAACTGCACAATTCATAATCTGCCAGTGGAAGCAGACATACATGGAGGAAGATTTAGCTAGTTCTACAGATTGTCAATATTCCCCGTGAGGCAAGGGTGAATCGATCAAATTCGCCTGACTCTCACATGCCTACATGACATGAAAAAGAGGGCAGGTAAAGAAAAAGACAGGTGACTAATTGGAAAAAGAGCAAAAGGTGATTAAATGATCAATACAGAAGGAGATGATCATGATTGAAATTGAGAAAAGGAAAGATGTTTCCATAGGATGTGTGAATGTTTGCAGCAGAAGAGCATTGAGAAAGAAAAATCTAACCTTGCTGGGCCCACTCCCATGGCTCGGAACTGTGGTAGAAAAAGGTGGGTAGACACTAAGCTGTGTACAGACAGTCAATTATCCATTGTCATTTGACTATATTTAGCATGATCCCACCATAAAATACTTCCTACCTTTCTCACTGCTTTCAACCTTATGACGGGACCAATCCCTGCGTGATATCTTGGTCCATTCTGTCATTTAATTATCTTCTGCCTTTCTTCCTTGCTCTCTATTTTCTGGCTCTCTACCTATTGAATAGCTGTTAACTGGTAGCTTAGTGTTATGGAAGCGGCATTTTCAGAACCCCAAAATGTACCATGGAGTTCAACCAACCTCTCCCTTTAATGTATTGTTGATTTTGAAACACACGGCTTGGTCTCCAAGTGTGGTATTACAATTAGGGACACAGGGGTTTTTAAACACAAAACAATGTTTATTCCATTAATTCAACTTAACCTTTTTAAATAACATTGGATCATTTACCACCCCTTACTTCAAAGATAACCCCCGAAAATAATACAACACTAAATAATCCCTCAAAATGTTCCTTCAAACCTCCAAAAGACTTAACATCTTTAAACAGAAACACATCAGTTTAAATACATTACTATTATGAGTTTAAATCACCCAAATGATTCAGAGATAGTCTTTCATGGCAGAGATCACAGCAGATCCAGTTCACTGCAAACACAGACACACCCAAGCTGTTTTCCTCAAAACTGAAAACCAAAACAGTGCAAAATGGCTGAGTTAAAAACCCAGCTCCACCCACACTCTGACATCACTTCAGTAATATGAGCTGCTGCATTTGACCTTAAACATCCATTTCTTAAAGGTACTCTCACATGACACTTAGTGTAAGGGTCATTCATGCTGATTCCCATATTTCCTCTTTTTGTATTTTTGTGGTTATAATTTTAGACCCATGGATGGTTAATGGACATGTATCTTTTAGTCAAGAAGCAGAGAGGAGTAAGAATTCAAGAAGTTGCAAAATAGTATATGTTGCTGCCAGCTTTGGATAACAGGACCCAGAATTTTTGGCACCCGAGAGATGGGTTGGGACTTAGTTGATTGGTCAAAAGGCCATAATCTGCCTGGTAACAGTTGTGATTGGGTCCTACCTGAGTGGAATGACTTTCATCAATCCAAGGAGCTCAGTTTGAATCCTGAACACTCAGGGGAAAGGACCCCCCTCTCTTCTCTCTCCAGAAAGGCTGTGAGTTGATGTATTCCTGAACCTACAGAGATCTGAATGAATTTATAGTGAAAACCTTGAACTGAAAGCAACATTTGAAATGGAGAAAGGTGCTGGAAACAACCATCTGAATCTTTTGACATTTATATTTGTTGTTTTCAGCTTCCAGTGTGAACCATGGAGTAAGTGGTCACACACAAGGCTGCTCCTGCCCAAGGTTACAGAAAAGAGCTCTTTTTTAATCAATACGGGGTAGAATTTTGATGAAAAGACATAGGTGAATGTTGGAGGAGTACTTTCCCCCAGGAATGGTATGTTTCTTGGTTACCAGACCCGGCAGAAACAGTGAACGATTTGGCTGAAAGCTGCAGCAAAGACAAAAGCCTCTTCCAGCATGTAGGTGGGGGAAGGGCGAGTTTAAGGGCCTCAAGCTGACTTGAGGGCCTTTATTAAAGCTGAATTCTAGCAGCAAAGGGAACAACTATGAAAACTAAGAAAAGATCTTGCCAAGGCCATTGAAGAAGCGGTGACGAGACTTCCGGTGGTGGCCATGGAGGAGTAGGTCGCGCATTCGGCAGCTCCCATCTGGAACTGACTCTCGGACCTTTTTCAGGAATTTCCACTGACTTTTTGGGGCAGATTGGTGAAGCGAACACTGCCAAAAGGATTCCCTCTCTGTTGTATAGATAGCTGGACCAGGAGTGGCCAGGTGAAGCGTTTAAGTTCCAGCAGACAGAAGCGTGCGGAGGGGGCGCCAAGGCACGGCATGGCGGCCGGTATAGACCAGGGTCCATGGGCGCAGTGGGCACAGGAGCAACAGGAGTTCCTTAGGGGCTGTTTTGCTGATCTTAAAAAGGACATGCTGGCCCCGATGAAGGCAACTCATTTAGACCAAATGATCGCAACTCAGGCGACACAAGGGAAAGCGATTAAGGAGATGGAGAAAAAGCTATCCGACCATGAGGACGAGTTGGTCGTATTGGCCCTTAAGGTGGAGGCGCAGGATGACCTGGTGAAGGCAAATGAACTGCCGAGGGCCATGGTGGTGAGATTTCATCGCTTCTTGGACAAGGAACTTGTCTTGCGGTGGGCAAAAAAAGAACGGAGCAGCAGGTGGGAGAACAGTGTGATACGCATCTACCAGGACCTGGGTGACGAGCTGGCCAAGAGGCGTGCTGGATTCAACCAGGTGAAGGCAACAATCTTCAGCAAGGGCGTGTAATTTGGGATGCTACACCCAGCGAGACTGTGGGTCACGTACAAGGAACGGCATCACTATTTTCAGATGCCAGACGAGGCGTGGTCATTCGTCAGACAAGAAAAGCTGGACTCGAATTAAAGGACAGTTAAGCTTTGGTGGAATGCAGCGGTGGGGCTGGGTAACACGATACCGTTTCTAATATAAGATTGTAGACAATGTTGGGTGTGTGTAGGGGCTGTGGTGGTGGCTGGAGGGTGCAGTGTTTTCGGCAAAGTTGAGATACGGAGAGGGAAGGGGGCCCTGTACTTAGTACGAATTTTCGGCAAGTTGGAGCTTTGGTTCAACAAGTGTCTCCTCACGGGGCAATGTTAGTGTCTTCTGTTTATTTTTTGTTTCGTATTACTATTTACTCACTGGGGCTGGAGAGGTAGTTTAATTGGTTTATTCACGTGGGGAGAAGGGTCCGGACAATGAGGCGACAGTCTGATCGGCGCCAGGGGCGGGAGCTGCCAGGGTCAGCATGGGTCAGCTGACTCTCGGGAGCCTAGTGGGGGGTGAGCAAGTGCCCAGCTGGTGTTTGGCGGGGGCTTTTGGGTCGTGGGGCTGTTGGGGGGGGGAGGGGAGGGGGGAATGCTGCTTTGCTGACAGAGGAGGTATCAATTTCGGG
Organism: Scyliorhinus canicula; assembly: GCF_902713615.1. NCBI lineage: Eukaryota > Metazoa > Chordata > Chondrichthyes > Carcharhiniformes > Scyliorhinidae > Scyliorhinus > Scyliorhinus canicula. Next base: position 190,650,773 of record NC_052148.1, read on the forward strand.
GTACCAATTGAGGGTCGGGGGTGGCGGCTCCCTGTGGGGGCACTCGAGGAAGCGAAGGGCGCGGGCTCGAGGTTGGCCAAGAAAGAGCGATGGCTAGTCGGCAGGGGGGGCGTGGTGTTAGCCCCCCCCCCCGTCCAGGCTGATCACATGGAATGTGAGGGGTTTGAATGGGCCAGTCAAAAGAGCGTGCATGTTCACGCATCTAAAGGGGTTAAAGGCAGACGTCGCAATGCTTTAGGAGACACATTTAAAGCTCACAGATCACACAAGATTGAGAAAGGGATGGGTAGGCCAGGTGTCCCATTCAGGGCTGGATTCGAACACCACAGGGGTAGCAATTCTGATCCGTAAGGGTGTTGCATTCGAGGCTGGGAGAATTGTGGCAGATAAGGGTGGCAGGTATATAATGGTGAGTGGAAAGTGGGAGGGGTTCCGTGTGGTGTTTGTGAACATCTATGCTCCGAATTGGGATGATGTGGAATTTATGAGACGCATGCTAGGCAAAATCCCGGACTTAGAGTCACACCACCTGATCATGGGGGAGACTTTAACACAGTCATTGACCCTGAGCTGGACCGGACGAAGTCCAGGACAGGGAAGCGACCAGCATTGGCTAAGGAACTGAAGGGTTTTATGGAGCAGAGGGGGGGGGGGGGGGTGGATCCCTGGGGGTTTGCGTGGCCGAGAGCGAAGGAGTTCTCTTTTTTCTCCTACGTTCATAAGGTTTATTCCCACATGGACATCTTTGTCTTGAGCAGGGCGTTAATCCCAAAGGTGGCGGGGACAGAATACTCAGCAATCACAGTTTCGGTCCATGCCCCGCACTGGGTGGACCTGCGGCTTAGTAAGGAGAAAGGGCAGCGCCCACTCTGGACACTGGATGTGGGGCTACTGGCGGACTAAGAGGTTTGCGGGCGGATTAGCAGGAACATCCAGGATTACCTGGAAACAAACGATACGGGTAAGGTAGCAGCGGCAACGGTCTGGGAGGCTCTGAAGGCAGTTGTCAGAGGGGAACTTATCTCAATTCGATTTCCATAGGGAAAAGAGAGAAAGAGCGTAAAGGGAGAGACTGGTGGAGGAGATACTCCGAGTGGACAGGAGAAATGCAGAGGCCCCTGAGGTGGGGCTACTGAGGGAGCGGCGGAGTCTGCAGGCGGAGTTTGAACTGCTAACCACAGGGAAAGTGGTAGCACAGCTGAGGAAGGCAAGGGGGCAGTCTATGAGTATGGGGAGAAAGCGAGTTGAATGCTGGCACATCAACTGCGAAAGAGGGAGGTGGCCAGGGAAATCGGGGGAGTAAAGAATAAGGAGGGTAACATGGTCTTGGATCCAGGGGGGTGAACGGAGTGGTTAAGAAGTTCTGTAGTAAGCTATACGAGTCGGAGCCCCGAGGGGAGCGGAAGGGATGAGGCAATCTTTGGACCAGTTGAGGTTTTCAAAGGTGGAAGAGGATCTGTTGGAGGGGCTGAGGGCCCCGATTGAATTGGAGGAGATTGTCAAGGGTATAGAGGGCATGCAATCAGGTAAAGCCCTATAAGGAATTTTCGGAAATATTGAGCCTACTCCTGATGAGGACCTTTAATGAGGCCAGAGAGAAAGGAACCATCCCCCCAACAATGTCACAGGCTTTGATCTCACTCATTCTTAAACAAGGGAAGGACCCGGAACATTGCTGGTCATACAGGCCAATTTCGCTTTTAAACGCGGATGCCAAATTGCTAGCTAAGATTCTGGCCACAAGAATTGAGGATTGCGTCCCGGGGTGATAGAGGAAGACCAGACTGGGTTTGTTAAAGGCAAACAACTCAATACCAATGTCCGGAGACTTTTGAATATTATCATGATGCCCTCAGAAGGAGGGGAGGCAGATGTGGTAACAGCGATGGACGCAGAGAAAGCCTTTGACCGGGTGGAGTGGGAGTACCTCTGGGAAACGCTGGGGAGATTCGGGTTTGGCGAGGGCTTTATTGGCTGGGTGAAATTGCTATACCAGGCGCCTATAGCAAGTGTATGTAGAAACCGGCTGAGGTCGGGGTACTTCGAGCTTCACCGGGGAACGAGGCAGGGGTGTCCCCTCTCCCTGTTACTATTGGCCCTAGCTATAGAACCACTAGCTATGGCGCTGAGAGCCTCGAGGAACTGGCGGGGACTTGTTCGGGGGGGGGGGGGGGGGGACATCGGGTCTCGCTATACGCGGATGATTTGCTCCTGCACATTTCGGACACTGTGGAGGGGATGGGGGAGGTTCTGCGGATCCTGAGGGATTTTGGTAGTTTTTCAGGGTACAAACTGAACATGGGAAAGAGTGAGTTGTTTGTGATCCAGGCCAAGGGGCATGCGGAGAGACTGAAAGAGCTGCACCTCAGGATGGTAGAGAAAAGTTTTCATTACCTGGGTACACAGGTGGCCAGGAAATAGGATGCTCTGCACAGGCTCAACCTGACCCGGTTGGTGGAGCAAATGGAAGGGGACTTTAAACGGTGGGACATGCTCCCGCTGTCACTGGCAGGGAGGGTGCAGACCGTGAAAATTACTGTCCGCCCCAGATTTTTGTTTGTCTTTCAGTGCCTCCCCCTCTTCATTCCTAAGGCCTTTTTTAAGCGGGTGAGTAGGATCATTACGGGCTTTGTGTGGGCAAATAAGACCCCGCGAGTGAGGAGATCGCTGTTACAGGACAGTCGGGGGGGGAGGGGGGGGAGGGTTTGGCGTTGCCGAACTTTCACAACTGCTATTGGGCGGCCAATATAGCCATGATTAGGAAGTGGGTGATGGGTCGGACGCCATGGGAGCAGCTGGAGGCGGCGTCATGTAAAGGTACCAGTCTGGGAGCTTTGATAACAGCTCCTTTGCCGGTCTCGCTGACCCGATACTCCACAAGTCCGGTGGTGGTGGCGACACTGCGGATCTGGGGATAGTAGAAGAGGTACAAGAGGGTGGAGGGAGCATCGGTCTGGACCCCGATATGCAACAATTACAGGTTTGTCCTCGGGAGGATGGATGGTGGGTTCCAGAGCTGGCAGATAGCAGGCATCAGAAGGATGGGAGATCTGTTCATAGACGGAAGCTTTCCCAGTTTGAAGGCGCTATAGGACAAATTTAATCTGCCGCCAGGAAACGCCTTTAAATATCTGCAAGTACGAGCCTTCCTGAAAAAACAGGTAGTGGCCTTTCCGATGCTGCCGCCACTGAGGATACAGGACTGGATGGTCTCCAGTACCTGGCTGGGGAAGGGGAGAGTGTTGGATATCTACCAGGAACTACAGAAGGCGGAGGAAACCCGGGTGGAGGAGCTCAAGGGCAAGTGGGAGGAGGAGCTATGTGAGGAGTTGGAAGCGGGTCTGTGGGAAGAGGTCCTGGGCAGGGCTAATTCCTCCTCATCATGTGCCAGGCTCAGTCTAATTTAATTTAAGATGGTCCACCGGGCACACATGACGGCAGCGAGAATGAGCAGGTTTTTTGGGGTAGAAGACAGTTGTATGAGGTGCAAGGGCAGCCCTGCAAACCATGTCCACATGTTTTGGGCATGCCTGGAGCTTAGAGAGTTCTGGCAAGGGTTCGCGAGGGCAATGTCCAAGGTGCTTTACATTGTACCAGTCTGCCATGAGGGACCTTGTCAAAGGCCTTACTTACTGGTGCCGGGTCCAGAGATAGCGATCTTTGGAGTGTCAGATGACCCGGGAGTTCAGGGGGCGAAAGAGGCTGATGTCTTGGCCTTTGCCTCCCTAGTAGCCCGGAGACAGATTTTATTAATTTGGAGGGACTCGAAGCCCCCGAGTGTGGAGACTTGGGTTACCGACATGGCTGGGTTTCTCAGCCTCGAGAAAATAAAGTTTGCCTTAAGAGGGTCTACGCTAGGGTTCTTTCGGAGGTGGCAGCCATTCGTCGACTTTCTCGGGAAAATTAAAATGTCAGCAGCAGCAGCAATCCGTGGGGGGAGGGGAGGGTGAGTGCTTCATTGGGATGGTGTGGGAAGACTGGGTCACGTGGGGTAAAGTCTATTGAATTGTTATTGTATATTCTCTTTTTGCACTATGTTAATGTTCACTTTAGTTTGTTTTGTTATTATGGTTACTACTGTTTTATTATGAAAAATTCTGTAAAATTCTAATAAAAATACTTTTTTTAAAAATCCTTGTTGTTTTAACCCCCCTCCTCCACTCTGTGTTTGTCTGTTATGTGAGTGTTTAAATATAGGGGGAAAGTAAAGTGGGGAATTCAAGATTAGATAATAGTTAACCAGTTTTTTTTCAAATTGAGGGGCAATTTAGCATGGTCAATCTATCTGCGTTGCATATCTTGGGGTTGTGGGTGTTAGACCCATGCAGACACAGGGAGAATGTACAAACTCTACACAGACCTGGGGCTGGAATCGAACCTGGGTCCTCGGATCCGTGAGACAGCATTGCTAATCACTGCACCAGTATGTCACCCCTTAGTTAACCAGATGTATTGACTGCATATTTATTTTTATTTTTTGTTATAAATAAAAAGTCATTGTGCTTAAATGTACAAACCTGGTGACTAATTATTGGTCAATTAAAGGACAAAGGTTTTGGGTATGTTTTTAAGAATTATCAATAGGTTGCAACTCTGGGTCAAGGGGGAGGGGGGAGGGCTGGAATTGACCGCGCCCTAGCCCAGGGTGTCATTACTGTAGAATCATAGGTTGGGATTTTCCAGCCCAGCTTGCCACTGGGAATGTTGGCACCCCTTCAGTGGGGTCAATGGATCTCTGGCTGGCCAATAACTCCCTCTGGTGGATCCGTACCCCTGTGGTGAATTCATCACCTTCCAGTTGCACAGTGGGGAGCACTGTTGCTTCACAGCTCCAGGGTCCCAGGTTCGATTCCCGGTTTGGGTCACTGTCTGTGTGGAGTCTGCATATTCTCCCTGTGTGTGCGTGGGTTTCCTCCGGGTGCTCCGGTTTCCTCCCAAAAGTCCTGAAATAATTGGATATTCTTAATTCTCCCTCTGTGTACCCGAACAGGCACCAGAATGTGGCGACGAGGGGCTTTTCACAGTAATTTCATTGCAGTGTTAATGTAAGCCTACTTGTGACAATAAAGATTATTATTATTATTAATTACTTGAATCACAATTGACACTTTGACCTACAGACTGATATAGAAGTTGTTCAATCAGCTCAGATGTTCTTTAATGCAGGATGAAGGGAATAGTGAACGATACAATGAAGACAGTTTTTTTTTTGGAAATAATTTTTATTGAAAAATTTTGAATTTATACAACAATAACGCACCTTAGTAAAATACCAAAAATAACAATAATATTAACAATCATAAACATTCGCCCCACCTCCATGAACAACACAGCATTTTAACAACAACGCAAATATACAATGAAAACAGTTAATGCACAAGGGGTTTGTAGTAAGTTTTAGGAAATTAGTAGGTAACAATAATCATGGAGCCTCTCTGGCATCTCCTACTGCAAAATGTCAACATGGCCCTCTTCCTGCTGCTTCCTTGCTTCTTCCTCACCCAGTTGCTGTTGCTGTTTCCCTGCCTCCTCAAAATGTAGGTTTCCCTGTATTTTTTTTTCATGGAATTTACAGTGCAGAAGGAGGCCATTCGGCCCATCGAGTCTGCATCAGCCCTCGGAAAGATCACCCTACCGAAGCCCACACCCCACCCTCCCCGTAACCCAGTCACCCCACCCAACCTTTTTGAACACTAAGGGCAATTTAGCATGGCCAATCCACCTAACTTGCACACCTTTGGACTGTGGGAGGAAACCGGAGCACCTGGAGGATACCTACGCAGACACGGGGACAATGTGCAGACTCTGCACAGATAGTTACCCAAGCCGGGAATCAAACCTGGGATGCTGGAGCTGTGAAGCAACTGTGCTAACCACCATGCTACCGTGCTGCCCTTTTATGTCAAAGTTGTGCAGTACAATTGTGATGCAGGAGACATTTTGTAGGATATGTTGTAGAGAGGCCGGTCTGGTATGAATGACGGAGCCTCTCTTTGAGGAGACCTATGGTGTAATTAATGTGGGACAAAAATAAGGATTGGTATGGATGAAGTGTGGTCCAAGGAAGTAAAGATCATCCAGTGAGGAAATGAAAGGACAGATGTGAACACTGGGGCCCAGCAAATCCCTCCCTTCTCCGCAACCTCGCCACCCACTCGACTTCCCAAAACAATGAAGCAGGTGGGAAACTCGCAGGTGCACACAATTGTGCAATTATCTACCTACCCCATGAGGAACCCAACTACTCATTGGGGTCAGCTCTTGAAGATACTCTCCAGTGCAATCCTGGTCCAACTGCTGGGATTGTAGCCAGCTACGTTTTTCAGGCTAGTATCTTCAAAGTCGGTCCATATCTTCAGCGATTATAAAATCAAAATGAACAGAAGAGGCTGGAATTGCAGAGCAGCGTGTGGAAAGAGAGAGAAACAGGCTGATATTTTGGTTCTTGGACAGAACTGACAGAATTCCACATTCCTCGATGTCATATTCTGCCAGATTCTACCCATTTCATTAATCTGTATTTTCTTTATCCTTTATTCTGTCTTTTCTTTATAATTTCAGCCTTTTCGATTGTATAGTAACCATTATTCTTACTTGAATTAGGGAAAGAGTTCTTCTGAATTTGGATATATCAAGCTCCATAAAAAAATACTGACACAAAGTAAATTTAACAGTCTGGATAAAGTGTTCCCCCTATAACCAAAGGCTCATTTCCTCTCACCATTGTTTTTAATAGTTCTATTTACAAATGTTCCTTCAAGTATTTTATATGTCCTTTGTAAATCTTACACTCTGTCTGCTTCTTAGTTTCTTCAGTTTCTCTCTGAATTTTTTTCCTTCATAACTGTCCTGCTAGTTTTTATAGAAGCCTAGGCTGGAGATTTTCCAGTCCCTCCCGTGGGGGAAATCACCATGAATGGGACAGAAAATTTGATGGACCAGGCACAGTGGCACAGTGGCTAGCACTGCTGTCTCACAGTGCCAGGGACCGGGTTCAATTCCCTCCTCGGGTGACTGTCTGTGTGGAGTTTCTACATTGTCCCCATGTCTGCGAGGGTGTGCTCCAGCTTCCTCCCAGAGTCCAAAGATGAGCAGGTTAGGTGAATTGGCCATGTTAAACGACCCTTAGTGTCCAGGGATGTGCAGGTTGGGTTTTAGGGACAGTGCGGGGTGGGCAGAGGGGGGAGGGGGGGAAATCACCTCCTTCTGCACTGTAGGGATTCTGTGACTTTGTGCTGGAATGGCAGGACTGGTAAATCCCAGCGAAGCAGGCCATTCAGCCCATCAGGCCTATGCTGGCTCTTTGAGCAATGTATTCAGTTAGCAGCATCCCTTTGCTCCTGTAATTTTCTACTTTTCAAGTAATATTAATTTGTAGTCTCTTTCATATTATACTGCTCCACATCCTTCCCCTCAAGTCTTTCAAGTCCACTCCAGTTCTGTTGGTATACTCATCTCAACTTCTGCTAACTTTGCTAGCTTTGCCCAAATTGTGGGCATGCCACAGTTCTCCATGTATTTGCTTTACCTGAAGTTGTAGTTATCACTTACCGAGGCACATTACCTCCTTTCCCAATGATGGCCTCAGAAAGTAGAATGGCATATACCCCAGTACGATCTTGGTTTCCTGCTGCCATTTGCGTTTGGAAGACTGGTCAAAGTGGGCAGCGGCAGTTTCAAAGAGAGATAAAGATGATGGAAGGAAGTCCTGGTTCACACAGTGAGGAGGCAATTGGTATACCCAATGTTCCCTTCAGCTAGGGATTTGTAGGAAAAATATTTGGTTCCCCACTGAATACACTTTACGCTTTCTGAACCACCTCTCAAACTTTTCCCTCTAAAAGCATAGACTCATAATTTCTAGGGATATTGCCCAATTTCCTGTCAGAACCTCATGAGGAAATGCTATCAAGGGATAATTTCAAACATCCGCATTAATTCTTTGGTAATCTCTACCAAAATCTTAGCACAAATTCAGAAGGACCACTGGGTGGCACAGTGGCACAGTGGGTAGCACTAATGCCTCACAGCTCCAGGGACCTAAGTTCAATTGTGGCCTCGGGTGACTGCAAGTGTGGAGTTTGCACTTTCTCCCCATGTGGGTTTACTCCGGGTGCTCCGGTTTCCTTCCACAGTCCAAAGATGTGCAGGTTGGGTGGATTGCCCCTTAGTATCCAAAAAAACAGGTTAGGTGGGCTTACCGGGTTACGGGAATAGGGTGGGACCTGACCCTAGGTCGTGTACTCTTTCAGAGGGGGATGCAGACTTGATGGGCCAAATGGCCTCCTTCTTTACTGCAAATTCTATGATTATATGAAGAAACAATTCAATTTCTGTCCATGCTGCTGTAATTCTTCTGCACAATCTATACTGTTAAGATCCCCTTATTTTTCTAGACTCCATGGCCGAGATTCTCCGAAATCCCGGCCAAGTATTGACATCGGCATCAAAATCAGCGCGAACGACGCCAGCGTCAATAGACCTCCAGGCCCAGGCATTCACCCTTTCCTAGGGGGGTTAGAACGGCACCGGAGTGCTGTACGCACCATGGCCGTCTCCGTCTCTCTACGGCCGTCTCTGGCTTTTGGGCAGCATGGCGGAGCCCTACAGGGGCCCGGGGCAGAGAAACATAGCCCCCGCCCCCCCACCAGGACGGTCCCCGCAGCCAGAACTCTGAGGTCCCACCGCGTAGGACCATACGCGAATGACGGTGGCGGGACTCTGCGGGCTTGTCGAGCGTAGAGAATCGCCGCGGGGGCCGCTTTAAACGCCCTGACCGGCGCCACAGCAATCGCCGACAATTCTCCCGTCGCCGGAGTGTCGGAGCGGCGTGGCAGGAGTCACGCGCCCCCCCCCCCCCCCCCCCCCCCCCGTCCCTGCCGATTCTCCGCCCCAGCCTGAAAGCCTTCAATTGAACCCTTTCCCTCACAGTCACTTTGTCCTTCGTACATTTTATCTTTTCAGATTTGTTGTTGATCCTTTTGCAAATCAAGCCTTGTTGCGTGGTCCGTTAGGTTATTTTGCATTCTCTGCTTTATGTGTCCAGATTTTGAAAACTCATTATTTTCAGTTCACGTCCAACTTTTGCCTCATCAGCCTTTTCAAAGTTTTGCTATTTAACCAGATTTTCCTACTGCCCAAATCAACCCAATCACATACCTCCAGTGGTTACTATTCAGCGCCGTATGCTGTTGATTTGCGAGTCAACCTCTGAATGAATAGGGACCAAACTCACAAACTGGTCCCAATCTCCATCTTGCATGGAATTCCTCTCCAGAATTGTCCTGGTGTGTCCTGAAATTGAAGCTCAATCTCCCAACCACTGCTGTGAGTAATTTCGGAGAAACGGCATAGATGAATTAATACAAAAACAATTTTTTTAATTGAACCCTCTCATTTGTTAGTTACAAATAAATATTGGAAAGGGGAAAATAGTGGTTGTCTGTGTGGGGCAGTAGGAAATGGGAGGCCGGGGAAGGGATGGTTGGGGTTTTGGGAATGTCCCATCGGAGTTTGGTCTGGTCTGAACAATATTGTCACAAGTAGGCTTACATTGCAATGAAGTTACTGTGAAAAGCCCCTAGTCACCACATTCCAGTGCCTGTTCGGGCACACAGAGGGCGAATTCAGAATGCCCAAATTAACTAACAGCACGTCTTTCGGGACTAGTGGTAGGAAACCGGAGCACCTGGAGGAAACCCACGCAGACACGGGGAGAACGTGCCGACTCCACACAGAAAGTGACCCAGCAGGGAATCGAACCTGGGACCCTGGTGCTGCGAAACCACAGTGCTAACCACTGTACTACCGTGCTGCCCAATTCTTCAAACTTTTGCTGGGTAACTAGTGGTGTAACCTTCGCGGAACCATTCGAAGATTGTGATTCAAATCACAATTCTGGATGTTTCCCAAAGCAGGGTAATTGCCCAAAGGAAGTTTGTACTTCTGGACAATTGGGGAGCAAACTCTTACCTGCGAAACTCTGAGAGGGGTTCCCTCGTGCATCCTTGGGTACCCGCAACCTCCCGCCACCCCAGGTCCGACGCTGGGCAGTTCGGAAGTTGCAGTCTAACCTGTATCAAACAGGTTGTTACTGAGGAGATTTAAAGAGGTCTGGAGAGAAGAAGCAGGATATCAGTGTTTGTGGAGGGATTCTAGGAGAACTCTAACTGGGAAGACCTCACACTGAAAGAGGATCAGCAGAAACGACAATTGCGCAGGAAAGCAAGATTAAGGAAGTGACAGACATGTGATTGGATGCGGGAATGGAGCATGTTGTATGTAAATGTAGGGAGGGATGAAAGAATTAGGGATTTAGGTAACAGAAACCAGAGGCTGGGGCAGCACGGTAGCATAGTGTTTAGCAAAATTGCTTCACAGCTCCAGGGTCCCAGGTTTGATTCCCGGCTTGGGTCTGTGTGGAGTCTGCACATTCTCCCCGTGTCTGCATGGATTTCCTCTGGGTGCTCCGGGTTTCCTCCCCAGTCTAAAGACGTGCAGGTTAGGCCATGCTAAATTGCCCATAATGTCCAAAAAAGGTTAGGTAGGGTTATGGGAATAGCGTGGAGGTGTACGGATAGGGTGGAGGTGTGGGCATAGGTATGGTGCTCTTTCTAAGGACCAGTGCAGACTCGGTGGGCCAGATGACCTTCCACTGCACTGTAAATTCTATGATTGTATGATTTAGCTCATAGAATTTGTTAAGTTAAACAAGGAGAAAATTGTGGGGTTTCAGAAAAGATTTGCCACGGCATTCTTCAAAGCATTTAATATCTGGCGTTTCATGCAGTGTGCACAAGATCACAGCTCTAATTTATTGTCTTTTTGCCACCCTCATGATTACGTGATTATAGGCTCTTCTCATTCATTGCTGACCTGTGCTTAATTTTGGCATTTGTTGTTTTTCAAATAAACCATTTGTACAATAATTGTGGAATCAATTGAATTAAATGGTGGTTCTCATTTCAATTTTCCGCACAAATACGCTGTTGATACCAAAGGCTCAATTTTCATGTCTGTAGTATTTTGCACAAAGGGTACAGGTTGCACTCGTAATGGTTTTGTGCTTGTTGTTCTGAAAGCCTCATCATACTGGGAGCTGGCACAAAGCAATGAAGGAAAATTAAAATGTAAAATGGCACATCAGTGACAAAACATGCTAAATGCATCGTCAAGAGGAGACATGGCATTAGATTAAGGGTTCTTCAACAATACTGAATTGTATTTTTGAAAACTAAGTGTTAATTCAAATTCCCATTGATGCACTCGCACAGTTTGAAATGGTGCTACCCTCTTCTAATGTCAACGATTGAAACAGACTAATCAGTCCTCAGTACAAGCCTTTATATTAATACAGCTATAATTTAACTCTCTAAGCTTCTTTAAGCAGTTACATAAGATTTAAGACTCACACCTTGAACTAAAAATACCAGCTGATAGAGAGAACCTGGCCAGGTTCACTCTGGAGTGTGTGCGCTGTGAGTTTCCAAACTCAGAATCTTGTCTTACCAATGTTGATCCTTGGGCTATCACAGCTGTAATCTCGGAAGCTTCAGCGTATGATAAGGTTTTAGTTCTTAGTTTATAGTTCATTAATATAAACAATCCTGTAGCACATAAGCCTCAATCATCCTTGAGAGAGCATTGCTTTTGCTGTTCCAAAACAAAGTGTTATCAGTCAAAAGTCCAGTTGTTGTCGTCATTCTATCAGTTTCCGCAAAATTCATTCTGCAGAAAGCTGCAGTTTTCTCTGTTAGCCTCTTTAATGTTAGCCATTATCCTCTTTTACCATCATGCCTCACGACACAATGTTAGCCACCTTGAGCAAAATGTACAGTGTATATGATTCAATGTGAAAGGTGCGACTTATACTTTCTGTTTAGAAAAAAGGTTCACAGCAAGAGTATAAGATAACAAAGGACAAACTCAAAGTTCTGAATTTTTCTCATTCCTGGTCATTAAAGTTAATAATCAGAGAATTTGGGTTGGAATAGGGTGGCACAGTGGCACAGTGGTTAAGTGCTGCTGCCTCACAGCTCCAGGGACCCGGGTTCAATTCCAGCCTTGGGTGACGTGACTGTCTGCGTGGAGTTTGCACATTCTCCCTATGTCTGCATGGGTTTTCTCCAGGTGCTCTGGTTTCCTCCCACAGTCCAAAGATGTGCAGGTTAGGTGGATTGGCCCTGCTAAATTGCCCCTTAGTGTCCAAAAGGTTATGTGGGGATAGGGTAGAGGCCTGGGCTTAAGTAAGGTGCTCTTTCCAAGGGTCGGTGTAGACTCGATGGGCGAATGGCCTCCTTCTGCACTGTAAATAGTATGATCTATGAATTCTCCATTTGGGAGACTAAAGACTGGATTCTCCGATTGCCAACGTCGAAATCGCATACGGCGATTGGCCGGAGGATCCGTTTTTATTCCAAACGTGGGGGCGGCGGCCTTTTTTGGATGGCCCGCCCCTCAAAAATGGTGCCATCGCTGAGTACGCCGCACACCATTGGGACGGCCTCAGGCCATCACCTGAGGTCCTCCCCTGATGCTCCGCCATTGATGGGCTGACATCCCAACGGCGGGGGCGCATGTACACACAGCTTTTGGGAACATCATGTGGCGGCTGCGGACTGTGTCCAGCACTGCCACAGTCAAGGGGAGATAGAAGCCATTCCGCTGGCTGGGGGTGGGGGGCTTCAGCGGGGGCTGGGAAGAATGGTGGGGGGAGGTCCGGGGATGGCGAGGGGGGCACACGTTGTACGGCACGACCGCTGCAGGTTGCCGCCTTGCGCATGCGCGGTCACGCACCTGGCAATTCTCCGTCCGTATCTGCCGGTAAAGCCAGGGACTTCACGTGGCGCGGCTGCTAGCTCCCCACCGGGCGGAGCATCGGTGCGGGGGTGGCGGCGACCATTTGGTCGTAAGACTAGACTCATGCTCCGGACATAGCCTCAAAATCAGAGAATCCAACCCGAAGTGTTGGCGCCGGGACTGAATTGCATGCACTTCTCGTTCCCATTGGTGGCACTATTCGGAAAGCAAGTCATGAGATGCAAATGGACTAGCAGTCTGCTCATTTCAGAGCAACTCCAATTCCTGCTAGCATTTGATTAACTGGGGCCAGAATTAGCGCTGGAGAGCTTGACAAGCTGGAGCTGCTTTTCAGCCCCATGGGCAGCACGGTAGCACAAGTGGATAGCTCTGTGGCTTCACAGTGCCAGGAACCCAGGTTCGAATCCCCGCTGGATCACTATCTGTGCGGAGTCTGCACGTTGGATTGGATTTGTTTATTGTCACGTGTACCGAGGTACAGTGAAAAGTATTTTTCCGCGAGCAGCTCAACAGATCATTAAGTACATGGAAAGAAAAGGGAATAAAAGAAAATACATAATAGGGCAACACACGATATACAATGTAACTACATAAGCACTGGCATTGGATGAAGCATACAGGGTGTAGTGTTAATGAGGTCAGTCCATAAGAGGGTCATTTAGGAGTCTGGTAACAGCGGGGAAGAAGCTGTTTTTGAGTCTGTTTGTGCATGTTCTCAGACTTCTGTATCTCCTGCCCGATGGAGGAAGTTGGAAGAGTGAGTAAGCCGGGTGGGAGAGATCTTTGATTATGCTGCCCACTTTCGCCAGGCAGCGGGAGGTGTAGATGGAGTCAATGGATGGGAGGCAGGTTCGTGTGATGGACTGGGCGGTGTTCACGACTCTCTGAAGTTTCTTGCGGTCCTGGGCCGAGCAGTTGCCATACCAGGCTGTGATGAAGCCAGACTGGATGCTTTCTATATGCATCAGTAAAAGTTGGTGAGGATTAATGTGGACATGCCAAATTTCCTTAGTTTCCAGAGGAAGTATAGGCGCTGTTGTGCTTTCTTGGTGGTCGCATCGACGTGGGTGGACCAGGACAGAATTTTGGAGATGACCACCCCTAGGAATTTGAAACTGTTAACCATCTCCACCTCGGCCCCGTTGATGCTGAAAGGGGTGTGTACAGTACTTTGCTTCCTGAAGTCAATGACAGATCTTTAGTTTTGCTGGCATTAAGGGAGAGATTGTTGTTGCTGCACCTCTCCACTAGGTTCTCTATCTCCCTCCTGTATTCTGACTCGTCGTTATTCGAGATCCGGCCCATGATGGTCATATTGTCAGCAAACCTGTAGATGGAGTTGGAACCAAATTTTGCCACGCAGTCGTGTGTGTACAGGGAGTAGAGTAGGGGGGTAAGTAAGCAGCCTTGCGGGGCCCCGGTATTAAGGACTGTTGTGGAGGAGGTGTTGTTGTTCACTCTTACTGATCGTGGTCTGTTGGTCGGAAAATCGAGCATCCAGTTGAAGAGTGGGGAGCCAAGTCCGAGGCTTTGGAGCTTTGATATGAGCTTGGCTGGGATTATGGTTGTGGGGTTCCGGGGTTGTGTGGTTGCCACGCGGCGCAGGCCTGGGGTTGGCTGGGGGCGGTCGCTGACGGGGGGCACGGTAGAGCGTTCGCTGGCGGGGTCCACAATGTCCAGGAGGGGTGGGCCGCGTGGTCGGGGGCATACGCTTGAATACGCGCGAGGCGACCGTGAGCAAGAGCGCTAGTTTATTGGTCGCCGCGAGGTCGAGGGTAGCCCCTTCTAAGAGTTGCTGGTGGATGTAGGCCGACACTATGCCTGTAACAAACTCGTCTCTAAGTAGCAATTCCGAATGTTCACGAGGCCGAAACGGTCTGGCAATCGCAGTCTCTCACTAGGAGTTGCACGGCACGCCAGAAATCCTCCACAGACTCACCGGGGAGTGGATGCCGTGTGGAGAGGATGTGTCTTGTGTAGATCTTGTTGGTCTGCTGCGTGGGAACCATGGTTTACTAAAGCAGTTGAAACACTTGTCAAGAGGAAGAAGGAGGCTTATGTAAAGATGAGATGTGATGGTTCAGTTAGGGCGCTTGAGAGTTACAAGTTAGCTAGGAAGGATCTAAAGAGAGAGCTAAGAAGAGCCAGGAGGGGACATGAGAAGTCTTTGGCAGGTAGGATCAAGGATAACCCTAAAGCTTTCTATAGGTATGTCAGGAATAAAAGAATGACTAGGGTAAGAGTAGGGCCAGTCAAGGACAGTGGTGGGAAGTTGTGCGTGGAGTCCGAGGAGATAGGAGAGGTGCTAAATGAGTATTTTTCGTCAGTATTCACACAGGAAAAAGACAATGTTGTCAAGGAGAATACTGAGATACAGGCTACTAGACTAGAAGGGCTTGAGGTACATAAGCAGGAGGTGTTAGCGATTCTGGAAAGTGTTAAAATAGGTAAGTCCCCTGGGCCGGATGGGATTTATCCTAGGATTCTCTGGGAAGCTAAGGAGGCGATTGCTGAGCCTTTGGCTTTATCTTTAAGTCATCTTTGTCTTCAGGAATAGTGCCAGAAGACTGGAGGATAGCAAATGTTATCCCCTTGTTCAAGAAGGGGAGTAGAGACAACCCCGGTAACTATAGACCAGTGAGCCTTACTTCTGTTGTGGGCAAAGTCTTGGAAAGGTTTATAAGAGATAGGATGTATAATCATCTGGAAAGGAATAATTTTATTAGAGATAGTCAACATGGTTTTGTGAAGGGTAGGTCGTGCCTCACAAACCTTATTGAGTACTTTGAGAAGGTGACCAAACAGGTGGATGAGGGTAAGGCAGTTGATGTGGTGTATATGGATTTCAGTAAAGCGTTTATAAGGTTCCCCACGGTAGGCTATTGCAGAAAATACGGAGGCATGGGATTCAGGGTGATTTAGCAGTTTGCATCAGAAATTGGCTAGCTGATAGAAGACAAAGGGTGGTGGTTGATGGGAAATGTTCAGACTGGTGTCCAGTTACTAGTGGTGTACCACAAGGATCTGTTTTGGGGCCGCTGCTGTTTGTCATTTTTATAAATGATCTGGAGGAGGGCGTAGAAGGATGGGTGAGTAAATTTGCAGATGACACTAAAGTCGGTGGAGTTGTGGACAGTGCAGAAGGATGTTACAAGTTACAGAGGGACATAGATAAGCTGCAGAGCTGGGCTGACAGGTGGCAAATGGAGTTTAATGCAGAAAAGTGTGAGGTGATTCATTTTGGAAGGAATAACAGGAAGACAGAGTACTGGGCTAATGGTAAGATTCTTGGTAGTGTGGATGAGCAGAGGGATCTCGGTGTCCATGTCCATAGATCCCTGAAACTTGCCACCCAGGTTGAGAGGGTTGTTAAGAAGGCGTACGGTGTGTTGGCTTTTATTGGTAGAGGAATTGAGTTTCGGAGCCATGAGGTCATGTTGCAGTTGTACAAAACTCTGGTGCTGCCGCATTTGGAGTATTGCATGCAGTTCTGGTCGCTGCATTGTAGGAAGGATGTGGAAGCATTGGAAAGGGTACAGAGGAGATTTACCAGGATGTTGCCTGGTATGGAGTGAAGATCTTACGAGGAAAGGCTGAGGGAATTGAGGCTGTTTTCGTTAGAGAGAAGGTTACGAGGTGACTTAATTGAGGCATACAAGATGATCAGAGGATTAGATAGGGTGGACATTGAGAGCCTTTTTCTTCGGATGGTGATGTCTAGCATGAGGGGACATAGCTTTAAATTGAGGGGAGATAGATATAGGACAGATGTCAGAGGTAGGTTCTTTACTCAGAGAGTAGTAAGGGCGGGGAATGCCCTGCCTGCAACAGTAGTGGATTCGCCAACACTAAACGCATTTAAATGGTCATTTGATAGGCATATGGACGATAAGTGAATAGTGTAGATGGGCTTTAGAGGGGTTTCACAGGTCGGCACAACATCGAGGGCCGAAGGGCCTGTACTGCGCTGTAATGTTCTATGTTCTATGTTCTGACAGAGATTGTCCATTCCCTGTGCTCCATGGCCGAGACCAGAGCGGGACTCCAGGACTAGCATAGCCAGGTGGTCTCGGGGGATAACTCCGCTCACACCCCCATCCCATGGAGTAGCCCAGGGGTCCCCAGTCACCCCGAAGGAGGAGGAGGAGGTGATGGGCCCGGTAGGTGACTCCCGCAGCTTGACCTGTTTAAGGGGTGAGTCTTCGTGGGCCATGTAACCCATCCAGAGGCTATGGGGACGGAGCACGGGAACCTCAACCTATTGGGTGTCTAGGCGTGGACCTGACTGTTGGGATATCGTCAGAGTAGGCTTGGGGTTATGGGGACTATACCTGTGTTGGAATTGCACTGTTCTGTATGTAGTTCTTCTTTGTTATGTGAATCACCGTTGTGATTTAACACTGCCCCGTCGCTTCGCTTTGCACAATACCATTGGTATTTACAAGATTCGGGTGACCTGAACAATTCATGAGCGATAATGGTTCTCAGTTCACATCAGACGAATTCAAGGACGACCACAAAGAGTGTGGCATCCGCCATACCATCTGCTTCCTACCATTCAACTACCAATGGCTGAGCTGACTGTTTTGTGCAAGCGTGCAAGCATGCAGTGAAGGTTTCAAGTAGCACACTGGTTAGCACTGTGGCTTCACAGTGCCAGGGGCCCAGGTTCGATTCCCCACTTGGGTCACTGTCTGTGTGGAGTCTGAATGTTCTCCCCGTGTCGGCTTAGGTTTCCTCCGGGTGCTCCGGTTTCCTCCAGAAGTCCCGAAAGATGTGCTGGTAGGTGCATTGGACACAGTGCATTCAACAACACAAAGCTCACTGACTATATTGATGTTAAAAAGGAAACCACCCACACAGTTCAATCTGAGGACTCTCCTTTTTTTAAAAATAAATTTAGAATACCCAATTAAACCCAAACAGACACAAGGAGAACGTGCAAACTCCACAAGGACAGTGACCCAGGGCCAGAATTTGAACTCAGGTCCTCCTGACTCTCCTTTTGACTTCAGAGATAATAAGGCAGCAACATCAGATCCAAGTGGCTAGAAGGGAACAACAATCCAAAAGCTAGAGTCTTTGAAAGTGGGAAAGTGTAATTGCGAGTAATTACACCTCAGGTGAAAAATGGACTCCAGCGATTGTATTAGTAAAACGGGTCTGATTTCATTTACTGTACAATCTGATGATGAATGGATATAGTGTTTGCACGCTGACCAATTATTGTCTGCACGTAGTAAGAATACAGAATCTGTACAATATGTTTACACGACAGAGAATATGGACAGCAACATGCTAGACGAGGAATACAACTGCCAAAATTATGGAACCTGTTACGACAGGATCATCCATACAACCAGACACATTGTTCCTAAGTTAATTTTGTCAGATGCAATACTGACCAGTGTGCAGGAAGACACTATTACCACTACCCCTTAGAGCCAGGCTCCTGAACATCATGTTCTGCCAAAACAAGACAGACGTCCACCCAAGATACTGTCCTACAAATGCACATCTGTATCTGTAACACAACAATGTTAGTTTTGCCATAAGGTGCTGGATCTGTGTTAAAGTGTTTGATTAAGTAAAAATTCCAGGGACACTAAAGGAGTAAAGAGGGAGGGGTGCTATGTATCAGAGTAACAGCATTGGCTGGTGTAATGTCATGTGGTAAGTAATGATGTCATCAGGGCAGCATGGTGGCGCAGTGGTTGGCACCGGGACTACGGCGCTGAGGACCCAGGTTCGAATCCCAGCCCTGGGTCACTGTCCATGTGGAGTTTGCACATTCTCCCCGTGTCTGCGTGGGTTTCACCCCCACAACCCAAAGATGTGCTGGTTAGGTGGATTGGCCACGCTAAATTGCCCCTTAATCGGAAAAAGAAAATTGGGTACGCTAAATTTTTTTTTTTAAAGTAATGATGTCATCGGAGTGTTTTGTGGGCTTTTGTGGAGTTCACCATTGTACTCTGTTTGAGCAGCAACTTGTAAATAAATCCTATGCACTGCGTTAGAGGAACTCCATGTGTGCCACTTCTGATTCTTTCTCTTTGCGGCTATAACAAATAATATAACAATACCTAACCAACATCCTTTTGCAATTAAAAAACTTCTGAACAATAGGAAACTTGAAAATGTTGAATTATTCTTCTGTATGAGGGTTTTGACAGAATGCATCAGAAGAAATTGTTTCTGCTGGCAGAAGGCTCGGTAGGCAGAGCACACACACTTTCTGTAATTGGGATAAGAAATCAAAGACGATGTGAGGATAAAACTTCTTACACAGGGCATCATTACAATCTAGAAAGTGCAGCCTGAAAGTGAGCTGGAAGCAGATTCAATACCAACTTTGAAAAGGAAATTGGATCGCTATTAGGAAGTGGGAAAAATTGCAGGGCTATGGTGAAAGAAGTGCATTAAGTATAAGCTCTTTAAAGGTCCTGGCCAAGGCACAATTAGATAAATTGTCACCTTCTGAACAGTATATTTCTATAATTCTATGTATTAGCCCTGACCTAAGTGTTCCCTGTACGGATATTTAATCTAGGATGAGAAATTGGGCTCATTAGTGCCTGTATTTTTGGACACCGTATCGCTGTAAAATGACAATGTTGGCAAAAGTAACCACTTGTAGGTTGAATCATGTCAGATGCCACGTTCACAGAATTTTTATAGCCCAGAAGGAGGCTATTTGGCCCATCGTGTCGGCACCAGCTCTCTCACAGAGCACTCTAGCTTACTGCCATTTCCCTGCCTTTTCCACGTACCTCTGCACATTGTTTCTATTCAAGTAATCATCTGAAGCCCTCTTCAATGCCTCAATTGACCCTACCAACACCAAACTTCCAGGCAGTGTAGTACAGGCCCAAACCACTTGTGTGAAAACATTTTTCTCACATCACGTTTGCTTCCTTTGCCCTATTTTTCTGTGCCCTATTTTTCTTGATCCTTTGACAAGAGGAAACAGTTTCGCCCTATCTACTGTTGCCCAGTCCCCTCATGATTTTGAACATCTCTATCAAATGTCTGTGCAAGAATTGTTGTGTGCATAGTGAATATATTCTGAGTGGGAAATATCAAAGTCTACCTCAAAATTGTCATGGCAGCACCATTACTGACCATGCCCTGTGTGGTGAATGTATAAAATATAAATCCACACTGTATATCACTGTGTCCCTGTGGGCTCCATCTGTGAGCCGTTGCGTGGCTCTGTCCACAGGGGGAGATGAGGAGCATGTACAGGGCTCCGCCCTTGGCTCCGCCCACAACTGGAAGTATAAAGTGCTGCGGTCTTGCGAGCCTGCCTTCAGTTCAGCTAGTCGCAGGCAGGCTCAGTTGTAGGTCAATTAAAGCCACAGTTTACTTCAACTCATATCTCTGAGTGAATTGATGGTCACATCATCCTGAAAGACGTATCTACCAGGCAGGTCATGTAACAGGTGGTGAGAGAACTAGCTCGATGGAAAAAAAACGATTGACCTCACCCTCACCATTCCACCTGTCGCAGATGCCTCTTGTTGTAATATGCTTTAAGGGATAGCAGCATGCCAAAATGTATTATTCTGTGATAATAATAATATAATATGATTCTGTGATCACTGGAAGGGAAGTGTGTCATGTGATTCAGTCTCAGCTGCACTTTGGTCTATGAACAGAGAACACACACACAGCTCCCTCCTGATGTCTTCGGGTTTTCTACTTTTGTGCAAATGTCCTCATGTGCCTCATCTAAGTAAATAAACCCACAAGGTGTTCACACAATCCCTTAATAGCAATTGGTGCCTTTATGTCATTATAACAACGCAACAGGGTGTTTAGTAATAATCAAACGGCACGGCAGCAAGATTAAGTACAGGCACAAAATCGTCTATGGTTTTAGATCATGCTTCATGGCATGACAGGACCATCGGCATTTTGGTCAAACTGCAATGCGTTTGCCGCATTGGGGAGTGTTGAATACGTAGCATACTGGCTGCACAGAAAAGCTTTGAAGACACAGTACCGGAATAATGCTGACAGATCCCTCGCCATGAGGTGGCTGTGCAGTAGCCTGTCAGTTGAGCATGTTGAGAGGACCAGAACTGGGTTAGTTCAGTAGGAAAATGCTAGTGACCAGGGAATGGCCAGTAAGGAAGAGTCAACAAAAAAACAATTGTCATAAATATTAGGCCAGAGGAGGTTGTGATTAACAGTTGTAGAGCTTGAGAAAAGTGCACGAAAGCAGCTGCAGTGATACTCATCCTTTGAACTACAGGGAAAGATCTAAAGGAATATTGTGAAAAATCAATAATCCGCAGTTTGAATTGGGATGCAGCCGTGTGGCCGACAGGTTTTGCCCAGCCCCGGCGACGTGAATTACTCACCTCACACACGGCGGGACCTGGGAGGTAAGTGCATGGGGGCCGTCTTTGGGGGGGAGGGGGTCCGACCCCCGAGGGGGCCCCCACAGTGGCCTACCGATCGGCGTGCGGGCTGGTTCTGTGGTGGCCTTCTTTCCTCCACGCCGGGCCCCTGTAGGGCTCCACCATATTGCCCGGGGGCCGGCGCGGAGAAGGAAACCCCCGTGCATGCGTGGAAATATGGAGAGTTAATTTGAGAACAGGTTGCAGAATCAATAGATCACGTCATCTGCAGATACAGAAAAATGAATCCGTATTCTGAATATTCAAATGTAGAACTAGCAGCCACAATTGTTGAGTTAGTGATCACATTCACTCCCATTGAAGCATTCTAGAAAGGTCTGCTAGGCAAACGTAAAATGTATAGCATCAAAGAGCTACTTAAGGATGTTCGAAAGTCTGAAATGATCGTCACAGGTCAAGAATTCTTCAAAATTCTTCGTACAACCTCAGTTGTTGACACACACATTAGCACACCCAAACCTAATGATGCTTGTGGAAGATGTGGCCTTCTGCATGCGCCAAGAAAATCCCAGCTTTCCATTAACTCTGAAAGGCATGTGGCAGGAAGGGCCATTGGCAGTGACATTGCACTAGAGAAAAAGAAATACGGCTTTAAAGATTCGAGGACTGATCAGAAAGACCCTACACAATGGCTATCTTCAGGCGAGAAGAATGACCATCCAGGACCAAGTATGTGAGGTGATCGACAAACCAGAAAATGGTGATGATGTGCCCAACAATACGTCAATCTTGGGGGAAACCTAGATACAATCACATCATCAGAAGTTTGCCAAGATCCATATTATCTGTCCTAAAATGGGTAGCTACCCCTTATTGGTCAAGATTGGCATTTGGGGAAAGTGCCAATATATAACCTCTGTGATTTCTCAAAGACATGTATCCACAAGAATGGAAGGCCATGGCAAAACTACTATAAGAATCAAAGTATCCATACAGTGCAGAAGGAGGCCACTCAGCCCATCCCTATCGAGGCCCAAATCCCTGCCCTATTTCTGCAACCCTGCCCTAAGGGGCAATTTAGCATAATAATCGTTATTGTCACAAGCCGGCTTACATGAACACTGCAATGAAGTTACTGTGAAAAGCCCCTTGTCGCCACATTGCGGCACCTATTCGGGTACATGGAGGGAGAATTCAGAATGTCCAATTAACTTAACTAGCACGTTTTTCGGGACTTGTTGCCGTATGAGGAGAGATTAAACAGTTTGGGTTTATACTCGCTGGAGTTCAGAAGGAGGGGAGGGGATCTGATCAAGGTATATAAAATACTAAAAGGGTTAATAAAGTAAATGTAGGCCAAATATTCCCCCTTGTGGGGCAATCTGGTTTAGCTCAGTTGGCTCGACAGCTGGTTTATAATGCAAAACAAGGCCAGCAGCACAGGTTCAATTCCTGTACCAGCTTACCCAAACTGGTGGCGACTAGGGGCTTTTCACAGTAACATCATACTTCTGACAATAAACGGTTATTATTATTATCTGGAATGAGAGGTAGGTTGAGGAGAACAGATGTAGGTTGAGAGGCGGTCAATTTAAAACTGAGATGAGGAGGAATTACTTCTCGCTGAGGGTGGTGAATTTGTGGAACTCGCTGCCCCTCAGTGTGGTGGAGTCCGAATCATTTTTTTATTTAATAATATTTCATTAAGGTATTTAAAAAATGTTATAACAGTAACATAAACAATGACATCAACATGGTAAAATAAACATTCCCCCCCAGCCCCATAATCTTCACGCACCTCAACCATATAACAACAAACCAACCCCCCCCCCCCCCCCCCCCCCACCCCCCCCCCGGCCCCCTTTGGAATTCTGCATCTGCTGACATTTTAATTTTCCACGAGAAAGTCGACGAACTGTTGCCACCTCCAGGAGAACTCTAACATTAACCCTCTGAAGGCAAATTTTATTTTCTCGAGGCTGAGAAACCCAGCCATGTCGCTACCCAGGTATCTCCACCCAGGGGCTTCAAGTCCCTCCACATTAACAAGATCCGTCTCCGGGCTACCAGGGAGGCAAAGGCCAAGACGTCGGCCTCTTTCGCCCCCTGAACTCCTGGCTCTTCCGATACGCCAAAGATCACTACCTCTAGACTCGGCACCACCCATTTTTAGTACCGTGAGCATTGCCTTCGCAAAATCCTGCCAAAACCCTCTAAGCTTCGGGCATGCCCAAAACATGTGGACATGATTTGCTGGGCTTCCCGCCCACCTCGCACACCTATCCTCTACCCCGAAGAACTTACTCATCCTCGCTGTTGTCCTGTGTGCCCAGTGAACTACTTTAAATTGTATCAGGCTAAGCCTGGCACATGATGAGGAGGTATTAACCTGCTTAAGGCATCCACCCATAGCCCTGCCTCTATCTCTCTTACTTGCTTGTCCTCCCACTTGCCCTTAAGCTCCTCCATCAGAGTTTCCTCCGCCTCCAAAAACTCCTGGTATATATCCGATACCTTCCCCTCCCCCACCCAGATACTGGAGACTACTCTGTCCTGTATCCCCCGTGGCGGCAGCAGCGGAAAGGCCGGCACCTGTTTTCTCAGGAAGACTCGCACCTGCAAATACCTAAAACCATTCCCTGCTGGCAATTCAAATTTATCCTCCAAAGCTTTCAAGCTGGGAAAGCTCCCGTCTATAAATAGATCCCCCATCCTTCCAATTCCTGCCCTCTGCCAAATCTGGAACCCGCCATCTCGCCTACCTGGTACAAACCTGTGATTATTATAAATCGGGGTCCAAATCGATGCTCCCTCCACTCTCTTATATCTCCTCCACTTCCCCCAGATCCTCAGAGCCGCCACCACCAACGGACATGTGGAATTTTGGGCCGGCGAGAACAGCAGAGGTGCCGTTACCAATTCTCCCAAACTGGTGTCTTTACATGACGCCGCCTCCATCCGATCCCATGCCGACCCCTCCCCCACTACCCACTTCCTAATCATGGCTGTATTAGCCACCCAGTAGTAATTCGGCAGCACCAACCCACCCTCCCCCCAACTGCGCTCCAGCAACACTTTCTTCACTCACAGGGATTTACTCACCCACACAACGCCCAAAATAATCTTATTCACCCGCTTGAAACAGGCCTTAGGGATGAAGATGTGGAGGCACTGAAAGACAAACAGAAATCTGGGGGGAACCGTCATTTTCATAGTCTGTACCCTCCCCGCCAGTGATAGTGGGAGCATGTCCCATCTCTTAAAGTCCCCTTACATTTGTTCTACCAACCAGGATAGGTTTAATTGTGCAGTACCTCCCATTCCCGGGCCACCTGGATTCCCAGATATCAAAAGTTCCTTCCTACCATTCTAAGCGGCAGCGCTCCCAGTCTCTTCTCCTGTCCTCTTGCCTGGATCGCAAACATCTCGCTTTTTCCCATTTTCAATTTATACCGCGAAAAATTGCCAAATTCCCCCAAGATTCGCATTACTTCCCCCATCCCCTCCAAAGGGTCTGAAATGTACAAGAGCAGGTCATTTTCCATGTACATAGATCCCTGAAAGTTGCCACCCAGGTTGATAGGGTTGTGAAGAAGGCCTATGGTGTGATGGCCTTTATTGGTAGAGGGATTGAGTTCCGGAGCCATGAGGTCATGTTGCAGTTGTACAAAACTCTAGTACGGCCGCATTTGGAGTATTGCGTACAGTTCTGGTCGCCTCATTATAGGAAGGGCGTGGAAGCTTTGGAACGGGTGCAGAGGAGATTTACCAGGATGTTGCCTGGTATGGAGGGAAAATCTTATGAGGAAAGGCTGATGGACTTGAGGTTGTTTTCGTTAGAGAAGAAGGTTAAGAGGTGACTTAATAGAGGCATACAAAATGATCAGAGGGTTAGATAGGGTGGACAGCGAGAGCCTTCTCCCGCGGATGGAGGTGGCTAGCACGAGGGGACATAGCCTTAAATTGAGGGGTAATAGATATAGGACAGAGGTCAGAGGTGCGTTTTTTACGCAAAGAGTGGTGAGGCCGTGGAATGCCCTGCCTGCAACAGTAGTGAACTCGCCAACATTGAGGGCATTTAAAAGTTTATTGGATAAGCATATGGATGATAAGGGCATAGTGTAGGTTAGATGGCCTTTAGTTTTTTTTCCATGTCGGTGCAACATCGAGGGCCGAAGGGCCTGTACTGCGCTGTATCGTTCTATGTTCTATTTGCGTAAAGCGAGACCTGGTGTTCCAACCCCCCCCCCCCTCCCCCGAGCCAGCCCTTTCCAGTTCCTAGAGGCTCTTAACACCATGGCAACGGCTCTATGGCCAGAGCAAACAGTAACGCAGAGAGGGGGCACTCGTGCCTCGTCCCTTGGTGCAGTTCAAAATAACCCAACCTCAGCCGGTTCGTACACACAGTCGCTACTGGTGCCTGACAGAGCAACCGCACCCAGTCAATAAAGCCCTCGCCAAACCCAAACCTTCCCAGCGCCTTCCATGGGTAATTCCACTCCACCCAATCAAAACCTTCTCCACGTCCATCGCTACCACTACCTCCGCCTCCTCTCCTTCTGAGGGCATTATAATAGCATTTAGAAGCCTTCGAACATTGGCCTTGAGTTACCTGTCCTTAACAAATCCCGTCTTCCCTTATCACCCGTGGGACATAGTCCTCTATCCTTGTGGCCAGTATCTTAGCCAGCAGTTTGGCATCCACATTCAGTAGGTTAATTGGCCTGTATGACCCGCATTGCTCCAGATGCTTCTCCCGTTTCAGGCTCAATGAAATCGAGGCCTGCAACATTGTTGAGGGAGGACTCGCTTCTCTCTTGCTTCGTTAAATGTCCTCACCAGCAGTGGGCTCAACATCTCTGAAAACTTCTTATAGAATTTCACCGGGTAGCCGTCAGGCCCCGGGTACTTGCCCGACTGCATGCCCTTGATTATTTCCTCAATCTCAATTGGGGCTCTTAGCCCCTCCACCAGGTCCTCCTCCACCCTTGGGAACCTCAACCTCAGAAACTGCCTCATCCCCTCCACCCCAGCCGGGGGTTCCAACTCATATAATTTACTGTAAAAGTCCTTATACACTTCGTTCACCCCCGCTGGGTCCAGGACAGTATTACCGTCTCTACTCTTTGCTTTACCTATCATCCTGGCCGCCTCTCTTTTCCTGAGCTGGTGCACCAACATTCTGCTTGCCTTTTCCCCGTACACATAGATCTTTCCTTCCTCAACTGTTCCACTGCTTTCCCTGTGGTCAACAGCCCAAACTCCACCTGTAACCTCTGCCGCTCCCTCAGTAGCCTCGCGTCCGGGGCCTCCGAGTATCTCCTGTCCACCTGGAGTATCTCCTCAACTAACCTATCCCTCTCAGCCTGTTCCACCTTTTCTCTGTGGTCCCGTATTGAGATTAATTCCCCTCTGACTACTGCCTTCAAAGCTTCCCAGACCGTCGCTCAGAGACCTCCCCCGTATCATTTGTTTCCAGGTAGTTCTGGATGGACTTGTTCACCAGCCCACAGATCGCTTTGTCCGCTAACAATCCCACATCCAGTCTCCACAGCGGGCGTTGCCCTCTCTCCACACTAACCCGTAGATCCACCCAGTGTGGGGCATGATCAGACACTGCAATTGCCGAATACTCGGTATCCAGCACCTTCAGTATTCGAGCCTTGCTCAGAACAAAAAAGTCGATGCGAGAGTATACCTTGTGGACATGTGAAAAAAAGGAAAACACCTTTGTCCTCAGCTGTGCAAACCTCCATGGGTCTACTCCCCCCAGTTGTTCCATGAAACCCTTCAATTCCTTTGCCGCAGCCGGCCTCCACCCTGTCCTGGATTTTGACCGGTCCAATTCCGGATCAATGATTGTGTTGAAGTCCCCTCCCATGATCAGGTTATGTGACTCTAAGTCTGGGATCTTACCTAACACCCGCCTCAAAAATTCCACGTTGTCCCAATTCGGAGCAGAAATGTTCACAAGTACCACCCGCACCCCCTCCAGCTTCCCACTCACCATTATGTACCTACCCCCTTGTCTGACACGATTCTCCCTGACTCGAATGAAAATGAAAATCGCTTATTGTCACGAGTAGGCTTCAAATGAAGTTACTGTGAAAAGCCCCGAGTCGCCACATTCCGGCGCCTGTTCGGGGAGGCTGTTACGGGAATCGAACCGTGCTGCTGGCTTGCCTTGGTCTGCTTTCAAAGCCAGCGATTAGCCCTGTGAGCTAAACAGCCCCTAATGCCATCGTTTGCTGATCAAGATCGCTATCCCCCTGTTATTTGAGTCCAGTCCTGAGTGGAACACTTGGCCAACCCACCCCTTCCTCAATCTCGTCTGGTCTGTAACCTTTAGGTGTGTATCTTGTAGCATCGCCACGTCCGCCTTAAGTTCCCACAAATGTGGGAACACGTGAGCCCTCTTGTCCGGCCCATTCAGTCCTCTCAAGTTCCATGTGATCAGCCTGGTGGGGGGGGGGGGGGGGGGGGGGGGGGGGGGGGGGGGGTTGGAAGTCCAGCCCCCCCCCCCCCCCCCCCGCCGACTGGCTCGGGCCCTTCGCTTCCTCAAGTCCCAACCTCCCATTTGTCCCCCAGTAACAGTTCCTCCCCTGTTAGCGAAGCAGCTTCCCCCCCCCCCCCCCGCCCACTAGCAACAACACTAGAAACCCAACCCCCCAAGTCAAGCTCCAGCTTAACACCTGCTCACCCCCCACTGCGCTTCCAAAAGTCAGCTGACCCATGCTGACTCGATAGCTCTTGCCCCTGGCACCACAGTTCTGGTCGCCGCATTATAGGAAGGATGTGGAAGCATTGGAAAGGGTACAGAGGAGATTTACAAGGATGTTGCCTGGTATGGAGGGAAGATCTTATGAGGAAAGGCTGAAGGACTTGAGGCTGTTTTCGTTAGAGAGAAGAAGGTTAAGAGGTGACTTAATTGAGGCATACAAGATGATCAGAGGATTAGATCGGGTGGACATTGAGAGCCTTTTTCCTCGGATGGTGATGTCCAGCACGAGGGGACATAGCTTTAAATTGAGGGGAGATAGATACAGGACAGATGTCAGAGGTAGATTCTTTACTCAGAGAGTAGTAAGGGCGTGGAATGCCCTGCCTGCAACAGCAGTGGACTCGCCAACACTAAACGCATTCAAATGGTCACTGGATAGGCATACGGACGATAAGGGAATAGTGTAGATGGGCTTTAGAGGGGTTTCACAAGTTGGCGCAACATCAAGGGTCGAAGGGCCTGTACTGCGCTGTAATGTTCTATGTTCTATGGCCGCCACCGGAAGTCCAAGTCCGAATCATTACATGGTTTCAAGAGGGAGATAGATATATTTCTGATTTTAAAATAAAAGGGTTAAAAGGATATGGGAAACATGTAGTGAGATGGCTTTGAGACAATGATCTGATTGAATAGCGGAGCAGGCTCGAAGGGCTGAATTGCCTACTTTTGCTCCTAATTCCTATGTTCCTGTGTTCCAAAGTTAGCAGTGTGGGTTTCAGCAATCCTCCCCATTACTTCATTCTGAATCTTCTAACTTTTGATGTTCAGATTAGATTGGATTGGATTTTGTTTATTGTCACGTGTATCAAGGTACAGTGAAACGTATTTTTCTGCGAGCAGCTCAACAGATCATTAGCTGTTCACATTACCACTGTTGACATGTTGACTGCCATTAACACTCTTTCCCCTTGGTTTCTGTCGCCATTAGCACCCGGTTTCCCTGGATTTCTGTGGCTATGACTCATCTTTCATTCTCACTCCACAGTATAAATATTTCCCACTCTCTCTGTCTGTTAGCTTTGACAAAGAGTCATCGGAAACCAGGATTCCTCTGATGCACTGCGTCATATTGACAGCTTCCAGTTCGCGGGCCCTGACCGCATTCTATTCACCATGGAGGCGCAATCTCTCGACACCTCCATCCCACATCAGGATGGCCTGAGAGCTCTCTGTTTCTTTCTCGGAGAGAGGCCCGGAC